>NC_085138.1:326985009-327297466 GCF_035046485.1 Aedes albopictus
TTTGATCCAATTCAGGACAGATGACGCAGTGAAAACGAATTTGTTGTATGAACCAAGGGGAAATGCCAAAGATGATTTCAACGAAGGATTCAGAAATAAGGTTTGTTGCAATTTTATTTCTTGCAAATTTTGTGTATTAGTGAATTTAAAAAAAAAGTGAATAGAACGTTTATCTCATGCTTCGCTTAGTATACATACCATCGATCTTCAGCAACACACCGTTTGATCAAACTACTTACTAAGTTTACAAACTATTCTAAGTTTACAAAAAGACTCCAACTTTTTGCCTGTTTGGAACTAAATTTCGCAATTAAAAAAAATAATAATTAAAAAGTGCTATGTTGTTTACATCGGGTTGGACATCGGCGAACGGCAACCCATAATGGACCCCCAATCGGACTGCAAACAGGAACAACCAACAGCCACACATCAACATCCTCGTGCTCATCATTCTACCATGATAGGGTAGAAAGTGAAAGCAACGCAATGGCAACCAGTTCGATGTGGTACAATTAGAACCGAATACATTTAGGCGCTGTACAAAAAGTGTATGTACAGCAGGGATGCCATATATACAGATTTATCTGTATTATACAGATTTTTGAGCATCGATACAGATTGCGTTTATATGAAATAAAGATTTTCCATTTGTATAGGATACAAATTTTTCACCCTAATTTTGTATGGGATACAGATGTTTGAACGAGTGATACAGAAAATCATCTGGCATCGCTGATGTACAGCTTCCAATGGATTACCGGCAGGGAGTGCGTTCAATGTTGCTCAACAGGAGTAAAATCATTTAATTTTGTATGGCGAAAAGCATCTAAACTCGAATTTCTCGAAATGAAAAGCTTTTACCGAAAAAAATATTTGGTAGGCACCAAACCGGTCATCATTGTGCACAACCGCTACCAAATATTTTTTTCGAATAATGTGTTTCACTTCGAGAAATACGCCATTAGATGCTATTCGCCATATAATATTTTTGCGATTTACTTTTAGCGATCTTTCGCGCATAGAAGCTACCGCCACATTGGTCGATGCGGAGAGTAGGAAAACAGTCAAAGCATTTAATTCATTAGAATCGCTCACGCAGTGCCCTAGTGGACAATAGAGCTGTAAATTAGGTTAAGTGAATGAAGAATAAAAAAATCATGGTATAATCCCTCCATGTATTCCCACTAAAGTTTCCTTAGAGATTTCTCCAAGAAGTCTACTAAGGATACGTTCAGGAACTACTTCAGTTATTCCTGCCGGGATTCAATCCAAGATTTATCATGAAATGTTGTCAAATGTTCCAGCCGACAAGGGATGCTTTTCAGAGTTCTTGCACAGATTTCTCCATAGATTTTTTCAAAGATTGTACCAAAGAATTTTTTTTTTTTGAGATTCCTACTTGTTTTACTTTTAATTTTTTTCCAGGGATTCTTTTAATGATTCCTGCACGAACGAAACAAAACAATTTTTTTCGGTGAGATCGATACAAAATGGGAATTCACTCGATGTTTTTCGGAACGAAACGAAAATTTCCTTTTTTTTTCGTGGAATTTTACAGATAGTCCGTTTTTGTGCAAATTAATACTCTTTGTTTTTGGTTCTCTCTTTTAGAAACTTAAAGTAAAATAGCACAGATAAATGTGTATGAATTCATTCACAAATATTGAAATGAAATCCTACAACATCATGTGTTTTCATTCAGTCAGAAGCACATCTGCAAATCAAGAAAACGTACTATTATAAAATACTTCAATTATTTCTGCCATCATGTATATCTTTGCAGGAAATTCTCCAATATTTTTTTCTATGAGATTTCACAAAAAATAACATCTGAGTAACACTCGCTGAGTCCGGCCCACTATTTACAACTTGTTCTCAAAAATGCTTAAGGTAGCGGTTCTCTGAAAGTGCTTGCCAAAAAAATAAGGAAAATACATTTGTTTACTCAAATAGATAAACCCCTCGTTTGTTAGATCCACATTATTTTTTGCAGATCCCACGATTTTGGTCAAATGTTGACTCATTCGAACTGTTATAAGCCGAAAGTTTTTTCTGTCACTCCCCTAAAATGAAACGTTGTTGATAAGAGGAAAGATAGAGCTACTATTTACAGGTATAAAAACTTGGGTTGGACCTAGGGTCGGACATATTTATTTAAGCCGCCATCTTGGATTTTTATAGCAAAACTATTTATACCATGTTGGCAACCACCGATTTTCAAGAATTTTATATCAATGATACTTTTATACGCAACATTTCAAAAAAATGCAGATGTCTTTTTTCCTATCAAATTTATCTGCAGTTTTGTAAATCAAGCTACGTTTTACATTTCCATGTGCACCGAAAAAAACACGCAACAGCATCAGATTTTACGCCTGCATGTATAATTGTATACACATACCCAGTTGTAGCAAAATTTGGTAAAATCGGAGGATCGTTTCCGTTTTTCTCTGTTTCTCAATGATGCGGGCATTGTTCTTATAGCTTTTTTAGTGTTTTGAAAAGCCTAATCCTTCAGCTTTCCATTAGTGGGTTCAGATTTTAAATTCGTGTTCGTAAAAACTGCGAATTAACGCTGTATCTATGTATACGACTGGCATCTCGCCCAGTGCGCAAAAGTGACATGGTTTACAAAACTGCGGATAACTTTTGAAAGGTGGAAAAGAAATCTCCACTTTTTTATTGTGTGTATAAATATCTCAGCTGTACTGGTCGCCATTTTTGAACTCCGGTCATCTTCCCCATATCAAGTATACTCATATTGGGTGGTTATAGGGCCTAAAACTGCATTTATAAGCCGTCATCTTGAATCTGAAGCCGTTCTATTGGACTTTTGACCACTTTCTTGGATACTCTGGTCGCCATTTTTGGACTTCGGATATCTTCCCCATACCAAATATACCCAAATTGCGTGGTTTTAGGGCCAAAAGCTCAATTAAACAGCCGCCATCTTGAATTTGGGATCGCTATCTTGGATTTCAGATAGCAATCTTGGATATTCTGATTGCTATTTTTGGAATCTTAAATCCTTCCTCTTCAAAATATACTCATATTGAATGATTTTTTTCATCTTTATTAACGAGATTTTTAGCCCCAGGCTAAATCGTCTCGGGTGAATGATTTATTTATCCAAAACATCATTGAACAACCGCAAACATGAATTTTGAGACGCCATCTTGTATACTCTGGACGCTATTTTTTAATGGTTTTAGAGCCTGAAGCCCAATTAAACAATCGCCATCTTGGATTTTGGACCGCCATCTTGGATATCCTGGTCGCCATTTTTAGATTCAAATCCTCTTCCCCATTCCAAGTATACCCATATTGCGTGATTTTAGGTCCTAAAACTCCATTAAACAGTCGCCAGCTTGAATTTGGAACCGCCATCTTGAATTTTGGGCCGCCATCGTGAGATGTCTGGTCTTCAGTATTGATATCCACACAAAATTCGTCAACCATACTAAAGGTTACAAAAATCGCCGCAGTTTTATGGGGCCAGCTTCAGGCCGATTTGAACTATAATCCGAAAAATCGGCCAATGGGAAGTGCCTATAAAGTGAGTGAACTCATTTTGTGCACAGACATACATACACACACACATATAGATATCATCTCAATTCGTCCAACTGAGTTGATTGGTATATGCGACTTGGTCCTCCGAGCCTTTTTTCGAAAAATCATTTTTTGAGTGAACATATAGCCTTTCCAGTAAACTTAGTGTACGAGAAAGGCAAAACAAAAACATACTCGTGCTTCATCTAGAATTTGTCAAGATTTTTTTCCAAAAATATCTTGTGGAAGAGCTTCGATGTTTGACGACTCTATTCTAAAAAATCTGGTCGGAACCGTTTTCTCAGATCAAAGCTTTTTTGGTTCCGTTTCGGGTCCTGAGTATCTGTGCAAAATTTGAGCACGATCGGTTGCGTCTACACTTTGCGCATTGCAATTGAAATTTGTATGGGATTTTGTATGGGAAAACATACTTTTTTTTTGCATTTTTGTCATAAGTTGAAAAAGTTTGTCTGAAACTTTTTAACCGATACTATAAAATGATAGCCTTGGATGTTCTGAAAAACTTTGTTGGAGACCACAAAGCGATCCGATGCTTGTGAAAATAGTTATAACCAACTAACCGCATGCATGTGTTTATGTTTTAGCATGTAAAGGAATAACAATAGCAACAAAATCATACTGTTTCGCCAAGCAATGTCAACGCTATAACTTGAGCATTAGATCACTTCGCGGTCTTCGACAAAGTTTTTCAGGACACCCTAGGCTATGTTTTCACTTTGTCGGTTACACGGTTTTTGAAAAATTCCATTGTATGGATTTGTATGGAAAGTTGAAAAAAATCCCGCTCTACTGTATTTTTTTTGTCAGGTTTTCGAACTCAGGGCATGATTCAGCACTAAAAATTATCATCAGCTTACCGAGTTCGAAAATGCTGTAAACTGCCCAAGTAACAATTTTAATTTTATCAAAGTTTTTTAGCGATTCAAAAATCCTAAACATCCCAAGTAACAATCAGCATGCCTTGAAGGTTTATTCATGTTTTATCTCGGTTTTATACGAGCATGTGAAAAAGCAAGTTGTTCTAAGTTAGTTTTATGTGGTAGTTTTTTACTTTGAACCTTTGGCGTTCCATAAATCCATCATATAACTTCTGCTATAAACATCTTCAGTTAAAGACTTGCAAGTAGACATGAATTGGTTTTATCACTTATTATATACCATTTCAATAAAACTTGCATTTGCGGTTGTTGTCGGACAGATTTTTTTTGTAAACAAATACACAAAACTGTGAGGCAATGCATAAAACCAACAAAAGATTTCGTGGCCGTAACATAAACCAAAAAATGCTGCGATAAAACCGCTAGTTCTATCATGAGCTAAGTTATGACCACCTCAGGAGGGTTAGTCCTATTGGAGGAATCATCAGGAACACAGAGTTTTATCAGAAAATCATGTCGCCTGGCCGGGATAATTTATGTAAATACAGAAAAATCATTACACAATTTTATGATTTCACGTACAGCTTAAGTAAAATTAAACCATACAACACGTTTCCGTCATTTTATTTTGTCAGAAAAATTACATAATGTCTTTTAAACTCCGCTGTGCTGAAAAAACCTTTTTTGCACCCAATTCCACCGAGTAAATTAAATGCATTTAACTTCCAAATTATGCATAGTTTGTGTGGCGCACTTAGTTTTTGTCATTATCACAGTCACATTCACCACAAATTTTCCGTTGCATGTCTCCAGATACGTATTAAATAGGAAAATAAATCTGAGTTTCATATCTGCATCTTTCCAATTGATGGCTGGATAAACAACTAACCATAATTTATTCTGACGATCGAACATTGAGAGTGAAAAATAATCAAAACAATTATTTGACAAGTCTGAAGATGGTTTTATTTAGAAAGTTGATAAAACTATAATACAACCCGAAATCCTAAGCCGGTTTGCATACGAAGTCCTATAGACCCTAATAAGACTGGGCCAACTAGCCAGAACGTGGGCTTATTGAGGCATACAAGAACTCGAGAGCATTTTCAAGTCGGCATCAATGGTTTTATGTTAAGGATTTTTGAATCGCTAAAAAACTTTGATAAAATTAAAATTGTTACTTGGGATAAAACCATTGATGCCGACTTGAAAATGCTCTCGAGTTCTTGTATGCCTCAATAAGCCCACGTTCTGGCTAGTTGGCCCAGTCTCATTAGGGTCTATAGAACTTCGTATGCAAACCGGCTTAGGATTTCGAGTTGTATCATAGTTTTATCAACCTTCTAAATAAAACCATCTTCTGACTTGTCAAATAATTGTTTTGATTATTTTTCACTCTCAATGTTCGATCGTCAGAATAAATTATGCTTAGTTGTTTATCCAGCCATCAATTGGAAAGATGCAGATATGGAACTCAGATTTGTTTTCCTATTTAATACGTATCTGGAGACATGCAACGGAAAATTTGTGGTGAATGTGACTGTGATAATGACAAAAACTAAGTGCGCCACACAAACTATGCATAATTTGGAAGTTAAATGCATTTAATTTACTCGGTGGAATTGGGTGCAAAAAAGGTTTTTTCAACACAGCGGAGTATAAAAGACATTATGTAATTTTTCTGACAAAATAAAATGACGGAAACGTGTTGTATGGTTTAATTTTATCTTAAGCTGTACGTGAAATCATAAAATTGTGTAATGATTTTCCTGTATTTACATAAATTATCCTGGCCAGGCGACATGTTTTTCTGATAAAACTCTGTGTTCCTGATGATTCCTCCAATAGGGCTAACCCTCCTGAGGTGGTCATAACTTAGCTCATGATAGAAGTAGTGGTTTTATCACAGCATTTTTTGGTTTATGTTACGGCCACGAAATCTTTTGTTGGTTTTATGCATTGCCTCACAGTTTTGTGTATTTGTTTACAAAAAAAATCTGTCCGACAACAACCGCAAATGCAAGCTTTATTGAAATGGTATATAATAAATGATAAAACCAATTCATGTCTACTTGCAAGTCTTTAACTGAAGATGTTTATAGCAGAAGTTATATGATGGTTTTATGGAACGCCAAAGGTTCAAAGTAAAAAACTACCACATAAAACTAATTAAGATCAACTAGCTTTTTCACATGCTCGTATAAAACCGGGATAAAACATGAATAAACCTTCAAGGCATGCTGATTGTTACTTGGGTAGTGTTATACGGAATCAACCCATTAATATCCTGAGGACTCCTCCAAAAAATATTTCATGAGTTCGTCTAAGAATTGTTACAAGCATATCTTTCAAAAAAGTGAGGAATTTCACCAAAGGTTCTTCTGAAGATTTTCCCAAGGGTTCCTTAAGGAATCTCTCCGCGATTTTTTCCAGGTATTGTTGCAAGAATTCCTTTCAGGATTACTTTTTGCATTTGCTCTAGAAAATTTTTGAGGAGTTTCTTAAAAAAAATTCTCGGAATCAATTTAGAAAATTCTCCAAGTATTTCTCCAACAATTTCTTCAAGAATGCTCCAAAAATAGAAATTTTAAAATGGCTGAGCTTGGCATTCTTCCCGGATTATTCCTCAAAATCTTTGAAGGAGTCACTTCTACCATGAATTCAGAGGCTTCCTCCAGAAATGTACTCAAGGATTTCTTCTAGAATTACTCCAATTTCTTTCAGTAATTTCTACATGGATATTTTTTTTTTCAAAGAAACCTGCAAAAGATCTTCAGGAATTCCTGGAGGAGCTTCGGCGAAATATTTGTAATAATTCCTGTTGAAAGTCTAAGTTGAAAACGTGGGGAAATGCTTTGGAAGATTCTTTGAGAAGTTCTTAAATGGGCTTCTGGAAAAAGTTCTAAAAAAATATTTTGCTTGTTTTACGGCTCTTTCAGTCTATATAAGGCAGCAAAAACGCCTTTCGCATCTACTGTCCTACGTTTCGGTGTGTATTTCACCTTCTTCTGGGAATTAGAGGCTGCGTTTTGTTGTTGTGTGTGTATGAATCTTGTCCGACATATTGCTGTCTATGATTTTTGTTGATGGCGTCCCTCTACGGTGCATGTGTTCGAATACCTTTTGCGTTCACTGTATCGATTATTTCTGCTATAAAAGCTTTGCACTAATTGCTTTTGCCCGCACCTACGCTGTGGATAAAAGCTAAGCTTCTCTATCGCCCGCGCACTGCAGCTAACCTAACGCGGGCGTTTAGCTGCTTAATATAGACTGAAAGAGCCGTAAAACAAGCGAAATACTCGTCAATACAGTCGTTAGCAGTCAGTCAAGTTCTAAAAAAAAACCTTGGAAGAATCCAAGAAGGAGCCCACCTCCAAATTATTGGCACAATTCCTAGCGCAATCCTTTGATGAATTCCAGAAAGAGTCCTTTAAGCAGTACTTTGAGAAATTCTTATGTAGAAGGTTTAAACCCTAATAGGATGTTGGGGTCAATATGACCCAGCCAGGCAAGCTGAACGTACACTACGCTGTCGTGTTGCGCCTAGTCTAACATCTCAGGAGGGTTAAGTGTAAATCTTTGGAAAAGTTCTTGGAGAAATTATTAGATTCCATGGAAGGAATTCCTAAGGTCCTTATTATCACAGCGGTCGACCCAGCACTTTTTCGCAATTGAAATTTTCATGACTTCCTTGGGCTTATAGTATTTTCGTACTTGCTACACGATATACACATGCAAAATGTGTATGGGTTATCCTTGGAAGAATTCCTGAAAATACTCTGAAAAAAACCTTGAAAAATACTTGAGGCAATTTCTGGAGTTTTTTTTTCGAAAAGTTAGTTCCTGGAGGAGTCGTTGGAGAAATTCTTGAGGGAATTCTTCGAATAATTTCTGGAGTGAATCTTAATGAATCTGTGTATCTGGTTAAATGGGTTTATTGACATCTTTCGCAACCAATTATTGTTAACGCGGTGAGAGTAATAATTGCTAAAGAACGACGGGACTAAATGGAATTACGTTTGAAATTGATTACATCGCCAGAAATTAAGTCTATGGATATAACAAATTTATCCACTGTGTATTTAACGACAATATTCAATGGAATAATGACATCATGTTTGTAGTAAGGAAGTGCCATACTCGTGTGTAAGGGCGAAACTGTGCGCTAGCAGGGAATCCCACCAATTGACGCCCATTAATAACTCATCAGTTATCGGAACGTCATTAGAAGTTTGCGGTTGGCGCCAATCAAATATATTCCCTTAGATATTACTGCAACCTGTGAGTCATATTGAATCTGAAACGCAAGTCTACGAAGTGACTACATCCTAATGAATTTGAGGTTGGAAGCACTTCCATAAAACGGCTCTACCCCTAGACATAGCCCTAAGAACTGCTAATTTCCAAAACAAGAGCAATAGGACAAACAGCATTATGCCAAATGAGTAAATGACGGTAGAAAACACAATGATTACCTACCTACCATCCTCACACGATTTCATTATCATATCTGCACCAAAGTTTACGTCCAAATGACATGGTATAGTTTGTTCAACAAAATTAAATTATTATTGACAATTGACATTGGTCTAAACGATATTCAAAAACCATTTCGATGTTTTATCATCCCGATTCTCGATTGACCCTCGCATACCAAGCGCACTGTATTCGTTCAAAACCCCAATCACGTCATAGTGTGGCGCGCGAACCAAGTAAAATCGGAATACCTAGGGTCTGGGACCATTTGGGCCGGAGCACCTTTTTTGGGCACTTGGTGCTATAATTCAGTCAATTTTAAACCAATTGACTTGAATTTTTGTACATGGCTAGATACTGTGCGGATCTGATCGTGTTTCGAAAATCAAGTCAATCGGTTCAAAATTGACTGAGTTATTGCAGCAAGTGCCCAAAATAGGTGCTCCTGCCCAAATGGTCCCAGACCCTATCCATTTCGTCTCTTGATTTTTTTCGAGCCGAAGAACGCCAGAGAGTCAGAAGTCAAATGCACTCGCGCTGAGCTGCAGACGCAGACCATGTTCAGCAGATTGAACATAAAAACAGCTGTTCGGTCTCCACCGCACTGCAATTCGCAAATGCCCTATAGAAGAAAGAGAAAGGCAGTCACATGGAGGGATTTCCCCACATGCTCGAAGATCAACTTCGAGCATGTTTGGGCTTTCCTAATCGCTGTGTGCTTTTTTGCCGCGATGCCAAGCGTCCGAACGCTGCTGCTCTACCGCTTCCCTTTGAAAGTTCAGTCAATGGATCGGCTTGAACGGGTTTAATCATCGGAATGCACGCTAAAAAATGTTGATGCAAAATTGTTACGGTTAAACTAAAGCTACATTACGTTTGAAACCGGAGAAAATGTGGAATTTGGGGATATACTTAAAGGCCTAGCAAAGTTTATAGCTAATTCAGAGAGCCACAGTTATGAGTGAGTCGAGCTAAGCGTGTAGGTCAGTGGTGTCGTTTTGTCTAGCACGAGATGTGAATCATTAGGCAATGCAGCGAGGTGCCGGTCGCTGGTGGTGTGTCACACGTGGAACTAGGTAAATCGCATAATGCCAACGGTCATTAACTTTGTGACGGGCGTTTGTGTGATGCTGCTGGTTGTTGGCGATGTTGGGCTTGCTCGTATATCAGTGGGAGTATGTGGACTGTTGCACAGTGTGATGCTTACTTTTAGTCAGAAAAGTATAGGTTTTACCGTTGCATTTTCTATTTCTAGCGTTTCTATTTCTAATGGATAATGTTCCATATTGTATTACAATGGAGCATGCGTTCATTCTTAATGGAGTACTTTTTGGTTTTGTGTGGATCGTTTTTAATTAACCATGATCGCAATTACCTTTCACCGTTGATTTTACTAGACTGTACCTAAAATCTTTCTGAGCAAATCGTTCATAGACTGTACTGAAACCTGAAACGCATTAAGAAATTTTGACCGTCTTTCTCCAAATTTGACCCACAGTGCACCGCGAAGTCAATTTTCCTAAGAATGAGCGAGAAGCGACCTATAGCCACCTGTGTTAATGGGATCGTGACTTTGATGACCTTGTTTGGCTCTAGCTTCCCATGACCTAATGCGCCCAAACAATATTAACAGCATTATTGTTAACTATTCGTAAAAAGTTTGTTTGTTCGGAAGCTCATCTTTATAGTCGCCATTATTGTTGTTTATTCAATTGATCGATTTCAGAATGGAGCTGTTAATGGATTTTCGAGCCACATTGCCATCAACACCGCCAACAACAATAACAACAATCCGGACGACCCACCCCCTACAGTACGCGAGAAATGGGGCAAAAACATAGAGTTCCTGCTGTCTTGCGTGGCCTTATCGGTGGGCTTCGGCAACGTGTGGCGCTTCCCCTACACAGCGTTCAACAACGGTGGCGGCGCCTTCGTTATTCCGTACCTGATTGTGCTGTTCATCATCGGTCGACCGATTTACTATTTGGAGATGGTTTTAGGTCAGTTCTCGAACCGCGGCTGTGTCAAAGTGTACGACATGGCCCCTCTAATGAGAGGCATCGGCGTGGGTCAAACGGTGGCCATCTTTACCGTCATTACGTACTATGCTGCCGTGTTGGCCATCACCTTCCGGTACCTGGTGGTATCGTTCAGTGCCGAACTGCCATGGAGCACGTGTGACCCCTCGTGGGTGGATTGCGTCAATTCCAGCTTCATCGGAACGATTCCCATGGGAAACGGGACGAAAATTCAGTCATCTGCCGAGCTGTACTTCCAGTGAGTTTCGACATCATCTGTTTGAATCTAAACATGTTATAACGACATCACTTATCTCTTCTAGGAAAACCGTTCTACACAAGGCAGAATCGCTTGACAATGGAATCGGCATGCCAGATTGGAGGCTTGTTCTATGTTTAGTGGTAGCGTGGATATGCATCACAGCGATTCTGATTCGAGGAATCAAAAGCTCGGGGAAATTCTCCTATTTTCTCGCTATTTTCCCATACATCATTATCTTCATCCTGCTGGCGCGGTCCCTAACGTTACCCGGTGCATGGACCGGTATTTTGTACTTCTTCAAGCCACAGTGGGATAAACTGCTGACGATCGAAGTCTGGTACGAAGCGGTGACGCAGTGCTTCTTCTCGCTGACTATTTGCTTCGGCGGGCTGATTGTGTATTCATCATTTAACAATTTCCAGAACAACATCTACCGGTAAGTGAATTCAACAGTGCGGGATAATTAGAGGAAATGATGCCATCAGACGTAAACCGTTGCGATACATAACAAAAAGTTTTGTTGAAAATGCTTTGTGAGAAACTCACAAGAATTGCAGTAGTTTCTGATGAGCTTTACTTCTCGAAAGCTATCTCTCAACTATTAATGCAAAAGTAATATTATACTCTCATGATTGTGTTTCATTGCAAGTTTTTTTCAAAATCAGCAAAGTTCTTCCATGTTTCGGAGTAAACAAATGGAGACACATGGTCATTCTTTCATAGAATGGTTTTCTTTCAGCAGTGCAATGACATGCAATTTTGGTAGTATTCTAATGTACATATGATTCTTTCACAAAAACAGGGATTGTAGTAATGAATACTAAGTACAAATCGATAATACAAATTTAATGAATTGTTCATTATTTTATAAATATTAGGCCTGTCCAGCTTTTCAACCAGGACAGCACTCGACCGTTGGAGGATTGCGTCAATCTTGTCTAAGAGTCAGAGATTAGTCCCAAATCTTTGTGCTTTGATAACGGACAGGAAAGATGCAACCCTCATAACAGCGATCCAGGGCTGTACCACCTACGAATTTGTGCGACTTGCTAAATGCTAATGCTAATGCTAATTAGGCCTGTCCAGCTTTTCAAAAATGTTCTCTGATTCTCAAGTCCACCCCCATATTTTGATTGGCATCCCAAAAGAAGTAACTGGTCAAAATTTCAGCCAAATTCATTGAAATTAAGAGGTGCATCAAATCAATTTTGTGTTTTTCGACTATTTTTGAACTTCAAAAAATCATAACTACACTAAAACATGTCAAAACTTAATTCTTTTGGCAGAAATTGAAAGCTATACTTGTTTGCTACAACTTCTTCGAACAACGTGTGCCAATAGAATTGAAGGAAACATGTGTAATTATCGCATTTGTAATCATAAAAACCTTAAAAAGTTGATTTTTTGATAGATTTTGTTCTGAAACACCCTAATATACGTAATAAGTTGGATTTTTCAAAACGGCATCATATTCTCCAATGTTTTTTTGGTTATTTACTTCTCTGGCACCAATGCTATAAAAGTTGAGCAAAAATTACTAAAATTCGTGAAAGCCAAATGTGGCCTAAAAACTAGCTTTTCGGGTGCAATCACGCTTTGGCGCGCAAAAAGTGGCATCGCGTCAGCACTGATATGATACCCAACACCTGTCATCGCGCTTGTTTGTTATCACCCGTAGTAGGGGGTAGCCAAGGCAAACTACTAGGAAGCAAAGCTACTACGTTCAGTGCAATTTCGCGCCACAACGTGATTGCCTCCAAAAAGCTAGTTTTTAGGCCACATTTGACTTTCACGAATTTTAGTAATTTTTGCTCCACTCCTACAGCATTGGTGTCAAAGAAGCAAATAACCAAAAACATTGGAGAATATGATGCCGTTTTGAAAAATCCAGCTTTTTAAGTATATTAGGGTGTTCCAGAACGAAATCTATCAAAAAATTAACTTTTTAAGGTTTTTCTGATTACAAATGTGATAATTACACATGTTTCCTTCAATTTTATTGGCATTTTTTGAAGTTCAAAAATAGGCGAAAAACACAAAATTGATTTGATGCACCTCTTAATTTCAATGAATTTGGCTGAAATTTTGACCAGTTACTTCTTTTAGGATGCCAATCAAAATATGAGGGTGGACTTGAGAATCAGAGACCATTTTTGAAAAGCTGGACAGGCCTAATAAATATGTTGTTATTCTTAAAGGTCCCATTAGATATGGCCAAACAAGCCCGACAAATGACCAACACAATGTGAAGCAGAGCAACCTTGGTCGAATGTCGGGCTTCAATGGCAAATATTTGTCATAATGACAAACTGTCTAATGGCACCTAAGGACAAAACTCTTAGCCAGCGGTCTTTGTCATCGCTTGACCCGTGGAAGCATGAGGTAGGAGCTTGTGAGGACCAGAGCTATGTTGGACGCTCTCCATTTTGCAAAGATGTGTGCTCGTTAGACTGGGTCAACAAAGTCGATTATTCGGAACAAAGCTTTTTCAATTCCTTTTAGCGTCAAAAACAACTGTGCAAATTTGGGAGCGATTGGTTACCTCCCGTATTCCGCATTGCGATTGAAATTTGTATGGATTGAATATGGGAAAACGTGCTTTTTTGCATTTTTCTCATAAATTGATTTTTTCGTCTAAAATGATCTAACTAATGACGTTGAAGTATAGCCTAGGATATTTCGAAAAACATTGCCGAAGACCGCAAAGTGATCCGACACTTGTAAAAAAAAGTTATAACGTACAGATTTCCCGGTGGTGCTTAACGTTTAACATGTAAAGGAATCACATCAATAATAAAATCTCAATTTTTGGCCTAAGTTACCAGGCGAATAACTTTTTTCACAAGCGTCGGATCAATTTGCGGTCTTCGGCAAAATTGTTCGGCATATCGTAGGCTATAATTTTACGTCATTAGTTACATAGTATTAGATAAAAGAATTCAACTTATGGGTAAAAGGCAAAAAAGTACGTTTTCCCATACTAATTTCCATACAAATTACAATCAGAATGCGGAATACGGGGACACAACCAATCACCTCCAAATTTTGCACAGTTATTTTGGGCGTTAATATAGACTTAAAAAGCTTTGTTCCGGGTTGATACGATCAAATTTAAAGTTTCTCCATACAACGTTGCCCCACTCTAGTGTTCATAGATATATGAAAAAAAAACCCTTATAAATTGTTTTGGTTCTCCCATTCGTATAAGAAAATTCTCCTTTGTGATATTAAAAAAAAGTCTTGCAACCAGCAAAATCTAAAAGAAATATGAGGAACTAGATGTCCCCGCAAACTCTATCTTGCCAACTGCGTTTTTTGACGTAACAGGGTGACAAAGGATATTATCGGCAGGTTTGTTCCCTTCGTCATTCAGGGTTTTTGTGGGCCAAATTGTTTGAAATTTAGGCATGTAACTCAGCTTGGTTGGAAAGGAATTTATGCCACCTCTAAGTTCAACAGGTTTAGAAAAAAAATCATGACGAAGAGAACAAAATTGCCGAAAATAAGTAAGTTCTCCTGAATAATTTTTGTAAAAAAATCATATTTTTCATTAAAGTAAGACGTTTTTTAGCCAAATTGCCTACTTTTAGGCGTTTAATGCGGGTCATCACGTGGGTAAATGATCTGTATTTTGTTTGAAGCTTTTTAACCGATACTGTTGAATGATAGCCTAGGATGTTCTGAAAAACTTTGTTGAAGACCGCGAAGCGATCCGATGCTTGTGAAAATAGTTATAACCAACGAACCGCATGCATTTGTTTATGTTTTAACATGTAAAGGAATAACAATAGCAACAAAATCATACTGTTTCGCCAAGCAATGTCAACGCTATATTTTTTTTTTCATAAGCATCAGATCACTTCGCGGTCTTCGACAAAGTTTTTCAGGACTTCGAAATTTCCCGACTGAAACGGGAATCGAACCCGCCGTCTCCAGATTGGCGATCCATATCCTTAACCACTAGGCTAACTGGAGACCTCTGAACTTTATAACTATAAAATCTTAAACAAATAACGTATTTTTGGTACGAACTTTTATATTACGGCGTGTGTTCAATATTCACCGCGCCTGAAATTAATCCCATGTACAAGTGAAAAAGTATACGTAGCGATAAAGATCTTCATTACATTACATGTCATACAGGAAATGTTCAATTCTTTGAATTTTAAAAACTCCTTGCAGAAGGAATTTTCAAAGTTCTTTAGAGAACTTCTTCCGCAATGCGTATGCATTCTATGGACATTTTTTTTTCGTGAGTTCTCCTCTAATATTTTTGGAAATTCCTGCGGCGATGTCTTTTAGAATTTCTTCGGAAATTCCTTTAGAAGGTGTTCGAAATTTTCTTAAGAAATATCATCAGCATTTAATTTGAAAATTTCTCAGACATTTAACATTGACGACTAAAATGACTATTTTTTTCAGGAATTCCATTAAATTTTTTTTAGTAATTCTTTCAGAACTTTTTTGACAATTTCTTTGGAAATTTCCTCTGTTATTTGTTTGAGAATTTCATCGAAGTTTTTGCGTCAGTGATTCCTTTGTGGAGCCCTTCATCAAATCCTTCACGAATTTCTCTGGTATTGTCTATGGAAAATCATTCCGCAATTCCTTTGGAAATTCCTCAAGCAATTCATTCGGGAACCCTTTACGAAATTCCTTCATTGTATTCTTTAAGAGATCCTTTAGGAATTTGATTGTGGATTATTGCGGAAACTTGTATTGAATTTTTTCGACAACTTTCTTGGAATCATTTTTGATTATTCCTTTTGGAATTTCTTTAACAATTTTTATATGAATTTTATTGTAAATTTTCAAGAATATTTTTTCGGGAAATTTTCCTTCGAAAATTTAATTGGAAATGACTAAGGCAGTTTTTTTTTGCAATCCCTGCAAATATTTTCGCTGTACAAGGGTGAAACAAACCATTCTTAAGCAAACTTTAGCTTATAAAACTGTTATTCAGCTAGTTCTGTTTCTAGGGATTTCTTCGGTATTTTTCTGTTACAGTTTCATCAAAAAATCCGTTACAATTTTATTCGGCAATGCCATTTTCAGATTCCTTTGGCCAGTTTAACATTCCTTCGGAAATTCCATTGAGGATTTCCTGGATTTCGGAAGCAGGAATTAAAGACGAATTTAAAATATGGCCCAAAGGATTCACAAAGAATTTGCCAAAGGAATTGTTCCAGGAATTCCCACCATGATTGCCTTTGCTTGTGAAATTCTAAAATTAATGGCCGAAATAAAATCTTCTGACTATAAAAATTAATATTTGAAATCTTATAGTCGCAAATTGCCGAAAGAATTTCCAAAGCAATTGCTGAATAAATTTTCAATGTGTCACTAAAGCAATACAGCATGGTAAATTTTGAAATAAAAATATGCGTAGAAATTGCCAGAGGGATCCCTGAAGGAACTGCCGAAGCAGTTTTCAGAGGAATAGTTATATATGCAATAAAATACAAGGGAATTATAGAAAAAATTCAATATATTTGAGGAAGAAAATCTCTAAAGCATTGCTAAGAAATTGTCACAAGAATTGACTGTAGAACTACAAAACAAAAATATCTAAGAAATTGCCGTTCAATTTTAAAAGCAATTGCTGACCAAAGTTGAAACACAATATTTGAGAAATTCACATTTCCCTGTTGGAGAAATTCTCAAAGAAATTATCAAATTTCAAATGCATTCCCGAAGAAACTCATAAAGAAATGCCTATAAATTCCTTAAAGAAATGCCATCAAGGTAATTTTCATGGGAATAATCAAATCAACTTATAAATAATTCGACAAAAAAAATAAAGATGCATAAAAACAATCACTGTAGATCAAAATAATTTCCCAAATGAAATTCAATGAATTTTAAAATGAAGGAAATAATTTCCGAGCCTATTTCTTAAGAAATGTTGAGTTCGACTCGAAAAACAAAATTTTGATATGAATGTTCCTCATCATCATATACCATCTTCGTTAAATTATCTGAAGTGTGATTTCATTCACGCATTAAAACCAAAAGATCAATCGAAAGTTTGAATCAAATACAATAAGATAAGGTTATTTTTGGACTTACTCAAGTATTTTTTTTTTTTTGTTCTAAAACGTTTATTTGGTCGATTTGCTTATTAAAAATTATTTACATAATTGGTTAAACATCGACTTCTAAATGGAAACTTAGTTCATCTACATCTACCCTGCCATTACAATTTACAATGAAGGTAATGTAATTAACTAGCGTTTTCAAAACAATGGTTTTATTCACGGTCGAAATCCATTGAAGGGATGGCCTCAATAATTCCTCGCAGTCAAACAAACGCCGACGACCAGTTATCACCAGCAGCCTTCGTTGAAGTAGTCGCCACGCAGCTTGTACTCTGGTACAGGAGAAAAATTTGTGCACTATTGTTTCGCAGGGTGCACCACAGAACAAGCATTGTTCTCCATCCGATCGTCGCATTCTAAACAGAAGCCGCCGGTGTGGCACTTTCTGATTTATCCACACGTATAGAGTTGATTTTTGAGACGACAACAGTGCACGCGTCGAAATGTTCGTCCATATACGAGCCCAGTTGGAGTTTGGATGATCTGCTTCCACTTTTGGTCTGTCTGTTTGATCGACGTAGAAGCGGTGGATAAGATCGGCGGAGGGGTAATGTCTGATTTGGTGGGGGAAATTTGGAAGGCTGCTAATGATTAACTTCAGGCAGGGAAGGCTTGAAATGGCATTTGCCGGGAGAGGATTAACTTGACTAATGCAGGAATGATAAAAAGGAAGGGACTCGATCTCTAACAGATGTCTGTTGATGAGCAACGATGGACATTTCATGCTCGGAAGATGCAGTTTTAACCCACCGTCCTCCTTCCTACGAGCTAGTTGCAGCATTGGTATGGTCGCAGGTGATCCACGAAACAAATACCTTCTCATGGTCGCCGTTATCTTCGCCACATGTGCCGCTAACGGAGTCAAGTGTGATGCCATGTACCACATTCTGGAGGACAAGAACGTGTTTAGCAAAATCACTTTTTGGTGTAGTGTCAGGGTGCGTTGTGAATGAAGCCAAACTTGCCGGGAGAAATTTGTCACGATTGAGTCCCAGTTCAAGTTGATCATTTCCCGCACCGAGTTTGAAAAAGTTACTCCGAGAATTTTGATTGTGTTCTCAGTTCGCAGCCATGGCACATTAAGAGGCACATCCGCAAGCCCAACGTCGATTGCTGTTGTTTTGCCTTCATTGAGAACTGCTCCAGACACACGCCCGAAGCGCCGGAATATGTCCCGCATCGCATCCAGTTTCTCAACGCTGTTAACAATAGCGCTGATGTCGTCCGCATAGGCCACGATCAAATCTCTGCCGCACACTTGCTTCAAACGCTGGAGGAGAGGGTGCAGGTAAATCACAAAAAGATGCATAGACAGTGGATCCCCTTGTCGCACCGACCGCTGGATCGGAAAACTCTCAGAAAGGAAGCCATTGATGAGAAGACGAGACGACGAGGCAGCTCCTATTCGCGATAATAGGTCCACCAGTGCTGTGTTGAATCCCATGCCACGCATTGTGTCCAAAAGAAATCCGCGATCAACACGGTCGAAAGCATGGTCGAGGTCGAACCCAATCAATTTAGCAGACTGCCTACTTCGCTTCAGCTGGGCGATTCGGTCTTTAACAGCGAGCGTTGCTTGAAAGATATTCCTCCTACCGTTGGAACACTTCTGCGAATCGGTTAGAACATTGTGGGTGCGCATCACATTTTCGAGTCGCATTTTGAGGACTCGTGCGAGGATTTTATAATCATAATTGATTAAGCTGATTGGTCTATACGCACGAGCGGTGTCCCCAGCTCCGCGCTTTTTCACCAGCACAATCACACCATCGAGAAATTTGGTCGGAATGTTTGAGTTGATTGCTTCATTGATCACTAGGTTTAGCTCCCTGTGGATCACATCAAACGCTCGCAGATAGAACTCTTTCGACAACCCGTCGGGACCTGGTGATTTTTTCGACGCACTAGATCGAATAGCGGAGAGAATTTCTACCGATGTGATTTCGCTCATGCATGAAGTGTTGAGCTGGTCCTGCTCGGGGATGACCCGTTCGCATTGGAAGCCACTGCCTTGCACATCTTCTACGTTTCCCCGTGTGTAGAGGTTGGTGAAATATTCGACCATGTGATCTCGAATCCCATCGGAGCTGTCGATGATATCGCCTCTTTCGTTTCAGAGCTGCTCTATTGTTGTTTTTCGTCTCGTTCTTTCCCCTAGCTGGAAGGTGGAGAGGGCTTCGCCAGCTACAAACGTTTCATTTATTTGCACAAACATTTCAGTGAAACGTCGTTGGTACAAAAGCATTTCTGCTTTTACGCGGTTAATGGTGACCAGCATGGAGCGATCGTGGTGGTAGCTGTCGTACGCTAGCCTTAGTTGGCCGTATAGGCGTTGTTGCTCACGATGGAAGGCATCAAATGCGAGTTTAGATTTCCATCGGAAAAATGATTTTAGCTTCGTTTTCGCGCACGACAGCCATCCAAGCCATCCAAGCCATTCCATCCAAGACGGGTAGTAGCGACGTTGGCGAGTCCAATATTGCCATTGTATTTGGAGCTCCTCTATCGTTTCGGCGGACAGCAAATGGGGCCGGAGGGACCAAAATCCTCGGCCGGGTGCTCTATCAGGGAGAGGGAGGCAAATTCTCGCAGTGACCGCCTTGTGATCAGAGAAGCAGCAAACATGAACAGCTGTTGCTCTCAGCTGATTGCGAAGGCCAGCGCTAACGTAGAGCCGATCTAGCCTGGACGAAGAGTTGTGTGTGATGTATGTATACCCCGACTCGCGAGAACGAAGCTGCTGCCACACGTCGAGCAGACGAAGCTGTTGTACGGTTGTTTGAAGAGCGGGGCTCGGGTTGGGCCCTATCGCATCGCACGGCCGAACCACACAGTTGAAGTCGCCTCCTAGAATGATGTGGTCGGTGCGAAACCGCAGGTAGTAACTGCCGTGTGCAGCATAGTTGTCCCATGTTCTATGGGATTCCCTATTAACATGGGACAACTATGCTGCGCACGGCAGGTAAGCTATCGTGCTGTTGAAAAATCTTTCTCGCTCGGCACGGAGAGCGGATCCCGAGGGGGCATACACATTGCACAGTGTGGTGTTGTGCACGCGCAAAGCTAGCAGTCTTCCATCCAGGCTTTTTTCGATGTGCGAGAACTTGATGTGGGATTTGAGAGCGATTGCCGTACCTCTCCTTGCATGGTCGATATTACACACGATGTTGTAGCCGGGCAAGACCAGCTGTTCGTTTTCTACCTCCTGTAAGAAAACGATGTCCAGGTCGGTAGTGCGTAAGAGCGTGCGGAGAGCGTTGATTTTCGTTGCGTTTGTTATGGTATTGATGTTGACTGTGCCGATATTCACGCTGGTGTGCTCCATTACTGCTGCATTTCTTCCCCGGAGCCTCGGCCGTGTTCGCTGTTGACTTCGTTGTTGTGTCGCATCTTTTTACCTGGAGGCGATCGTTTACTACGCAATCGCCGGGTGCTGGTCGAGCTACAAGAGGCTTGCGAGCTGTCCGTGTCGTTTTCATCCGTTTTACGCAATGTGGATAGACTGCCGATCGTGGTTGGAATCGAAGAGATTGGGGTGATGGGTAGAGTTCGAGGGGGTTGTTTGTCGGAGGTGGCATCGTGTTCAACTGCGGCGAAGCTCGGTTCTCGTGTTGTTTGACATTCAGATGTTGAGGTTGCGGTATTGGATTGTTCGACTTCGACAGCGCTGGCTGTTTCGCAACATTAGCATACGATTGGTCTGCTACGAGCTTCTGCGCGAGCAGTTTTTTATTTTGTACACACGGAATGCCGACATGTACGAACTCATGACAGTGTACGCATGTTTGTCGCTGTCCCCTGTAACCCACCGCCGTGTCTTCTCCTCGAATCGTTACGAGTGAAGGGATGTTCTTTTCAACTACCATCCGAGCGATGCGTACGCCGGTTTTCACACCACCGAAAGCGGAGCGCTCGTCCCAGAGAAGGTCCCGAATGTGGAGCACATTTCCGTACTCGGCGAGAAACTCGGCGATGTGAACGTTGCTGACGTCGTTGGAGAGATCGAACAAGCGTACCTCCACTGCTCCATCCTCCATTAGAATACGCAACTTGTACGTCTTCCCATCAAAGACGAATTCGTGTTTGTTGTCGTGGTCACGAACAATCCTCTCAGCGAGCTCAAGGTTGTTAACCTCTACGAAGGTGCAACCGAGCCGCTTGCTTGGCTGGAGTAGGCACACATTTTCTCGCGTTAAACCAAGTTCCTTCCCCACGAATTTATGAATTTCTTCATGGGAAAGTTGCCGCGGAAACTGCGAGTAATCAACGCGAAACGTATTTTCGCGGCGTGGCATCGCGTATCCCGCCGAAGCGAAAACTGCGATTCTCAAAAACTCAGCGTGTACCGCGTATACCGAAAAATATTGAATAGTCCGTGAACGGCTCCCGAAGTTCGCTCTATCGAATAGATCGACCGATCGGCTCGGAAGTTGAGCACTAACTGAAGTATCATACAAATTGTTGTAAATATATCGTATTTAGCTTTGTAAAGCTTTACTAAATCGTTGAATAAACGCATAACATAATTTCACTGACTTTGCACATGTGATTATTTTTGGCCATAAAATACGTATAAGAACTAAATTCTTATCTAATCTAATACATACGTAACCAGTACAAGAAAGCATACTGCAAAAAATTGGGTTAGATAACCCCGACTATTTTTCTTGTGAATATTAAGCTTGTGGCATATCAGGAATATGACGCAAGCGTCAAAGCGGCAAGGCTCACCATGCATACCAACGATATACTTGAGGAACTTTCGATAGTTGATCTTTTTCAAATTTTGGAGCCTGCTATGTTTGCGGCATTGTTCTATCGTGTTGCAAGAAGAGATAATGCTGATTGGGTATTCTTTGCAATTACAAAAAAAAACTTTGAATGCAACTCGTTGCAAAACTTTTCAGCACTCGTCGTATTTATCCAACTCGGCAAGCCTCGTTGGATAAATGTACGACTCGTACTGAAAAAAACATCATTTTACAACTTGTTGCATAATTTTAATTTTTCAAACAATTTCACATAATTCACCCATCTTAGGCGGATACAAATTTCATTTTGACTTTTTGCTTCCCCCCCCCCTCCCCTTTCAAAAAGTTTTGGCAGGACTTGGCATTTTGAGGGGGCAGATAGAAAATTATTTATCAAAATATCGGCTTTTGTTAAAAATTCTTCAACAAATCCGATAAGTTTTTAATATTTTTCGCCCCTCTCGACCAGCCAAGGAGTGGTGGGACCAAAAGTATAATAAATACTTGTAGCGGCCTTATTGATTTTGAAACAAACAAATAATAATTTTTTTTATCAGGTTACGAATATCTATTCAAAATGCATTTCAGTTATTACTATTTAAGTGTCGTATGTACTAAATACTTTTGCATTATCCTATTCCCTAACCTTTGAATTCTAATCCTCTCATTTCAGACATGCCGTAATCATCACTTGGCTCGACACCTTCACTTCGATGATTGCCGGATGCATCGTGTTCGGAGTCATCGGTCACCTGGCACACGTCACCAACCAAGACGACATCCGAAAAGTGGTCAAAAGTGGGCCAGGTCTAACGTTCGAAACCTACCCGGATGCGATTGCCAAATTTGATTTCATCCCGCAACTGTTCTCGGTTTTGTTCTTCTTTATGCTGTTCTTGTTGGGCATCGGAACGCTACTGGGGATAGTGACATCAGTTATCACGGCTATTCACGACCAGAATCCACACTGGAAGCGGTGGAAAGTGGTTCTTGTGGTGGCCGTTTCGGGATTCTGCATCGGATTGGTGTATCTGACTCCCGGTGGTCTGTACATTCTGGATTTGATGGACTATTATGGGGCCACTTTCGTCACGCTGACCCTGGCCGTATTCGAGCTATTAACTTTCGCTTGGATCTATGGCGTGGATCGAGTTTGCAAGGATATCGAATTCATGCTTGGCATCAAAACCGGAATGTTCTGGAGGATATGTTGGGGGATAGTCACTCCCATCGTGGTGTTAGTCATCCTGCTATTCAGTATTATTCACTACGTACCAAAGGAACTGCCATCCGGATATAATGGTGAGTTTGCTGCTCTTCTAATTTTTTCGATTCTATTTCCAATCTCCCACATTACTATTTCCAGCATTTGGATGGTGTCTGTACACGGTGGCCGTGCTGCAGCTCCCTGCCTGGGGACTATATGCGTGGTACAAACATCCGGGAAGTGATCCAATCAGCAGGCTACGGGCAGTGCTGAATCCGATGAGCGATTGGGGACCGGAAGATGCAACCACACGTGCCAAGTATCACAGTTTCATCGGCGAGCACGAGGCAACGCTTTCCATGAAGGAAACATGCACCGGGAGCTACGTTCAACGAAAGCTATTCGGGTAGAAACCAATACACACGCTCCATTCACCATCCCCCTACAGTTAGTTTCATTTTACATTTGATTTCGCTTATTATAATCTCAGATGATGAACGCCGTCATCGCCTAGACTGTGGTACCTATTTGATATTTAAATTATATTTGACGTACGAGCGGAAATTAAGTCATGTATGGAAAGTGTGGCGAGAGAGAGAATTTGTTCAAAATAAATATAAGTGGCAATTTGCGGATCCCACCGCAAGCAATAAAACTCACATCAGGTGTTTCCATTTTAGTTAAAAATAGTACCATTCATGACCGAGCGTAAAAGTGTACACAGCGTACTAGAGGTGAAAGGATGCAAAGAACGTTTTGGTTCTACTGGCACGGACTAGTTTCTGTGTGGAATGATGGGACACTTTTTGATACTTTCATTTTCTTGGCATTGCTTTCCAACAGGAACAGAGATTGCTTCTAGCTTAGAATTTAAGGAACATTTTCACATGTTATAACAGAGACATGCCTTAGGCATTTGACAATTTTTGTATTCGTACATCATGTGGATGTCCCAAATCTTCGGTTTGGTTTTTCAAATCGTTATTGTTTAATGATTCAAGAATTGAGTGCTTAATATTATAAGAAGTTACATATAACCTCGAGTTACTTCATGATTGTGAATGGAATATTACTGCTCGCGGCAATAAGCCGTTGAACTTCTAGTAGAACTTTCGTGTTTCTTGTGAACGGCATAGCAGATCCATTTCATCGCATGCCGCTTCTTCTAATTAGTACTTTTTCTCCCGGAAAAGACGAATCTGCTGTTTTCGCATCTAGTTCTATCATTCGACATTCTGCCGAGTTCCATGCTGCAGCATTACTGCCGCCGCTGTATTTATCGTCAAAATTGCTCGTCAAACCATTCGTTACTGCTTTGACTATACTACAGCAGTCCTCTATGAGGGCCTCATCGAGCTCACCCTCATCTGGCAACGCTGCCTCGAGATTCTGCGCGTATGCTGAGTTGACATCTGATTCCGATGCCGGTACCATACATTGTTGATGACGGAAAGTTTTGGGCGCATATTGACCATGACCAAGTAGTGGTCAGAGTTTATGTTACCGCCACGATATGTTCGGACATCGATACACGGTGTCCAAATTTCGATTATTATCGAACTTTCATGTTCGGATTTTTCTTCATAGAATGTTAGAATTTCGACCATAATATATAAATGCAAAATTTCAAAATATTCTATCGGGGAAAATTTGAGTTAGCTGAGTTTTTGGCTATTTTCCATACTACACACCAAAAATCGATTGAGGATTTCGGCAAAATTTTGCTGAATTTTGCCGAGCTGAAAGTTTCAGCAAAAAATTTGCAGAAATTCAGAAAAGTTTAACTGATTTGTTCAGTAAAGTCTGCTGATCACCAGTAACGTTTTGCTGAAATTCAGCAAACTTTGCCGAAAGTTCAGCAAACAATTTTCTGGACCCGTCAGCTCGGCGAAATTCAGCAAAATATTGCTGAAAGCGTTTGGTGTGTGAAATTCAATAATTACTATTTTAACCTTCCGTAACTCGCGCGGTTGACTACCTGCGTCAGCACCACGCTAATGCTGAGTACAAAAAGCGAGATTTTTTCAACGTGTTGTACAAAATACAACAGCGCGATCGTTCGAGGGTTAACCCAAAAAAGTCCCATACAAAATGTATGGAAAAAAATTTGCCGATGAAATATTTTCTAGTTTTCCGATTATCAGACGCTAAGCGGAGTTCCCGAACCAATCCCTGTAGCAACTTTCGAAGGAACTTTTGAAGGAATTTGTAAAAAGTCCTTGAAGTAATTCCTAGATAAATCGTAAGATTTCCAAGAAAAAGTTCTTGGAGTTCTTCACTTGGAATCAGTGTACGCAGAATATGCCACCGCAAGCGAAAAATAGGCAACAAAGAAGGCACGGCAACAACGCTTTGTTTTTTCGTTAGCAGATAATGACAAAATCGCTCCCGAGTTTGTTCACAACAAAAACGGTAGGAATATTTGTCTCGTTCTATTCACATCGTGATTTTCGCATTGTTTTACAACTGAAATTCGACTCTGAGGTTTGCAAGAGTCTTAATTCGTCCAAATGCTTATGAATTCGATGATGTGGGTCGGAAATTTCGGCAGAAAAGCCGGAATATCAGCACACGCACGGCAAGTGATGTTTGTTTTATTGCTCTCATCGCCTGACATGCGTTTGTTGCGGAGCGCCTTTGTTACCAACATGCACCGTTTAGGACAAAGCGTTTGTTTTTCGGCGTGATCCGTTTTTCATACCCTGCTTGGAATAAATGCTTGATGAAACCGTAACACAAAACTGGTGTTATCGCTTGAGAAATATTTAAAGCTATCAATAGAAAAGTTGCTGATGAAAATTTTCTTTGGGAATTCCTTTGGGAATTCCTTATGCATTTTTTTTCTGAATTCATTATGCATTGTTTTTGAGAAAATTTCTTTGACAATTCTTTCGGAAACTGTCTCAGCTATTGTGTCG
The DNA here is from genome assembly GCF_035046485.1 of Aedes albopictus. Taxonomy (NCBI): domain Eukaryota; kingdom Metazoa; phylum Arthropoda; class Insecta; order Diptera; family Culicidae; genus Aedes; species Aedes albopictus. Next base: position 327,011,191 of record NC_085138.1, read on the forward strand.
AAAATTGAGTTCGCTATTCCTTTGGTAAACAAATCAAATTCTTTTCAGGATCTCCGTTAGAAGTCTCATTGAAAATTTCTGCGGCAATTCTTTTGAGCAATTGTTAGGCAATTCCTTTGGAAACTTCTTTAATCAATTCTCGGAAATGCTTCAGCAATGGCTTTGCGAACCGCTTCTTTTCGCTGGTTGTTATTTTTTTTTTTTGCGATACGTTTGAAAAATCCTCTGGCAATTACTTTGGGAAAAACTTTAACACTCTTCTGGAAACTTCCTTGCCAATTCCCATAAGAGTTGATTGGTTTATTAATTTGGCATTTACTTTGAAAATTCATTCGGTGAATATCCCGTGATTTACCTGACCAAATCTTTCAAATTACCCTTTGCGGATTTTTTTCAGCAAATTTTTTGGAAATCATTTTAGCAATTTTTATTGGATTCGTAAATTCCTTATAAGATTATTTTTGGGGGATTCTTGGACAAAAGTATTTCGGCAACTCCTTCGGAATTTGACTCAGTAAATCTTTTGGAAATTTCTCGACAATAAATAAATTCGAAATTGATTTAGGTAATTATTTCTGAAAATATCTACAGCATTACTTTCTGAAATTCTTAGGTCAATTGTTTTGGAAATTTATCAAGCAACTCTTACGGGATATCAGCAATTGAATTGAAAATTTCAACGGCATTCCATTTGTTAATAAACCTGACTAATACTTTTGTGATTCTTTCAATAGTTCCGCTAGAAATCCATTCGACAGGTACTTTGAAAATTAGTGAATTCGTTTGTTATTTATTTTTTTGATAATTCCTTACGGAATTCTGTCTGTTATTATTTTTAAAGTTCTATGAAATACACTCTTGCAAATGAAAAAAAAAAAAAACAAAAATTTACAAAGTAACGGCCGAAGAAAATCCCAAAAGAATTACCTAAGAAATTTACAAAAAAAAACCCAAATTAATCCACCTAGTGGTGATAGTGCCTTTCTCGTCGAACATGTTCTCACAATCTTTCCGACAGCGTAAGTCAAAGTGTTTCTGAATTTGAATATTTTTATAGAAAAGCAAGCATTTTATCAAAGACATCTTTGAATTGACTTAAAACTTATTGATTGCACATAGTCCGACGTTATGTTCAACGTATAAGCAGGGCTGAAAAATATCAGACTTCTCAGTTGACTGCTTGAGCACTTTGTTAAGCACCTTCACTAACACTGGAGGCTGATCAATATCAAGACGATACTAACAAGCTAAGATAACTCTTTACACAATCACAGATCACAATTTTTTTTTCTGAACATTTGGGCTATATGTTATTGACCGTTGAAAACAAGAGCGATAGGTAGTGAGTATAGTGCAACGTCTGTTTGTATGTGGGTTTAATTTGTAAGATTTTGTTCTCTTACACATATTTATCGCTTGCATTGATTTTATTTACTTTCGTAGTTCCGGCGAAGCACCAAACGCTGGTTGTGCAACACTATCGATAGTCTGTAATGTGGTGTGAGCCTATTTTCTAGTTAATCGTTCCTCGGGTTATTCAAAAAGCCGTGATGTAATATGTTGCATGGTACATTTGGTTATTTTCGATGCGGTACCGGAACAGGTTCCGGAGCACACCGGGTCTCCCAAATATAGTCTGAGACTATTTCATTGCTAACGTTCATTAGGTTACCCAAAAAAAAACACGATTTGATTTATCTCATGCATGGGTGGGTATAGATCACTTTAACATTTGACCACTTCCAGTGGGACACTCAGAACTGGTTTTGGGACACTACCGGTTGTCTAAAATACGGTCTGAGGCTATGTTCTTACGAATCGATCATCGTGTATTCAAAAATGCTGCTATTTGATGTACTACCAAACGCTTATTTATGCATTTCGCCAGTTCCGGCGAGACACTCGAAAGTGGTTCCGGTACACTACCGGTAGTCTTAAAGTGGCCTGAGACTTTTCCGATATTTAATGCGCGGTGTGCATGCGTTTGGTTCCGTTCTACATTTGACCACTTCCGGCGGAGCACCTGGAATCGGTTTCGGCACAGTATTGGTTTTCCAAAGTGTGGTCTATGATTATTTTTCTTGTTAACCGTTCACCAGGTTACCAAAACAGCTATTTATGGGGTTGGTTCTCCTTTACATTTGATCACTTCCGATGCACAGAAAAAAATATTCATGTAAAATTCAGCGAGAAATCATGCACATAAAGGGAATGCTAGAGTTAGTGCATATTTACATGAGATATCATGTAAAATTACGTGACAATCGTGTAAATTTCCGCTAATAGTCACGTAACCGGTTGGAGTCCATGATGGTTTACGCGATGGTTGGCGGAAATTCACACGATGGTAATGTAATTTTACATTATATCTCATGTAAAAGTGCACTAAATCTAGCATTCCCTTTATGTGCATGATTTCTCGCTGAATTTTAATTACATATTTTTTTCTGTGTGGGGCACCCTTAATCGGTGAGGAATACTACCGGTTGCTCCAAATGTGGCCGGAAACTTTGCTAATCAAGATACCTAAAAATCCGCGATTTGATTTGTCGCATGGGTTTGGTTCACTTTTTTGTTTGGCCATTTCCGGCGGGACACCCGGAACCGGTTCCGGATCACTACCGGTTCAGATACATATGGTCTGAGAATAATTTCCTGCTGACTGTTCATCAGGATATCAAAAAAGCCTCTATTTGAAATGTCGCATGTATGGGTTTGGTTAACTTTGAAACTTGGCCACCTCTGGCGGGACATCTGGAACCAGTTCCGGAACACTACTGGTTCCGATATGTTCTGAGAATTCTTTCCTGCATATTGTTCATCAGGTTATCGAAAAAGCCGCGGTTTGATATGTCGCATGCATGGTTTTAGTTCAATTTCATATTTGGCCACTTCCGGCGGAACACAACCGGTTCAAATATGGTCCGAGAATATTTTCCTGCTTACCTTTCATCAGGATGCCAAAAAAGCCACTATTTGATATGTCGCATGCATGGGTTTGGTTAACTTTTATACTTAACCACCTCCAGCGGGACATCTGGAACCGGTTCCGGAATACTACCAGTTCCAATATGGTCTGAGAATGTATTCCTTCATACTGTTCATCAGGGTATCGAAAAAGCTGCGGTTTGATATGCCGCATGCATGGGTTTAGTGCACTTTTATGTTTGGTCACCCGGAACCGGTTCCGGGACACTACCGGTTCAGATATGGTCTGAGACCATTTTTCTGCTTACCGTTCATCAAGTTATCGAAAATGCCGTAGTTTGATATGTCGCATGGATGGGTTTGTAGCGTTTTCATATCTGGCCCCTTCCTGGGGTACCGATCCAGAACACCTAAATGGCCATAACTCCGGAACGGCTGGACTGATCCAAACCATTTTCAATAGGAAACAATGGGACCAGATTCCCCGTCGAATGAACCGTCGGTCATTAAAATCGGTTCAGGTTTACTGCCAAAAAGTGATGTGAGTTTTTTTTGTACACACACATACACACATACACACACACATACATACACACACACATACATACACACAGACATCACCTCAATTCATCGAGCTGAGTTGATTGGTATATGTGACTCGACCCTCCGGGCATTCTATCGAAAAGTCATTTTTGGAGTGAACATATAGCCTTTCCAGTACACTTAGTGTACGAGAAAGGCAAAAAAATAAGATGACTACCAGAGAAGTTCCCAAACAATATCCTAAAAAAATAAGAAAGAAATTCCTACAAATATTTTAAGAAATTTCAATAGATTTTTGTGGAGGAATTTCTGTGAATATTCGTTAAAGAATTGGGGGGGGGGGGAGACAAAAAAGTAAAAATAAAATGTGTATCAGCCTTATATAAATACATGAAGAAATCCTTGCATGAAAGAATTCCTGAAAAATTTCTTTCACGAAATTATTTGTTGAATACCTGGGAAAATCAGTTCAAGAATGGATGAATGAAATCAATTAAGGAAACTCCAAGAAAATACTTGAATGAATTCTGAATGAATTTTTGGAGAAATGGACTTATCCACCGATGAACCAAATTCATCGCGGTCCGAGAATTTTGACACTAGAGCGGGGTCTGTTCCAATCAGAATCGTCCAATTCTGATTGGAACGGCCCCGCTCTAGTGTCAAAATTCTCGGACCGCGATGAATTCGGTTCATCGGTGGATAAGTCCATCGCAAAGGAATTTATTGGATGAACTACTAAATATATCTTGGAAAAAATCCTGTAGAAAGTTTGGGAGGAATTTCTTTGACATTTTGAATAAGACCTTGGCAGAATTCTTAAAGCGATCTCATGCTTTATCCGATTGATGAAACCTTTTAATGAATTTCTAAATCCTTGATAAAAAATTGAGAATCTTTTGACACTTTTCAAAAGATTTTTTTGAAGAAATATTTAAGAAATCCTTGAAAAATTCCCGTAGGAATTCCTGATGGAAATCCTGTATGAAATCTTAGCCTTACATAAATTATTTAAGGGATTCTTCTTGGCATTCTTAAAGAATTCCTGATGAAAGCGGCAAAACAGTCTTGGCAGGAATCCTTGGAAACACTTCTGAGGAAATTGTTTGATTGGTATCTGTTCCTTTACTATTTAAGCATATACGCTTCAATTTTCATCCTACTCAAGACAAAGAATCAATAATAAATCCTGGTGAAATTCTTGACTGAGATGCTTGATAGAAACTTGAAAAGATTTTGGAAAAAGTTTCTCAACAGAATTTTGAAGGAGTCTTATCAAAAATTGCAATAGAAATTTTTAGAAGAGTTCACAGAGGAATGCTAACAAAAATTCCTGAAGGAATCCTTGGAAAAACTCCCAGAGTTGATGGATATTAAAGAATTCGTTTGAGGAATTCCAGAAGGATTTTTTGAAAGAATTCCTACAGAACTCCTTCAGAAGTTCCCTTTAGAATTTTCTTAGAGAAACTTCTGTAGGAATCCTTGGAGATTTATTTTAAATTATTATCCAATGATTTTTTTTTTGAAATTTCCTGGAGTTTCCTGATTTTTTTAGTAAAACGTTAAAGAAACTCCTTGAAAAATCCTTGCCGATTTTTTTTTTCAAAAAAAAGCGTTGCAGTAATTTTTGAAAGCATCATTGGAGGATTTTCTAGAGGAATCCTTGGAACATTTTTTTTTTAATCTTTAAAAGAACGCCATTACGAGTGATGAATGCTTGAGGAGATGCCAAAAAAAATTGTTGGAGAATTCTCTGAAAGAGTAATGTGAGAGAATAGTTGAGAAATTCTTAAAGAATCTATGAAGCAATACATTACTTCTGTGGAAAAAATCATCGAAGGTATACTTGGAGGATCACCTGAAAGAAATCATGGAGGAATGTTTGCAGACATTTTATAAGGACTTCTCTTCCTCTGAATGAATTCCGATGTAATTTAGTATCTGTTTCTAAAAGAATCATTGCAGAATTTTTATAGTGAGGGGATTCACTTTACAGCGTAAACTGATTAAACTGATTAAACGCCGCGATCATCAAGGCAAACTCTGATTATTTCATGCGCAAAATCATGAAACATTTCAAATAAGCAGAAACTCATGGCTAACGCAGCAATTTAATCTGTTTAGTGAGAACCCCATGTTTTTTTTTTTGTATTTCTTTAGAATTCTATGCATGATCTTCTAGAAATACTCGATGAAGCCTTTGCAAGATTTTTTTAAGTTCACTGAAGTACTTTTAAAACGGTATTTTTTTAAACGGTACAGCAAACATTGAAGGAATTACTAAGGGACTACTTGGTGAAATTCCGAAATCAATTGTTAAAAAAATTTCGACATAAATCTTAGAAAAAAATCTTACGCTCATTGATAGAGCTCCGGGATGTAGGGTAGTGCACCCAGAAATCGCCCAGTTTATGCGGGAATTTGTCTTCCGCAGCTTAAAAATCATACTTCTAGGACAAGTCAACTACATTTTTTCGGTAAATATGTAAAAACGCATGTGTTCTTGCTATTACGGGACAAAAATTTATAAATAATGTCGTGAAATCTTTAATAAATGGTTTAATTAAAAACGACCTCAAGGTCCCCAATTTCGACCCCCTTGATCCTATTTTCGCCCACCATTGGAACCAGTTTTCGCCCACTTTAAAAACTTATTGTTTTAACATTCTTTACATGTTTTGGTGCTTAAGATAATGTAATTTATCTGCAGATGAACTAAAACATTAATGTATGACGTCAAAATGATGTATCTATTGTGTTTCCAGTTAAGAAAATACACCACAAATAGCCGGCCATGGGTACCATGGGTTCCCACATGATAGAATTACTTCTATTTTCGTTAATTTTCCATCTTTTGTTTATACCATTTTTGGCCTAATTTGATTTGAAATTTGTTTTCCATTAAACAATTATCATAATGAACCGGTGCAGCATTTTTTTTTCAAAAATAAGACACAATCGAGTACTAGATCAGAAGTAGTCTGAATTTCGAGTTGTAGCATTCTTCATTTATTGCCTCTTACACAACACAGTGACCTGGTTTCATATTATTTGGCCGAATGTCATTTAGCCGAACGCCATTTGGCCAAAAGGGTAATTTGGCCGATTGCCGTTTGGCCGAATGCCTTTTGGCCGAAAAGGGAATGATGAACTTGAGTGATCATGTCACTGTTTTCACTATTAATAACTCTAAAGAACAGAAAAGAAGGAAAAATCTGACAAAAATATTTACAATTTCAGCGCCTACTAATCCCTTAAATTGCAAAACTAAAACATCTTTTTTTTATCTATATTAACGAGATTTTTAGCCCTTGGCTAGTTCATCTCGGGACCCACGCTTTACTTCCCTTCCGAAGGAAGAACTCACGTTTAGCGAGTTTGTCGGGAGTGAGATTCGATCCCAGGTCCTCGGCGTGATAGGCACGTGCTTTAACCATCACTCCAGATCCGCTCCACTAAAACATCGAAGTAAACGCTTGACATTTCCAATGTTTTGTCAATGTTGCGACCGTTTTTGGCCTGTTGGGTTATGCGTGCGGAAAAGTTTGCACACTTGGCAAAGCGTGTACTGAAGGCTTAAGAAGAATGATCCAAAGGAGGAAATATTTCTGATCATCATATTGGACACATTTTACGCGTTACGTTTTGAGCGAGAATCAAACTTTTGTTTCAGAAATTGTTATGTTGTTAAATGCATGATAATCAGCGCATCAAGCGATCAGATTTGAATATTACAAGCTTCAATTTTTGCTTTCTTATTAGGAATTGGGTCTTTTTACTTCAGACGAAACAAAGAAACACATGGTAGCGGGACTCTATCGCAAAAAATAACAAATTTTGGATGAACGCCAAGAATTTTGCTACCTTCTCGAAACAGTTTACATTACAAACGAGTTTGCATCTACATATAGCTCAACAATACTTGGGTACTATAACATATTGCCACTATCTGATATGGTTTGCCTAAATTGTAATTTATGGTCGTCAGCATATGATTTTACATTGTTCAACAATAAACATCATGGGAAAAACTAACCTTGTTTGGATTTTATGTCAATCGGTATTTCTCTGTGCGGGATTGCTTAACAATATATCCCTTCCCCTCTTAGATTTTTATCCAATCCACCTTCTTATCAAAATACCTACCAGATAAACGATTTTGAACTAGAATAAAGCAAGTTTAGGCCTTCTCACCGCTTTCATAAAAATAACAGCTTTTCGGTAAAATTCGCCCAAGAGGGTCGAAAACTGGCTCAGCGGGTATGAGAAGTACAGTATATGAAGATTCGCCCAGGGCGAATTATGGTTCAGCGTCTTAATTCGAGTACCAGTTTTCGCCATCTGATTTAAATGGAATTTCGCGAATTTAATCACAACATTTCCGTTTAAAAGAGCTTTTAAAATATAATTAAATTGATATTCAACGTTATAAACGAAAATATATCGATAAACACTTTCAATATATACATTTATGCCTATTTTCATGTATGGCATTTCTAGTGATTTATCATATGCTGAGGGCTTGGTCTAGCATGGTTTGTCTAAGCATACGATTTACGAATCAATTTCAGAATGTGATGCTACAATTTTAGGTTTTTGATTAAGAATAATGTAAAACTATGTATTGTCATTAGAATTAATAATTCAAAAACAGATTTAACGTATTTAAAATAAAAAAGATCCAGTACGTGGGCGAAAACTGGGGTGTGGGCGATTTCTGGGTGCGCTACCCTATCCTTGCAGAAATCCCTGAAGAAATTCATAAAGAATTGCAGAAAATAATTTTTAACCATCCGTTTCTCAGTCGGCCACCACTGTCAGCATCACGATAATGCTGAGTACAAAAGTTGAGATTTTTTCAAAGTTAGGTACAAAATACAACAGCGCGGTCACTCGAGACTGAAATGTATAGATTCATCATTGCAAAATATGCACACCTGTAATTTTGATGGGGTCCACAAATTTGGTTCCGCACCGGGCGCTCAAATTCCTAGCTACGCCACTGTCTGAATTCCTCCTCTTGATCTACCTGATTCAAACGCTTCTACGATGATCTTGATTCTTGACGTCGTTGCTTGAGAAACGGTCGTGGACGTCGAGCCTACTGCGTGTTCCGGAAGATTCACCTCTTCACTAATTTATTGAACCATGTTGTACATGACGCTTATAAGACAGGTGGTCATCTACGAGCACAATACATGGACCATGCTCGTAAAAGACTTACAAGCACTTAGAGTTTTCTAGCGACGCGTACTAAGAATGATATTCGGCGGTGGTGTGAAGGAGAACGGTATGTGGCAAAGGAAGATGAAATACGAGCCCGCTGCACTCTACGGTGGTGGCTAAAGCCGGATGGATATGGTGGGCAGGACATGTTGCATTAATGTCGGACAACAACCCTGCAAAGTTTGTGTCCGCTACTGTTCCGGTTGGCACAAGAAAGCGTGGAGCGTATTCATCCCGGTGGGCGGACCAAATGGAGCGTGATCCGGCAAAAATTTGGCGTGTCCAAAGGTAGAGAGCGGCATCTACAAACCGAGTTCCGTGGCGTGCTATTGTTGATTATGTACTGTACTAAATTGTAATATTGTGCAATCTTAGTTTGGACTAACGGCCTTGGATGCAAATAAAATTGTATAGCTGATTATGTCAAAAATCTTTATTCCGTGAAATAGAAGGAAGCAGTCCATTTCAATGTGTGAGGCCAATATATCACAATAGAAAATCCTTACTACATAACTCAACTACCCCGCTTCAGCGATTCAAAATCCCCACCATTGACGATCCCCTGAAGCACACCGGAATGATCCAACCTAATAACTTCACCCCCGTCATCTAGCATCTCCGAGAGGGTCAAATTCCCACCGCTATCTTTGGCAAACATTCTCAAAGGGATCGCATCGCTTTCGAAGTCATCGGCCGGTAAGCCTAGGCTTTTGGCCGCCCCAATGGGTACGAAAACAACCGGAGCCAATCCGATGAAGCCATAGTGGGAGTGGCAACTGCCCGGTGGTGCTGTCGAAGGGACGCATGGGGGTGGCATTAGATGGTACCTGTACGGGACGTAGTAGAAAGCAGGGGGTGTTGAACTGTTGGACGCTTCACCGAACGAAGATATGTTCGGCTGTCGGACGTACTGCGAAGGGCTCAGGAGGTTGACATCGGCATCGATGTCGATGATGGTGGGGATGACTACAAGAAAAGAGATGTGAGGTTTTATGTCTGAGAAGTTTGAAAAATGTTTCTACTGTACTTGGTTTAGATGGAGGTGGTGTAGTTGGATTCGGTGTGGTACTAGCTTGAGTAGCTGCGACAGTGGTGGACGGACTTGTGGCTTGGGAAGTTCTGACAGTTGTGGTCGAAACCGTTGTTGATCTCATGGTAGTTGTTGATGGAGGTTTTGGGGTCAGAATGTCTGAGATTGAAGGTTTGTTCGTCGTGGTTGATTGTGAGCACGAGCATACAGGAGAAGGCTTGTGGGTTGTAGTATCCATTGGTTTAGCTGTTGAAGGTCGCCTAGTCGTTGAAGTAGTCGTACTAACGGCTCCAGGTGGCTTGTATATGAGTTCCGGTCGCGGACGATGAGAAACAATTGACGAAGATTGTCCACATCCTTTAGGGAGCAGAAACGCTTGCCACGATATCCGGTCGGTCAGATAGACATTGAGGGGTTTGTTCGGTTCCACAACACGGTAGCCTTTTCGGTCTGCGATGAAATGAGTCACGAAAAGCTTTCCCTTAGAGTCGATGTATCCGTAACAGCCGTACGTTACTCCATTATGATCGCGATGCTCGTGGTGAAAGTTTCCGTCTGGACTTACCTCGTAGCCATAGTTATAAGTATCTGAAATGATGTTTGTGCACAAGTTATTATATTGATGATGATATATTAATGCGTATCATAAGTGCCTTGTGAACCAGGAGGTTTTAAATAGGCCTAAGCCTTTTATCCAGCAACTGAAATCCCTAACCACTAGGTACTGAGAACATTACTGCCGTAACTCTGCAAAGTGACGTAAACGCCATTCCAAATTTCAACGTCTGTTGGAATATATCTAGTGAAATAATGACATTGTAGTATGCTCGCTATATTAGGATACAAGATCTAGTCTTAATCTAGCATCTATGGAAGGAAACTTGGAGAACTATCAATGATTTAATGCACAATAACCAAAAATGTGCCAAAATCGTCAATGTCGCTTACGTCACTTTCCAGAATTACGGCAGTTTACTGCTAAGCTGACAGAGAAGAAGATAAGGTTATTTCACCAAGCCTGAGTGTCTGATTTTGACGTTTGGAACAGCTCATAAGCGATTGTTCCCCATGTTCGGGTGGTTGCTTCTCCTGCAAGTGCCAGTAAGAGACTCTAAGGCAGCCTTGGAACGGCCTAACCCAAGTAACAATTATACTTTTGTGGCAATCCTGAAGTAATTTCTAAGAAAGAATCATAAAACTTAGCAATAAAGCTCTTTGTTCTGCAAATCTGAGATAAAATAGGTATAAAACATCCATAAGACTAATCTGGCCCACTCTTCAGGAGATCTTCAAAGCTGCTTTTGAAGACTGCTTTGAAACTAGTTGTATTTATGTACATGCGCTGATGATTGATTATAAGAACTTCATGAAACTTTAACAAGAATATCTTGAGGCATGTTGATCTTTTAGCTGTCTTTCTCAAAAGTGTCAACAGTGCATTATAAATTAAATCTTTTACCTAAGCATTATGCAGATGCAAACAAGTTTTGTTGCATGGATGAAATATTAATTGAACTGTGAATTAATTTTCATCAAATTGAAATGGCTAAAACATTTTAATTGCCTGACAGATCATTGATGACAGGGAATCGAAATTGTCCGTGCCATACCCACTTTTTCGTTGATATGCTACCCAAAACATATGAAAATTACAAAGCGCCTCAAAAATAATATCAATCATTAATATACGAAGACATAAATTTCCTTTAAAAACAAAAGGCTACGCCACTTTTTCAATTCTTTTTAAGCATGGCTGCCGTTCCAAGCGAAAAAACTCATGCAGCCGCCATCAATTGTTATTACCTTTAATCCAAACCCCCTCAAAACAATGATGGAACCAAGTCACCTTGCATGAACGCTACAGCCTTTATTGAAGATTGTTTTTACTAGTTATGATCTTAAGGCATCTTGTTCGTCTTAAATGAAACTTATTCGTTTTATACAAGAGTAACAGCCTTTGACAATTGTTTGTTTACGTTTTCGATGCTAGAAAGTTGTCTCTGTACATTTCGCGGTGTTTCGCGTCAAGATGTGCCAATTCTATTTTGTTTCCCTGTATTTTTGCTATAAATAATGAAGTGCAACTTACTACAATTACACTATATGGCATGAGCTTGAGCAGAGTCACAGTAAGTACCCATTTCATTTTCAATTCGCATAGCTATGGCCTGTGTGAGAAACTGGTTGAAGGCAGGACGACAGCAGCCAGCTACTCGCATTTTTGATTGGCCGTAAAATCATTATTTCGTTGACATGATTACTTTTTAGCACAAGAATGGCTAAATTATCAGTGAGCAAACATGTTTATGTGTTTATATTTGCATGAGAACGCGGTTTTTCAACCAATTTGTTACATTCATTATTTGGATTGAAAAATAGTTCGTTGTCTTATTATCATTATTTTGCATAGTTCTTGTTCCAGAGTAATGGCTCTAGCTCAAGAATAGAAGGCTTCAAGAAGTTTTTAAAGGAGGATTAGCCAGATGAAATGCACTTGAATAAACGAAGCATAAACTTTTAATAAAATATGTTGATGTTATGTGTTGAAAATAACTTCAAATACGCCTTAAAACTTATTATAAGATTTAATGCTCTTGTAAATTCAGTTGTTTTATGCGCGAATTTCAAAATTAACTTGAAGACAACTTAAAACCGCAAACGAACGAAGATTGTTTTCTCTTGATAAAAACAACTATAAATGTTCCATGAATTGGTCATGCTGTGATAAAGCTTCCATAAATATAATCAAATCTAAAAGGAATTGAAATTGTTACTTGGGAAGCATCTGAAACAACCGAAGGCTGTGTTTCCATGGGTGAGGATTGCGTGTTTCGCCGTAGATTGTCGCGCGAAAATCTGGAGCAACATTTGAAAAGGGCCCAAGAGGTCTTGTGTCTTTTTTCGAAAACGCTCCGTAGGGCATAACAGCAGCCCGCCCACGCCAATAAACACCGTTATCCGAAAGATCGATGTTTGCTCTATCTGATAACGGTCTTAGTTTTTGTGAATAAGCTGATAGGGGCTCAGGAGCGACGTTTGAAGTCAATGTTTACCAATGCTTGTATGCCCTTTTCAAATGTTGCTCCAGAAATGTCCAAAATCGCTCATAGACTCGCACATCACATCCAAAATCGCTTTATCGCACATATTTGCGGGATAATTTTTCTTGCAATGCATACTCCAGTCAAAGCAGCCACCAACGACGCGAATTGTAGCATCAACGTCTTGATCAACGATTGGTTTAGCATAGAATTCTGAGACGTTTAGGTGGATAAGTAGGGTCATGCTGCAGCATTGAATACTGCAGAACGTGGAACGGTGTAAGAGAAAGGGGAGTAGTACAATGTGTAACATTCGTTTTACACAGCCCGCAAAATCCGCACTAGACTTTAGGAACACTCAGGGTCGGCACAATTCCTAGCCATGAAGAGATTCGCGTATAAGAGGGAAAACCACAGAGAATTAAGTTGATGGCACTTTTATTGCAAGGTTTCCTAACCAGCCCTTACAACCTGACTCCCTAGCTAGATCCTACCGTTACAATCTACTTACAATATGAAGTGTAGTCTCGTTGGGGCCCATTCGTTGCCTGCCAGATGGGGGGGGGTTTCCCGGACTCCGATCCTGTTGAATGTTCGCTCCAGAAACATGGACGCCTTCTTTCACACCGGATTCCTGTCCTGGATCCGACCTTCGATTGGTCCCGGGCCTTCGATCCCAAGCTTGTTGCACTGCCCGGTGTGCCCCGATAGTGGGGTCGGGCTGCCTTCCCGAGATAAGCGGTCACTGGACCTTCTCCTGCCGACTTGTCTGCTCCGCCACCTGGTTGTGGTATGGGACACCTTCCCGGAACACGCGATCACCGGAACTTAACGTGGATTCTTCTATCGAGCCTCCCGGACGTGGGTAAAGGACGCCTTCCCGGAACACGTGGTCACCGGAACGTATCGTAGATTCTCCGATTTTCGTCGTGGGTATGGGACGCCTTCCCGGAATACGTGGTCTTCGGATTTTATTGGCTTCTCCGATCCTATGCGGCTCCACAATTCAGTGGAATAATGCCTTCCAAACCGCACACTTTTCTTCCAGAACACTGGTTTGCTTTAAACTTTTGGGACATTTGTTGTCGGCTTCGTCGTTCTGAACTAAGTGACCGAGTTGATCACATTCGCTGGCTCTGGGACCTTCGACCGCCAATTCGAAGGCGTTCCTTTGAGACCGTATGTGTGTCATCTCCCCGGAACCTCCCCATCGTAATAGGTGTGCTACCAATCAAATTCAGCACCGTTAACACGGTAGACTGGTGTGTAGTGTAGCCTTCTGAATATAACGCCTGCCAGTATTCAATTCACTCGTTGTGCCATCCTACTATCTAGCTTTCGTCTAACGTAACGGTTTTATTGAATTTATTTTTATATATATATTTTTATATTTATCATTCTAGAACCAAGTTGCTTGTGATTTTAGACCTTAAATTATGTCCCTACTAGCTAAGCTGTCTGTGTGTGGTTCTTACTCTTATAATAAACGGTGATTTTACCCCCATATGGGCCTCAATCTAATACGGTTAGTGAACGTGAGTAAAACGATTGGTCACAAATGTGTGCAAGAAAAGGGAGCACAAGAAAATAAATCTGCTGGGTCGTATTCAGCAGAGGCTTAATGCATCTGCACGGGCAAACATGAAGTAATCGAAAGCAGCACTTCAATAAGCACCTGAACGTGGAATAAGATCAAGGCAACACCACAGACAAACAGACGTAACTCTTAGAGGCAATTCATCAAAAACTTTTCTGCCCATGATCGCATAGTTGACGTAACCACCATTGACAATGTCAGCATTCACAAGCTAATATCTAACGCATGTGAATGATTGTGACCAGTTTTATTCAATAGAGCACAAGATCTAACCACTAGCTAGATGTCAACGTGAAAAAAAATCTTAAACTTTTCATTAATCATTGTAAAAAATGCAAAAGTGTGTTGAAAACAACCGTGGCGCTTACGTCAACTATGCGATTATGGGCAGTTTTGCCCGGTGTCTTTTTATGAGCACACTGCCACCTACTGGTAGAACCGCGCGAGACACTGTCGGCCATGATGCATTTCGATTTGACGTTGGTGTAACACGCACACTACAACACAAATCGCCAGTAATTTTCGTTTGCATCATTCAGCAATGTGTACACTGGCAAACGTTAAAGCGATAGAACACTAGCGCCACTAGTGGAAGTATCGCGGAAAACAAATGAAATTTGAATTGATCGTTAAATGCATGTGCCAAGCCGTTTTAAAGAGTATTACGTCTGTTTGTCTGTGGCAACACTGTCTATAACACTGAGTGCATATTTAAACAGCATATGATATTTAGTGTTGACCACACATACCTATGAAGAACAACTTTCCTGGAATGGAGATTTTTTTATTATCGTACAAATTGGGCCAAAAGGTCTCAGGATTTGGTAAGCCTAAGAAAGCTTAATGCTACGCTAAACTAAGCTTTGTCACGAGATAACCATCATGTTGTGTTCCGAAGGTCTGCAGTGAAATTCACTTACCCTACTACCTCAAACCATCAGGTAAATCATCTGTTTTGGTGTGACTATGCAGCCGAAGATAATCTTTGCGCTAATGGTGGGTACACAATCATCATCATCATTAATTATCGTGGAAGGAGTATTCTTGCAGGAATTCCATTTATGAATTCAGCAAGAATTCTTCCAAAGATTCCTCCGACAATTATTTTAGAAAGTATGTATTTCTGTCCATGTACATGTTCAGAATTTCAAATACCTAATTTTTAAAATAATTTTATAGAAATAAGATTTTTAAAGAATATTCCAGGCAGGATTTCAGCAAGAATTCCTCCAAATATTCCTCCAGATATCCCTTGAGAATGTATTCCTGATCAATTTTTTGATAATTTTTCCAGAGATTCCTACATATAAATTCTCAGGAATTCCTTAGGACTTCTTCATGAGTTTCTCAAGAAATTTCTCAACATATTCATCTTGAAATTAGTCCACGAGTAGTTTCAAATATTTTTCCTCCTTCCTTTTATAAATTTCTTTTAAAAAATCTGTAGGACTTTCTCCAGGAGATTTTACAGGAATCCCACCAAAGATTACTTCAAAAGATGCAATTCCAGGAGAATTTGTTCACAGAGATTCGGATATTCTTTCGGAAATTCTTCTGAAGGTTTCCTTTAAAAATCCAGATTTTTTTAAACTCTTTCAGAAATTATTGTTGGAGTGTCTCCAGAATTTCCTTCAGATTACTCCATATATTCAGGGATTCTCTCAGGCATTTATTCAGATTTTCCTCTGGAAATTTCCACCAAGGATATTCCAGCAGAAGTTTCTACAGAATATTTATCAGAATTTCACGAAACTGTGAAAAATTAGCATAAGTTGAAATTCACGAATAAAAAGAAAAAAATACTAAAGATTATCTCAGCAATTCCTCCACACTTACTCCGACTCTATTCAGTGGTATTTTTCAATGAATTTTTCATGAATACCTGCATGCATACCTGCATAGGGATCTCCAGTTCAGCCTGGTTCTCTAAAAAAATACCACACGTTTTTTTTACAGGGTTTCCTTCAGAAATATCTCCAAGTAGTCATAAGGGGTTTTCATATACTAATCGCATCAGAACCTGTTTAAGAAATTCATTTAATATTTCCTCCAGAGGTTTTTCTTGGAGTTCTTTCAAGAATTTCTTCAAAATATTTTCTAGGGATTCTTCAGAAATTAATTAAGGAATTTCTCAAGGAATTCATCCAATACCTTTGTTTGCAACTCCGGCAAAATTTGTTTAGAGATTACTTCAAAAATCCCTCTTTGGACTTCTGCAGGAATCCCTCCAGAAATTGCTCAAGCAATTTTTCTTTGGAACTACTTCCACAGTTCCTCCAGAAGTTCCTCATGATTTTTTTTTTCTACTGGGAATTATAGAGATATCTTAAGGATTCATAGTTTCTTCAGATAATCTCCCAGGCATTAATTCAGGAATTCCTCCACACATAACTTCCGAAATTGCTTCACA
The DNA here is from genome assembly GCF_035046485.1 of Aedes albopictus. NCBI lineage: Eukaryota > Metazoa > Arthropoda > Insecta > Diptera > Culicidae > Aedes > Aedes albopictus. Next base: position 327,027,966 of record NC_085138.1, read on the forward strand.
GGTTTTTGTGTAGCAATCTCTTCAGAATTTTTTTCCTAGCAATCTTCAAAGGTTTCTTTAGAAATTCTTCAGGGATTCATTTAAGAATCTAGACTCAAGAACTTTCCAGTATTTTTGTGTGATTTCTAGAAGAGCTCCTGAAAAAAAAAGCCCTGGAGAAATATCCTAATTCTGCAGGAAGGAATCCCAGGATATATATCTGACGAAACCGCTGGAGCAAATTTAAAAACAAATCCGTTTTTTGTTTAAATTGCTTAAAAAAAGTACTGAACCGATTATGATGAAATAATATGCTGTTCCTGGTTAAAAAAAATTTACTATTTTTGTGCACGCAATCAAAAGTTTTAATTATTTTGTGTGTCTCACTTTTTTGGAGTTTTGTCTTTATTTCAGTTATTGCTTTCAGGAGTCCTTCCTGGAGGACTTCGTGCAGAACGTGCTTGAAGAATCTCAGCAAGACTTCTTGGAAAATTCCTAAGCAATTTGAAGAGGATTCCCAGTAAGAATACGAAGAGAAATTCCAAAAGGGTCCTTAAAGAAATTCTGAAGGAATTCCTGAATCAAAGAAACTCTGTGCGAATGTTTGCTGGATTAATCTCGTCAAGGAGAAATCCCAGCAAGAATTTCCCAAGGTAATCACAGAGAAGTTCTTGGATGAACTCCTGGAGGAATCCTTGAGAAATCTCTGAAGGAACTGCATCATACAATTTTGGAGGTAATTTCCAAGAGGAATTTGTGGACATTTTTTTAGGAGTGATACGGCGTAAGATCCACCATAACCAGTTTTGGTTTCGTAATTTTCCAGCTTGGTTGATTTAAATGCAGGAAAATTATAGGATCAAAATTTGGTTTGCTTTTCTGTGTTTTGTTTTATTTTTGTATTTTGTTTTTTCACTACTAATACACCATTTGTTTCTGTGTTATTTGCTTGATTTTAACTTCAACTTCAATAAAATAACCATTTGTTTCAGCGCCGTTCAGGTAAATAAGTTGTAATTTTAATGTAGGTCAATTGAAATTCTATGTATCATAATCATAATAATTATTGTTTCAGGTAAAATCAGGTAATTGGGCAACTATATGATTAAATATATTTAAATTGCATGATACTTGGGATATTTTGGGGGGGTAGCCTAAGGAAGCTAAATGAACTGGTTTCTGGACAAATGCTCGTGGGGTGGCCAGACTTTATCACGAGATAACAACCATCATATTGTCTTCCGAAGGTCTCCAGTAAATTTTGCTTACCCTGCTACAACAAACGATCAGGTAGATCATTCTCTTTCGGTATGATTCTGCAGCCATAGGTAATCCTTGCGCTGATGGTGGGTACACAATCATGTGGGCTTCGTGGCCGTGCGGTTAGCGGCGGCAGTCGTCTAAGCGTATCGTAAGCTTGGGTTCGATTCTCGCTCCAGTCGGTGGAAACTTTTCGTCAAACGAAAAATTCACCACTGGACCACTGGGTGTACTGTGTTGCCCGTTGTCTAGTGTAAGTAATGTGTTCAGTCTGTGCAGCCTCTGGCTGAAGACGGTGTGAATTGTCTTTATCATCATCATCATCATTTTTTTAGGGTTGATACACAAATTATGTCACGCAAAAATCGACCTCCCTATGTCACACTTTTTGTACGGGACTTTAATTTTTTTGTAAGGATTGTCACGTTCTGCAAAACTCCCCTCCTTCCTAAAACCGTGACGTAACTTGTGTACGTCCCCATTAATTTCATGTAGAAATCTAAAAATATTTTCTGTACAATTCTTAGTGGGCATTTTTAAAGAATGGACGAATTTTTGAAAAAAATGTCTTAAGACTCCTCCACAAATGGCTAATGGGGAATTCTCCTAGGGGGTTTCTCCTAGTTATCCTATGCAAGTCCGTCCTGTGCTTCTTCCAAGGATTGCTATGGAAGTCCCCCTCGTGATTTTTTTTTCCAGATTTCTCTCTGTCGAATACTAACAGAAATTCCTGCTACTTAGAATTCCCTCAGATATTGCGGATATTACCCCGTAATAGACTCACACGCGGAAAATTCTGTCCCATCAAAATATTCTCCCACCGCTTTTACCATAGATTGGGTTTTGACCCCGCCAACAATAACATCATTGAACGCACACTCTCGGTTGGTGCAATTAATGAATGGTTCGTTTAGCTGCTAACTGGCATGCAAACTGACGTGTGAGTATTTATTTTTCTCTTCGAAGATTTGCTCAAAAGTCTATCAACGAATAAAAAATGCAATAAAAAATGCAATATCCCTGCTAAGATTTCTTCAGGAATTCTTAAATAATTTCAATTAAGACTTCTTCCGTAATTGCCCTTAGGAGTTCTCTAAGCAATTCCCTGGGGAATCTCAGCAAGACTTCCTGGTGCATTCTACCATAGATTCCTAAATCTAGCAGCAGGATGCCTGGAGCAACCCCCGCAAAGAATTATCAAGTGGATTACCAATTGGAGTTACTGGGTCAATTCTTAGAAACAATATTTGTAGAAGATGCGAAAATTTTAAATTTTACGGGTTAACGTTAAGCCTCTTGTCGGCTCAATTATGTCCATGTGGCGCCCGAGCCTTCCAAATAAACGAATAAGTAAAAAACAAACGGGAATACCTTGTACAGGGTGTGGCAGGAAAAAATACGAAAATTTCCAGGCACTATTACACCCTAAACACAGACAAACAGACGTAACACTCTGATGATTCCCATCGTACACCGATTTAACGGTCTTTTTCAAAATTTGATTATTGGCCAACTGCCCAACCGTGGCGCTCGCATAGTTTTTGTTCGAGTTTGACGTTTGCTCACTACCGCCACCTAGTTGGTGGTCGGCCAAACATATGGGATATATATGATTATTTTTGCGTGACAGTGTATCAGTCAATGTCAATATTCTAGCACTGCAAAATAAAAATAAACATATTTGATGTTTAACATGTGGTGATGTAAGCCTAATAAGCGGGTATCAGTAAACTGCGCGCCCAATGGTCATTAAACAAACTGACTATAACGGTAAAAAAATAGCTTAAATTCGATGAACAACCAGACCACACTGATGCAGAGCCATGTAGTTTCACATACTAGATGAAATAAGTACATATATTTGATGATATTGTAGAGAAAATTAAAAATTTTGTTTTATCAGATACGAAATTTAGCGACCTGTGTGCTTTTCTGCGGTTTGAAAATTCTGATTGTCTTTAGCTTCAGGCGCCGCCCTGTAAAGGTTAGTGATCAAAATGGGAATATTTTTGATTAACTTTTCAGAAAACTAGCCTATTAGAGACCATGGAACGTTGAAACATAGATTGGTTAATGTCAAATGGACGAAAATAAGGTTTGAAGTTGAAAAACACTTTCGCATTTTTTCCTGCCGCATATTGTAGGATTTATGTACTCACTTGATTCCGAATTGAGCTGAAAATATTGATCATCATCTTTTTTAACATCAGATGTATATCTAGATTGAATACAATCCACAAAACTCATTGCAATCTGGAATTGCCAAAAAAGAAACATAACACAATTATCACTTTATATTTGTACACACTTGCTTGCTCTCACCAAACAAATCAGCAATGCCTTGGAAAACGCCAACATAGTCCAATGGAAACACATAATCACACCCTCAGCAACAACACTGCTCGTCCTTTCAGCTTCAGTTCAAACTACTTAATGAGACATGGTAACAATTAAAGCAACTTTTATAGCAAAAGTGCAAAGAAACCATCCAGAGAATAGAGGATCATCTTTTCTAGAATTCGCCAATACTAGCCCATGTAACATACACTGCACATCTAATCCTTTTGTCATTGAATAAGCGGACGTTGACAGCCACGGGAATCGCACAAATCTGCTAACTGAATCGAAACTTTTAGCTTTGCTACTCTGCACAGTGGCGGGCCTCCATACAAAAGTCGGACAAAACCTCAAATGTTAACCGAAATTGCTAAAATTCACAGGTTATGATAATTTTAGTTCCCTAAATCTATTTCTGATATGGAACTTATCATATATTTTGATTTTACTATATTAGGGTGGTTCAAAATTTTGAAATCTGCTGATTATGGAAAGCATGTAAAAATAATCGATAAGAAGCTATCACGATGTGCTTTCTGAGCGTAGGTTTTGATTAACCTTTTAATTTGGGGGTTCTTAAATCATGTACAGTCAGGTCTTTTTTTACGCGGTTTTCATTTACGCGGCCGCGTAAAAAAAAAACTCCATACAAAAAAATTTCATCGTCTTATTTTTGCATGATTCGTCGAGAAATGGTGAGACTTTTTTTACGCGGTTTTTCGAATTTTGGACGTATCCCCCGCGTAAAAAAAAACCTGACTGTATTGGTATTGAAATAAACTACAATTGTGTATTTGTTGTTGTTAGGGTGGTCCAAAATCTTCTAAACTACATAAATCATTAGAAAAAATCGTTTATCTACGTTTTCTTTCAATGGATCAATTCAGATACACACCAATGTTGGCTGACTAGACGTGGTTTATTCTCAGGGATTGCCCATAGAACACGTGACATTTTACGGTGGGTGCACGAAGGTGTGTTTATTCAATCGTTATGGGCTCAGATAGTCTAATATAGTGAGCTGCGTAAAATTTGAACTGCTTTTCATCAATCTCGTTTCAACAACTTCATATATGCTCTTCCGAGTTTGGATTGTAAGGTATATCGATCCCTGCTATCACTTGTCGAAGCAACCAAAACAACCCTGTCTATAAAGAATTGGCAATTCATATTCGCAATATTGAAGGGAGTTTTTGATAAACGATTATCGGAGATCGGTAATCGTATTTATGAACAGTAGACTTCCAGCAAATATTTTTAAAATCTTTATCACTTTGTGTGTCCTTCAGTAGAAATGTGATTAACGAAACTGCATGAATAACATACAATTTAACTTCAAGTTTAGAAAACCAATATAAAGGGTTTCACTAAAGAGCATAAAATGTTCGTTTCATAAAATTGCGATTAAAATATTCAAAGATTGCATTGGTGATCGCGACGTTTACACAGAAAAATATTTACAGTACGTTTAACGCCGTTTAGTGAATTCCTTTTATATTTTATAGATGATTGTTGCTTTGAACTATCACTACAGTACAGTGCGTGTAGAAAAGAAACACGTAGATGTCGACGAATTTGTGTCACTATATATTGAAACTTCGATAGGAGTTCTTGAAGAGATTGCTTCCAAGGTTGTAAATATAAAATATTTACAATAAAATAAATTAATAAAATAAAATAATATTAAAAAAATAATAATAATAAAAATGTTAAAGCAGTGGCCATTACATTAGCAGACATACCCACACCCCCCATGACCATCTGACTTGGTGAAAGTCACTTACAAGAATGAAAATAACACTAAATTGTTAGTATTCTGAAGTCAATTTGAACTATGTTAAGATAAAATTTAAACTTCAAACAATACCACTTCCTCCACAACCATGCGAGTCCATTGTGACCTGATAGCAAAAAAAAACATTTGTTTTTCGCGCTTAGCGCAAAAATGCGCAAACAGTGACCTATATAGCCAAAAACTAGACAAAATTGCACGTCAGATCCAGAATACGGCGTCGTTTTCTGGTGTTTCCTAAACAAGTACTAGATCTCTTTAATACGAAGTTTTTCTCCAAAATTTCATAAAAGTCAATATGTTTGCATATTGTCAAAACATAATAATTTTGTGATGGAATTCCAAACAATCCCTGAAATGTAATGGTTATTCATATCCAAAAACACAAAAAAAATTATCACATTATTCAAGTCTTCCTAACTTTTTTTTTTTTTTTTTTTTTTTTTTTTTTATAATCTTTATTAGTATCTCAATCAATTTTTACATTCTTCAACTTAATCTAGGTGTTCTGTGTATTATAACACACTATCATCCTAATTTGGTGAAATAAATTTAAGCTATTATCAATACTAATTAATAACATATTACATTTCATTTGCTGTAGCAGTTCAGATTTTTTGCAGGCTTTATTTTTCACCTGCGTGTCAGAAATACATTTTTTTCAACTTATCCTAACCCTAACCCACCTTAAACTAATTATACAAAGAGCTAATCGTAGCAATAGAAGACTGCAACGATTTTTGACGAAAGTTGGTAATGATTTTAGTTGACATCTGTTCCAATGTTTCAATATTAGAAATTTGATGCAACTCATTAGTGCTATACCAGGGAGGCAACTTCAGAATCATTTTCAAAATTTTATTTTGAATCCTCTGAAGTTGCTTCTTTCTGGTATTGCAACAGCTCGACCATATTGGGACAGCGTACAACATGGCCGGTCTGAAAATTTGTTTATAAATCAAAAATTTGTTTTTGCGACAAAGTTTTGATTTTCTATTAATAAGTGGGTATAAACACTTAATGTATTTATTGCACTTAGTTTGAATGCTTTCTATGTGGTTTTTAAAAGCTAAGTTTTTATCTAGTAAGAGCCCTAGATACTTAACTTCTTCCGACCAATTTATTGGAGTTCCCCTCATAGTGACAACATGTCTACTTGAGGGTTTCAAATAAAGAGCTCTTGGCTTATGTGGGAATATGATAAGTTGAGTTTTGGAAGCATTTGGAGAAATCTTCCATTTTTGCAAATAAGAAGAAAAAATATCTAAACTTTTTTGCAATCTACTACAAATGACACGCAAACTTCGCCCCTTGGCTGAGATTCCTGTGTCATCTGCAAATAACGATTTTTGACATCCCTGTGCCAAATCAGGTAAGTCGGAGGTAAAAATATTGTATAAGATTGGTCCCAGTATGCTGCCTTGTGGAACACCAGCTCTTACAGGTAATCTATCTGACTTGGAATTTTGATAATTTACCTGAAGTGTTCGATCCGATAAATAGTTTTGAATAATTTTAATAATGTATAGTGGAAAATTAAAATGTTTCAATTTTACGATCAAGCCTTCGTGCCAAACACTATCGAATGCTTTTTCTATGTCAAGAAGTGCTACACCAGTGGAGTAACCTTCAGATTTATTGGAACGAATGAAATTCGTTACCCGTAAAAGTTGATGAGTAGTCGAATGACCATGGCGGAATCCGAACTGCTCATTGGCAAAAATAGAATTTTCATCGATATGAATCATCATTCTATTTAAAATAAGTTTTTCAAAAAGTTTACTGATAGATGACAGTAAGCTAATTGGACGATAACTAGAAGCTTCGGCAGGATTTTTGTCAGGCTTCAAAATTGGAACAACTTTAGCATTTTTCCATTTTTCAGGAAAATATGCTAACTGAAAACATTTGTTAAATATATTAACCAAAAATGATAAGCAACTTTCTGGAAGTTTTTTGATGAGAATATAGAAAATTCCGTCATCACCCGGAGCTTTCATATTCTTAAACTTCTTTATAATAGATCTCACTTCGTCCAAATCAGTGCCCAATGAATTGTCGAAAATGTTCTCATGATTGAGAATGTTTTCGAATTCGCGGGCAACCTGATGTTCTATTGGACTAGTGAGACCTATACTGAAATTATGCGCACTTTCAAACTGTTTGGCAAGTTTTTGAGCTTTTTCAGAATTAGTTAATAATATTTTGTTATCCTCTTTCAGCGCAGGAATAGGCTTCTGAGGTTTTTTCAAAATTTTTGTCAATTTCCAAAACGGCTTAGAGCCGGGGTTTAATTGAGAAACTTTATTTGCAAAATTTTTGTTTCTCAATTCGGTGAAACGTTTTTTAATTTCCTTCTGAAGATCCTGCCAGATTACTTTCAAAGCAGGATCTCGAGTTCGTTGGAATTGTCTTCTTCTCACGTTTTTAAGACGGATCAGAAGTTTCAGATCGTCGTCAATAATAACTGAGTCGAATTTGACTTCACACTTTGGTATTGATGCGCTTCTAGCTTCGACTATAGTACTAGTCAAAGTTTCAAGGGCGTTGTCAATATCAAAATGTGTTTCCAATGAAACATTAACATCTAAATGGCTATCGATGTATGTTTTATATGCTTCCCAGTCAGCTCTGTGATAATTGAAAGTAGAGCTGATGGGATTAAAAATCGCTTCATAGGAAATTTGAAATGTTACAGGAAGATGGTCAGAATCAAAGTCAGCATGAGTAACCAATTGGCTACAATGCTGACTTGAGTCAGTTAAGACCAAATCAATTGTTGAGGGATTTCTAGCAGAAGAAAAACAAGTGGGGCTATCGGGATATAGAATAGAAAAATATCCTGAAGAGCACTGATCAAATAAAATCCTGCCGTTTGAATTGGACTGAAGATTATTCCACGAGCGGTGTTTCGCATTAAAATCACCAATTATGAAAAATTTGGACCTGTTGCGAGTTAATTTTTGCAAATCAGATTTAAGAAAATCTATTTGCTGGCCAGTGCATTGAAAAGGCAAGTAGGCCGCAATGAAAGTATGTTTACCAAAGTTTGTTTCAACAGAAACACCCAAAGTTTCAAAAACTTTGGTTTCGAATGATGAAAAAATTTGGTGCTTGATGCGCCTGTCAACGATGATAGCAACTCCACCACATGCTCCATCTAGGCGATCATTTCTATAAATAAAATAGTTTGGGTTTCGTTTGATTGAAGACCCAGGTTTTAGATAAGTTTCAGTAATAACTGCAATATGCACATTATTAACTGTTAAAAAATGGAATAGCTCATCCTCTTTACCATTTAGAGAACGAGCATTCCAATTAAAAATGTTCAAAAATTTATTTGGATCCATTACCAAAACGTAATCCAATTACTATTTTATTTGTAAATTTAACTCCAACTTGGACTGCTTCAGCCATAGTTTGAGTTTTGAACATTGCATCAATCATTTGTTGCAATTGTTCAGATAAAAAGTCAAAATCGGAAGCAGACATGCCTGAATCACGTGCATTTTCCGTATTTGATGTTTGGTGATAGGAATTATTTGAATTTTGTTTACCCGCAGCCACATGGGCATAGGTAGCTCGATTCGTTTGAACAAAATTAGAAATATTACTCACTCCACTGCTGGAGGGTAGATTATTCGCTCGAAGGTTTGTTTGGTGGTTAACTACCTCCGGCGAATAGGTACGAGCGGTATGAAAATTATTCAACCGATTGTTGATGGAAGAATTTGTGTTAGAAATTCTACCTGCAGAGTTTCGGGTACGACTAGCGTTCCCATTCATCTGCCGGGCACGTGATTCGACAACTTTTTTGCGGATAGGGCAATCCCAAAAGTTTGACTTATGGTTGCCACCGCAATTCGTACATTTAAACTTCCTGGTATCTTCCCTTACCGGACAGTTGTCCTTGGCGTGAGAAGAACCTCCACAAATCATGCATTTAGCATCCATGTGGCAATGTTTCGTTCCGTGCCCCCAACCTTGGCACTGACGGCACTGAGTTGGGTTCTGGAAATTTCCCCCAGGCTTACGAAAATGTTCCCATGTCACTTGGACAAGAAACATTTTCTTCGCCTTTTCCAAATATTTCAAGTTATTTAGATCACTTTTGTTGAAGTGAACTAAATAAAATTCTTGAGAGATACCCTGCCGAGGATTCTCAGAGCGGGTTCTCTTTTTCATTTTTATTACTTGGACTGGAGTGAATCCAAGTAATAAGTTGAGTTCAGTTTTGATCTCATCAGGTGATTTGTCATCACTAGAGAGACCTTTTAATACGACTTTGAACAAGCGTGCAGACCTGTCGTCGTATGTGAAAAATTTATGCTTCTTCTCAGTAAGGTACTTGAGAAGAAGATCCCGATCTTTCAGGGTTTCCGGCAATACGCGGCAGTCTCCTTTCCTGGCAATTTGGAAGGAAACCTTGATTCCCCTTATGGAGTTCAAGATCTCCTGCCTAAAACCAGCAAATTCACAGACGCTGACCACGATTGGCGGCACCCGTTGTTTTTTAGCAGAAATTGAAGTACCTGGGCTAGAGGCATCCTCAATTTGCTGTTCCGAAAAATTGTTCAGCGTTTCATAAGGATTACTCATTTCAACGAAATTTTCATCCGAAACAATTGTTTTTGTAGAAGGAAGCGGAGAAGCTGAAAGTTCTCCTTTCCTTCTAACTTTGCCGCGTTTAGCGACAGTTTTGAAACCGACTTTTTTGGAAGGAAGCGGTGAATTCAAGGATTCACCCTTCCTTTTGTTCGATGATGCAACCATGATTTAATTTGAAGCGACCTTCCAGGAGGTTTTTTCGCTAATCGGTGTCCAAGTAGGATTACCACCGTTTCACGGAATTTGACTTCCGTAAACGGGTCCAACGAATAATCGAAGGCACGGGTCCAGGCAAGGATCGAAAAGGAATCAGTAGGTATAAATTTAGCGCTGAAAAGTGCTATTGTGGGTAGTACTGAGAAGTACTGTTGAATTGCTTTAGGTAGTAAAACTTCCTGCAGCAGAGAGAGCTTACGTCCGCACAGCACAAGAGTACGATGCGAACTGAAGTCTTCCTAACTTTTACAACGAACTCATGAAGGAAGCTCATAAAATAGAGACAATAAATACTAATATTGTAGCACATAAAACTTCAACTTTGAACAAATCTACAAGACTCAATTTTCGACCAAATGACTTGAAAATTTGGGGTTTTCTTAGTTGAAGTATCTATAATGGAAGAAACATATCAGAAAAATAAAATATTGAAGTCGATTTTTGAGGTTTTGTCCGGCTTCCGGCCACTGTGCTCTGGTATTCTACCGGGAAGAGATGATACAACGTAGGGGATGCTGGCGCTGGTGCAAGATTGGCTGTTCTTGAAGAAAATTGTCATAGAAGTAGGAAAAGCTGGCAACTTCTAATCGAATGGCAGTATCACCTTGCTGGCAAGAATGATATCTGACCGTTAAACATGGTGAATGTTCATTCAGACCACCTTCCCCTAATCTTTGCAATGTAAATAAGTAATTATCCCACAAACATACTTTCCTAGATCGGTAAAATCAACGTTTACAAAGCAAATGCTAACCAATCCAAGTGGAACGAGAGCCCTATTTTAGTTATTAGGTTCCAGATTATTTCCATGTACTCAACAGTACATTCAGTTGTCCTTCATGTAGGTAGTAGGTACATCGCAGCGCATCGTCCCAGCAAACTTGACCATCGCAGAAGCCCATAATAATATATGGGACGGGATGGTGATGCAATTACGTACGCATGAGATGGGAATTAAAGTTAAACGAAAAAAAAAAAAACAAAACAAACTAGATCAGAACCATGTGCGTTGATGCTCCATCCATGCTGTTGCATGATTCGCATGCCGTCCATGGGTAGAGTTAAAGGGTGTAACAACTGGATCAGAGTCAACAAACGGATGGATGGATGGGTTGGGTAGTAATAAGGTTGTTTAACTCTCTGGACATGGTGAAACTTTGTGCTTCTGTTGACCGATGATGGCGCGGGCCCATAGCAATGCAACTTGATTCAAGTTGTGAACGCAAAAGGATGAAAGATATGATGGATTAATTTGAACGTGTGATATCATGAAGATTAACTTTTTAATTCCATTTTAGATCTCAAAAGAGAAAGACTCTACAAAACGGTAGTGGCTTGATTCCTTTTGTCCAACAGATGAAGTTAGTAGTATAATTTTATCAAAATGTATACATGGCTGGGACTGCATAAATTAAAAATGTGCATAAATTAAAAAAAAGCATAAAAAGAGGGAAATTTATGCATAAATTAAGTTTGGGCTTTAATGGGGAAATGTAGTTCGCGATAACAGGTCTCCTGGGCATTTGAGGTGGGGCTACGGGGATTTCCAGAAAGTTCCCAGAGCCTAAGAAAGGAGACTGCAAGGGGCTTCAGAGGCGTTCAGGAGATTCGAGAAGCCTTTAAGGGGCTGTCCATAAACCACGTGGTCATGAGGGGGAGGGGGGGGGGGTCGGGGTTCGGCCAATGACCATTTTGTATGGAAGAAAAAAAAAATGTATGGACTAATGACCACGCGGGGGGTTGGGTTGAGGAGTCCCAAAAAAATGACCACGTGGTTTATGGACAGCCCCTAAGAGCGTTCTGTGAAGATTTGTTGGCGTTTTAATGGGATTACGGGGAGTTCAGAGGCATTTCAATAGTAGTACTAAGGGGTCTTGTACCGACTTTTCGAACCCTCTAAGCAGAATACCCTCTTCGAATGAGTGTTATCAGTTTCGTGCCTTTTAATTCCGCCCTAATTGCTTATTCTTTGACAGATACGCGTATTTCGACTACCACTTGTAATCCAATGGATAGCTGGCACTGAAGAAGATTACAAGTGGTAGTCGAAACACCGACGAACCGACGTGACAGTGGTGATTCAAAACTGTACCCCCCCCCCCAAATTTAACGGTCGACCAGCGGAGCGAGCGAACGCTTCTGTCAAATCAGCGCAGACACGAACCTCTTCGTATATGAATACACGGGGGTTTGGAATCATGCTATCAAAACAACGCGAGCCGTTATAGAGGAGGCGGTAGTGTTCGGCTACTTTCATCATGGCGTCGGGGACAACAAATTTGAATTTATTTGTTGTAGCTGTCACGTCGGTTTGTCGGTGGTTGAAATACGCGTATCTATCAAAGGATAAGCAATTAGGGCGGAATTAAAAGGTACGAAACTGATAACACTCATTCGGAGTACTCAGGGGGTTTCAGGGACGTTTCAAAGGTCTTTAAGAGCAATTCAAGGGATCTCAGGAGCCTTTAATAGTTATTTATGCAACGAGTTGCAAAATGTGGATTTTTACAGCACGAGTCGTACATTTATCCAACGAGGCTTGCCGAGTTGGATAATTATGATGAGTGCTGTAAAAATCGAGTTTTGCAACGAGTTGCATACAACATTTTTTGCAATGACAAAAACTATTCATTGGAATATGATGATTACCATCAGTATCATCGTACTTCCCGGTGACTCAATGGGAATACCCACGTGTTCCATCATGCTAGACATGAAATTTAAATCAAGCAAGCCGTGCTATTACCGTCACAGTTTTCTAAGCTCTTTCCGCGGAGACCGTGGTTGTCAATCAAACAAATGCATTATGGTTCATAATGCAACCCAAATGAGTTGCATTATGAACCATAATGCAATTGTTTGATTCAGTAATGAAAAGTAGGCCGTAGTGATACTGAAACGGCAAGTGAAAAACAAATTTTATAGTGCAGAATCGCAAAAAGTCCTTTGCAAGGGGTTTCAAGGTATTACCACAGACAAACAGACGTAACACTTTTCAAAACGGCTTGGCACATGCATTTAACGATCAATTCAAATTTCATTTGATTAGCGCGATGCTTCCACCAGATGCGCTAGTGTTCGATCGCTTTGACGTTTGCCAGTGTACATTAGACCGTCCCTTATTTTGCAAAATTTAGAAATGTTATAAGTTCGTTAGTGGAAAATGATCGTTTTAGCTAAAAAATAATCGCGTCAAAATTTGAAGTCCGTATCTCAAGGCTAAGTGGTCCCTCAAGGGGCCTAATTGTCAAAAATTGTATGGGACCAAAAAAACATGAAATTTTTTTCGACAAAAAATACGCTATTCTACTAAAACCGGTGATTTTAGGACCCTAGGGGCCAAAAATGTGCTTAGATTTGCGATATCTCTACTCGTTTCCGAGATATTCACAAAAAAAACAATCGAAAAATTAGCATTTTTTACCACTTTTTTTGATTTCGAAGGAAACTTACCCTATTTTGTTCAGTAACTCAAAAATGAGTAGAGATATCGCAATTCTAAGCACTTTTTTTGGTCCACAGTGTAACATTTAGTTAATGTCCCATAAATTAAAATAAATTTCATCCACATTGTATTAGTTTTGCATGTTAGGAGTTAGATTTTTCGTATAAAAAAATTGTAAATAAAACCGCCCATTTACACGCCGTCCGCTACCAACGCCGCCTGACTACCAGCTACCACACGACAGTTGGTATGCATGCCTTGGAGGAAACCCGGCGTTTATAAGAGGGAGAGAGAAGGAAAAAACGATTGGGGGGCTTGATGGAGCTAGAGCTCCATTGCTCAGCCTCTTTTGGACTTGAGCCAGTTCCCAGTACGGACGTAAAATTGAGTCGGTCGAAAGAAAAGTGAATAGAGACAAACCAATAGATATTGTGCGAGTGAGTTCATGAAGTGCCGAAAAGGGTAGGGAGTGAAACTTACTCCGGAAGATTTGCGACTTGATCCCTATCACGGAAAAGCGATCGTTTAATCGGTGCGACACGTGCAAAAATCCGTGAGTTAACTCCGCAGTAGGGGGCTAAGATCTAGTGGTTCCCGTGAATCCGTGAAACCGACGACAAAGCTAAGCAGGCGGACCACCCTAGTGCGCGCGAATTTGTGAGTCGTATCCGAATCGGGGTTTCGAAGATCCGCTAATACCCGCGTGTGTTTCGTGAGTGCCCCATTGCCGGGATTGCATCTCGGCGCCTCCATCCCGACGCCCAAGCTATCACCACCAGCGGCGACGACGCGAGAGGAGCGACGGCGAGGGCCCAACGTAATTCTCCCGAACGGCAGAGTAGGCAGCCCCTGAGGCCAAGAGGTAAGTTGCATGCGAACCTTTTAATGTTATAACAGGGTCCTAAAATCACCGGTTTTAGTAGAATAGCGTATATTTTCGTCGAAAAACAATTTATGTTTTTTTGATCCCATACCATTTTTGACAACTTTAGACCCCTTGAGGGACCACTTATCCTTGAGATACGTACTTCAAATTTTGACACGATCATTTCTTAGCTAAAAAGATCGTTTTCCACAAACGAACTTATAACATTTCCAATTTTTGCAAAATAAGGGACGACCTAGTGTACATGTTGCTGAATGATGCAAACGAAAATTACAGGCGATTTGAGTAGTAGTGTGCGTGTTAGCAAACGTCAAATCGAAATCCTTTAAGAGTTACGTCTGTTTGTCTGTGGTATTACAGAGTCATTTCGAAATCATTTAAGAGAGTTTCAGAGTGTTTAGGAACATTTTAATGGCGTTTCTAAAGGTTTTTGGGGCGTTTCATAGCATTTCTGGGGCGTTTCAAGAGGTATTCAAGTTTCAGGGGGTATATGGACCCTATTGGCACGGTAAAGGCTGGGTATGCTGCGCAATTCAGTTCCCATTGTGATCCACTAGCCTCTGCCCAGCAACTCCTATCCCTACCACCACGCGGTACCGGCCGGAAACTATGAGCAACCTTAGGGAAGATCGGGTAACCAACTCCGGTGGGAACTTTGGTCGTAGGCTGACAGGGAAGGGGGGGGTTTGCTTCGGCAAACCTGAGCGTCTGTTCTCCAGGAGGAGCGGCTCACAACAGCGTCTGATCCCCATGTTAGGGGTGGCTGATCTACGTCCGAGTGCCAGGGAAGGACTCTAAGCTCAACTGTGCACTATGGTCCTCCGGAAAGTAGGGGGTTGGTGTCAGGCCCTACGAGCCAGCCGTAAAAAACCATTGTAACGGAAAATCAGCAACAGAATAATACGAACCGAGACCAACGGCAACGACCCCAGCGAACAAAAAGGACTTGCGATTGGAAACTCGGTACGTGGAACTGCCGATCTCTCAACTTCATTGGGAGCACCCGCATACTCGCCGATCTACTGAAGGACCGCGGGTTCGGCATCGTAGCGCTGCAGGAGGTGTGTTGGACAAGATCCATGGTGCAAACGTTTAGAGGTAATCATACCATCTGCCAGAGCTGCGGCAACACACGCGAGCTGGGAACAGCTTTCATCGTGATGGGTGATATGCAGAGGCGCGTGATCGATTGGTGGCCGATCGACAAAAGAATGTGCAGGTTGAGGATCAAGGGCCGATTCTTCAACTTCAGCATAATAAACGTGCACAGCCCACACTCCGGAAGTACTGATGATGACAAAGACGCATTTTACGCGCAGCTCGAACGCGAGCACGACCGCTGCCCAAGCCACGACGTCAAGATCATCATAGGAGATTTGAACGCTCAGGTAGGCCAGGAGGAGGAATTCAGACCGACGATTGGTAAGTTCAGCGCCCACCAGCAAACGAACGAAAACGGCCTACGACTCATTGATTTCGCCGCCTCCAAAAATATGGCCATACGTAGCACCTTTTTCCAACACAGCCTCCCTTATCGTTACACCTGGAGATCACCACAGCGACGGAATCTCAAATCGACCACGTTCTGATTGACGGACGGCACTTCTCCGACATTATCGACGTCAGGACCTATCGTGGCGCCAACATCGACTCCGACCACTATCTGGTGATGGTCAAACTGCGCCCAAAACTCTCCGTCATCAATAATGTACGGTACCGGCGACCGCCACGGTACAACCTAGAGCGACTGAAGCAACCGGATGTTGCCTCAGCATACGCGCAGAATCTCGAAGCCGCGTTGCCAGACGAGGGCGAGCTGGATGAGGCCCCTCTAGAGGACTGCTGGAGTACAATGAAAGCAGCCATCAACGACGCAGCAGAGAGCACCATCGGGTACGTGGAACGGAATCGACGGAACGAATGGTTCGACGAAGAGTCCAGAACGGTTTTGGAGGAGAAGAACGCAGCGAGGGCGGTAATGCTGCAGCAAGGGACTCGACAGAACGTGGAACGTTACAAACAGAAGCGGAAACAGCAGACCCGCCTCTTTCGGGAGAAAAAGCGCCGCCTGGAAGAAGCGGAGTGTGAAGAAATGAAATTGCTGTGCCGTTCCCAAGAAACACGGAAGTTCTATCAGAAGCTCAACGCATCCCGCAACGGCTTCGTGCCGCGAGCCGAAATATGCAGGGATAAAGACGGAGGCCTCGTGACGCACGGACGTGAGGTGATCGAAAGGTGGAAGCAGCACTTCGATCAGCACCTGTACGGCGTGGAGAACGTAGGCACGGGAGCCCACGCCAACGGAAGGAACGACGACGCCAGTGCAGCGGAGGACGGAAATGAACCAACTCCCACGCTGAGGGAAGTTAAGGATGCCATTCACCAGCTCAAAACCAACAAAGCAGCTGGTAAGGATGGTATCGCAGCTGAACTCATCAAGATGGGCCCAGAAAAGTTGGCCACCTGTCTGCATCGGCTAATAGTCAGGATCTGGGAAACCGAACAGCTACCGGAGGAGTGGAAGGAAGGGGTAATCTGCCCCATTCACAAGAAAGGCGACCATTTGGAATGTGAGAACTTTAGGGCGATCACTATTTTGAATGCTGCCTACAAAGTGCTATCCCAGATCATCTTCCGTCGTCTGTCACCTAAAACAAATGAGTTCGTGGGAAGTTATCAAGCCGGCTTCATCGACGGCCGGTCGACAACGGACCAGATCTTTACCGTACGGCAAATCCTCCAGAAATGCCGTGAATACCAGGTCCCAACGCACCACCTGTTCATCGACTTCAAAGCGGCATACGATAGTATCGACCGCGCAGAGCTATGGAGAATCATGGACGAAAACGGCTTTCCTGGGAAGCTGACTAGAATGAATAAAGCAACGATGGACGGTGTGCAAAACTGCGTAAGGGTTTCGGGTGAACTATCCAGTTCATTCGTATCTCGCCGGGGACTGCGACAAGGTGACGGACTCTCATGTCTACTCTTCAACATCGCGCTGGAAGATGTGATGCGACGAGCCGGGCTCAACAGCCGGGGAACGATTTTCACAAAATTTGGTCAATTTGTGTGCTTTGCGGGCGACATGAACATTATCGCTAGAACATTTGCAACGGTGGCAGAACTGTACACCCGCCTGAAACGCGAAGCAGCAAAGGTCGGACTGGTGGTGAATGCCTCAAAATCAAAGTATGGTATGTGGGGGCAAGATGGGTCAGGGGGCAAGATGGGTCAGTACCGTTTTCAATCGCACAATATAAGTTTTGAATCTTTCAATAATTTTCCCAGATGAACGACGGGGATATACAAAAAAGTGGTATATTGTTTTGAAAATTCTATACGTTCCTCGCACAGAAAAAAATAAAATATTTTTTCGTTATACTCCTTATGCTATACATCCCATATAACTACGTGTATTGTGTAGACGGGGCAAGATGGGTCACCCTAATTTTTCGGTATGTTTGCATAGTTTTTGAAAATGTTTTATTTTTCATGGAAAGGCTATTTTGTGACCTACATTATCGAAGCGATGAAAGCACTGAAAATTTGAGAACATATTTTTTAAATTTTCCTTAAAAAAATATAGGTTTTCAAAGTCCGTTTATGGCTACCCGAACAAAAATCTTCTAGTTCTGAGAATAATCTACCGATATGTTTCAACACTTTCTTCATGTAATCTGTACGTCTATGAAGCTTAGATGTATAGAGAAAAACTAGGAGATATAGTATTTTTTGTTGAAGGAAAATCGAGTTTTCTTATAGCTGACCCATCTTGCCCCCGTTAAAATGAGGTGGGGCAAGATGGGTCATGTTTTGAAAATTGTTTGTCAAGAAGCAGGTTTCAAACTTTATTACCTTTTTATACTCTTATATCATAGCTGACTAGTGTATCTGAGAGTCGTGGTAGAATACAGAGAAATGCGATTTATATTCAGAAAGTTATAGGGATCCATTTCTTAAGTGACCCATCCTGCCCCCACTTACCATACATGCTGGTAGGCGGAACCGAAAACGACCGGATCCGTCTGGGTAGTAATGTTACGATAGACGGAGATACTTTCGAGGTGGTGGAGGAATTCGTCTACCTCGGATCCTTACTGATGGCTGACAACAACGTGAGCCGAGAAATTCGGAGGCGCATCATCAGCGGAAGTCGGGCCTACTACGGGTTCCAGAAGAAACTGCGGTCGAAAAAGATTCACCCACGCACCAAATGCACCATGTACAAAACGCTAATAAGACCGGTAATCCTCTACGGGCACGAGACATGGATCATGCTCGAGGAGGACCTGCAAGCACTCGGAGTTTTCGAGCGACGCGTGCTAAGGACGATCTTCGGCGGTGTGCAGTAGAACGGTGTGTGGCGGAGAAGGATGAACCACGAGCTCGCTGCACTTTACGGCGAACCCAGCATCCAGAAGGTGGCCAAAGCCGGAAGGATACGGTGGGCAGGGCATGTTGCAAGAATGCCGGACAACAACCCTGCAAAGCTGGTGTTTGCAACGGATCCGGTTGGCACAAGAAAGCGTGGAGCGCAGAGAGCTCGCCCATCGTGGAGCGTGACTTGGCGAGCTTTGGGCGCGACCGAGGATGGAGAGCGGCAGCCACAAACCGAGTATTGTGGCGTACTATTGTTGATTATGTCTTGTCTTAATGATGTTGAACAAATAAATGTATGTATGTATGTATGTATGTATGTATGTATGTATGTATGTATGTATGTATGGACCCTATTAAATGCGTCCAAAGGGATGATTGATTTATTTGTCTTTATTAAAAAGACTTTCACCCGTCCAAAGGGGTATCAGAGGCATTTAAAAATTATTATGATGATTTCAAGAGCGTTTCAATGGGATTTCGGAGGTTTTAGGGACGTTTCGAGGCATTTTAGGTCAGAGACGTATCAGGGGTTTCAAGAACACCTTCAAATAAAAGAGTTGTAACCGTTTGCTACTAATTTATAGATTTTTTAATTCGTGTTATTGTCCTGTGAACAGCCACGTCTCTAGTATTAAGTGGTGTAGGATTTGTTTAGGGCAAGGTTTAGGGTTAGTAGGTTAAAAGAGGGTCACTATTAGTAAGGCAAAACCAATTTAAATTATGTATGAATATAATGGGTAGCAGATTGTTCAAGAGTCCATATTGTAAAACTGTATAAAACTAGGGTGTAATGTTGCATACAAGCTGTAAATCCCCTCAGACCCCATGTAACGCACATGAGAGGCTCTGAAACCTTAGTAAACTCCTCCGTAACGCTTCCGTTACGCCTTCAAATCTCGGAGAAACAGCTCTGAAACTTCTTGAAATGCCTCTAAAACCCCCTTAAATTCCCTTCCGGACCCCATGTAGTAGCTTTCCCTTCCTCTCTTTTTCTGCAGAACATAAAAAGGTGTATAAATTAAAAGTGCATCAAAATAACATGCATAAAAGTTCAGCTTATTGGACGCAGTGGCTTAATTTCCCCCAAAAGGGGAGGAAAAAAACATGGATAAAAAGAGGTTTTAGTGTAGTGGTATTTCACTTTTACCACGATTGAAAAAATATGCCGTGAATTGAGCAAAATGAAAAATTAAAGTTTTTTTTTAAATCGAATTTTTAGATTTTTTGAAAAATTTCCATGCGATGTTGCAAGCACTAAATGTTGGGGAGGTTACAGATCTAGGAATTCTTGCGCAGGATGAAAGACTTCCGGCCTCTGCTCTAACCTCCAAGAGATTGAGGAGGTGCACCGGAGGTTGAGCAGGTTGGCCGGTTGAAAACAACAAGTCACTGGAGCAGATCAACTACCAAGCGAGATTCTGAAATACGGTGGAGAAGCACTGGTGAGCGCACTACACTGGGTCATTACCAATATTTGGGAGGAGGAAGTATTACCGGAGGAATGGATGGAAGGTATCGTGTGTCCCGTCTACAAAAATGGTGACAAGTCGGATTACGGGAACTATCGTGCGATCACACAACTGAGCGCTGCCTACAAGATACTCTCTCAAATTCTATGCCGCCGTCTATCACTGATTGCAAGACAGTTCGTGGGGTAATATCAAGCTGGATTCATGGGTGAACGCGCTATGACGGACCACATGTTAGCCATCCGTCAGGTGTTGCAGAAATGCCGCGAATACAACGTGCCCACACATCACTTGTTCATCGATTTTCAATCGACGTATGATACAATCGATCAAGAACAGCTATGGCAGATTATGCACGAATACGGATTCCCGGATAAACTGATACGATTGATCAAGGCGACGATGGATCGAGTGATGTGCGTAGTTCGAGTATCAGGGACACTCTCGAGTCCCTTCAAATCTCACAGAGGGCTACGGCAAGGTGATGGTCTTTCGTGCTTGCTTTTTAACATTGCTTTAGAGGGCGTAATAAGGAGAGCGGGACTAAACACAGAAGGAACAATTTCAATTTTTACGAAGTTCGTTCAGCTGCTTTGTTTTGCTTATGATATTGATTTGAAAGCTCCCAAATTTAAGACTATGGTGGTAACGTACATCCGACTAAAGAATGAAGCCAGGCGAATCGAATTAGTCGTTAATGTGTCGAAGTCGAAGACAAAGAAGGGGCTCTAGGGAGGAATTTCCGTGCCCACCACCCCAAATTACTACCAACGATGATTAAATCGAGGCGGTTGAAGAATTCGTATACTTGGGCTCACTGGTGACCGCCGACAACGACACCAGCAGAGAAATTCAAAGACGCATTTTGGCTGGAAATCGAGCATGCTTTGGACTCCACTGTACTCTACGATCGATCAAAGTTCGCCGTCACATGAAGTTAACTATCTACAAAACGATGATTAGAACGGTAGTCTTCTATGGGCACCAAACATGGACTCTACGTTCAGAGCACCAACGTGCCCTTGGAGTTTCCGAACGGAAGGCGTTGCCCACCATCTACGGTGGAGTGCAGATGGAAGGCGGGACTTGGAGGAAGCGAATGAACCACGAGCTGTATCAGCTGCTGAGAGAACCAACCATCGTCCATACCGCGAAAATCGGGAGGCTACGGTGGGTG
The DNA here is from genome assembly GCF_035046485.1 of Aedes albopictus. Lineage (NCBI taxonomy): Eukaryota > Metazoa > Arthropoda > Insecta > Diptera > Culicidae > Aedes > Aedes albopictus. The sequence goes on from NC_085138.1 coordinate 327,049,518, forward strand.
GGTCACGTCATCAGGATGTCAGATAGCAACTGCAAACCCTTCGCAGAGTGCACTGGAGACGCACTTCCATGGACCGAGTAGATTGGAGACGACTTCTACGCACAGCAGAGGTCACTCAGGCCTTAGACTAAGACTAATACACCTTAGCATGACCAGTAAGGTAAGGTAATGGTTTGAAAACCCCATGTGATGTTTGTAGATAATCAAATAAATAGGCCAGTAGTACACAGGGTCAAATATCTGACAAGCAAAGAACTCAAGAAACAACATCAGTTGGACATTAATGAAAAGTCGCTCGAGTCAAACAAGATGTTTGAGCATTGATTTCTTTTTGGACAAATATTTTACCCTGTGTACTAATAGCTTTAGTATAACTATAGACGTGATCTACCAGAGGAGGTCTCTATATTTCCATCTGATGAAACGGAATGATTTTGAAGAGTTTACTGATTAACTATTAGTACGTGCTTAACACTACCCGAATTTGCTCTTCATCTCATTCCGCAGCGCTTCGATAAACTGCTTACACCCACCAGGTGATCCAATGTCAATGTTCATCCGATCCACCAACCACCGGTCATTCCGGTACTTGGCATGTGGCAGAACCGAAAGCGTTGAATTGCAGCACTGCGTCAGCGAGTTCACGTGGAACAAGTGCCTCTCGCCCAGGGTAGCTACCGGACTCGGTTCACGGACAATTACTCGCATTCGCTGGTCGAGGAGCTGACGGAAGTGTGTCAGCTGCTGGAAGTCGATGCACTCCTGCGTGCGGGATATCAACCACAGAATAGGATGGCTGCGGGTAGTCGCACGTGTTGATCCCCAGTACAGGAAGTAGTCGTTGGTGAAAGTGTGGAACAAATCTAGGATTGGGAACAGGTCGGGTTTGAAGACCGAATCAGGAAACACAATTTCTTTTAGGTTGTCAATCACTGGTTGGATGAACTTGTTCGGTGATGATTTGAGATTGAAGAGATACACAATGGAGATAACTCCGCCAACATGTTGTAGTGCTTCCGCCTGAGTTTCGTACTCGCTGTTGAAGTGGATGACGTGAATTTCCAGCGGGAGGTGAGCATTATCCACGGTATGGGCACTACCATCCACTGCCGTATTTCCCCAATGAAAGTGCAGCTGGGAGAATACGTATCGACCGGCAAGAGGACCCCCCTCCAGGAAGGGAATTGCATTATCTGCCCACTTGGCACTGAGAATGACCGTTTCGCCCGTGTTGGTTAGCTTGATTTTACTCGGAAGAGTGTCATAGCCATGCCATAGGAGTTCCGGTAGGGTCAGTTTCTCTGAGCAATTGATGTTGATATCGATTGGTGATGGTAGCCAGGCTTCTTTCTCTGCGATACGCAATACTATGCTCGACGGTTCTGAACCGAGTGTTGAGCCGGACACGGAAGGGTTGTCACTTTTCAGGGTTGATTCAGAGGAATTTTGTTGAATTGACATTTTTAATTGCGGATAATCAGATCCTAGGATGAGTGTGACAATTTAAGTTCGCCTGCCTTGATAGGTTGTGAATCACGCTTCCTGATTGTTTGGATCTAAAGTATGCGCATTTGAGTTACATTATGCTTTTGGTTGAAATCCGAAATGTGCGATAATTAAGGTTTTACCCACTTTTATATGTCCTAACTCGATTCGGCTTAGTGCATATTGCAGTTCTTAATTATTTAGCTTAATGATGTGGGGTGCCCTAATTTCACGCGGGTCCAAATTTCGCTCATTGATCATATTGAGAGGTATTGCTGACTGCACCCAAAATTGGACTGACACAATAGTGTGCACACACCTTCAAAGTGTGATTGCAGCGCAGGGTCACGTCGGATCGAAATGAGGTCTTTGGTGCACTTATTCCTTGTAAATGGAGGAATAAGTGCACCAAAGACGTCGAGACGATCCGAGGCAAATGTGCACTTTTATCACACTTTTTAGGCGTACTAAAAAAAGTGTGATAGTCCAATTTGGGATGTAGTCTGCAATAATTATCATAAAACTAATTGTGCAATTGTCAGGGCTGGTAGCAGGAACTGAGGGTCAAAATAGTTATTTTAGTGACCAAAATCTCTGAAATAGTGACCAAATAGTGACTTTCAGATAGCAAAAAAGTGGCTAAAAAGTGACTTTTGGAACTAAAATATGCTTAGTGAGGAAACATTGTAGAACGAATTTGATTCAGAAAACCCTGGAGTACCGCATAATGAAAATGTTCAAGAAAAACTTTCATCTTCCATTCCTAAAATTGTACAAAGCTGCATGTATTTAAAATTTTATAGAATATATTGTGCAGAATTAGATGAGCATGGCATGAAAATTCTGTCAAGAAATAATAAATAAATTATGAAACTCTTGGAAAACTTGTTGGATGTTTTCTGTCATGAATTTCACCTTGATGGAAACTTATATAGACAAATGCTTAAAAATGTTCGAATGAATTTGAATAAGAATTTTTCAAATATGATTTCTTGAATATTTTTGCAAAAATTCTCTCAAAATAAAATAAAATGAATAACAGAAAATAATCAAGTAATTTTGATGTAATACTTTCAATATTTCTCTACGTACCCCCTTGGAAATTTTCAGAAGAATTACAAGAAGAAAACAACGGTTTTTTAATAGCCTATGGACATGTAATAAAACTCCTAATTTCTTCAAAATGTCCCATATTTACTAATTTATTTGAATTGTCTCATAGTTTCTGGTTAAATTTTCATAATATGTAGTTACAAGCATTCTGGGAGAAGTTGTTAATTTTATTGGGGGACTTAAAATAATGACCAAGCCACTAAATAGCGACTTACTATTAGGCCTGCACTCTCACTGACGCACCATGGGGCAGCCCTATACAAAATATGTTTGCGTTAGTTTATAAAACTCTCCAAACTTTATGGAACTCAGTCGTCCAATATATATATATATAAATATATATATATATATATATATATATATATATATATATATATATATATATATATATATATATATATATATATATATATATATATATATATATATATATATATATATATATATATATATATATATATATATATATATATATGTATATATATATAAAAGTTGTATCGATACACACATACAGTGATTGGATTCCATTGATGTTGTTTTTTTTAAGGCATATGTTTTGAAGATTTCTATAACAGTTTTACTACTTCTAGTTCTACATATGATCTAGGTCGTCCTAAAATTCCATGAAATGTAGGTGCAGGATCTACAAGCAAAACTAGTATTATACGAATGACTATTCTATACGCCTCAGACCAATGACCCTTCTAACAAAAAAATGGAGTGTTATATTGAACTGTATACATGGTACATATATTACAAGATCTCCATGGAATATAAGCCTTTGTGTCCAGTCCACAAAACAACCAGTGCTTGTGCAGGTCTGTGAAGGTCCGTAATGTAATAATGTCCGCGAAGGAATTTAGAGGTCCGCAAAGCGCTGTAATGGTCTTTAAAGATTATTCAAGGCCGTGCATGGTTCACTCTCATTATTTGAGGTGTTGTAAATATTTGAATAAACAGTTTTAACACAACAGTTTCAACACTATGAAATTACAAGGGCATTGCTTACTTTTGGGCGTTTATCTGTGCATGAAGATGGCTGTTCCAGTTTACAAAATATATTCCAATTCGTAAAAACACGCTTCACTAAGAAATCTAATACCAGATTTAGATTCTGCAATGATTGATCTACCGAGAAAAGCGGTCATGACGACCAAATGTTTCCTCAGAGGTATTTAATGGCTAATATGGTAATTTTATGTTGGAATATTTCAATCATCGCCGACAACTTCATTGAAATTACAGGATAGGAGTTAGTAGTAGCCGATTTTCTTTCAATGTCTCCCATGGATCCTAAAGAAAGACATAAAAGTAGTTGCGAAGCGATTTTTTTTTGTATGGAACGGTTTGTATAGGGACTTTTTTTTAATGTGGCATCATTTGATGGTTTAACATTTTTGAATATTTTTCAATCCGTATTTTATCAATTTCTCAAAAAAGTTGAAAGAAGTGACTTTTTAGGTGAAAATAGTGACTTTAGTGACCTGACCTTGAAAAAAAAACTTTTTAGTGACCAACCAAAAAAAAGTGACTAAGTCACTAAAAGTGACTTGCTACCAGCCCTGAATTGTCCAAATTTCATACTACATATCTATAGTGTTATTTGGACAATTCAACAATTAGTTCTATGATTTTGATCTCTTAATATTATCAGTGAGCGAAATTTGGACCCGCACGAAATCAGGGCACCCCACGGTACAATGCCAAAACTCGATTCAAATTTATTTCGCATCTGTAACTTCGATTTGGTGCTGCGACGATAATATGAAAGAAACTGTTTTTTTTTTGTTGAATTCTGTTAAACAAGCTGAGGCCAGTTCTGAAAATTTCATTTCGTCATACCGTCAAGGCGCCATTCACCGTGTGCCTTCGAATATTTGTTCATTATTTCCATATTATGATTGAATGATATGACAATTTCCCTTCAATTTCACCAATACAACACTAATGTATTGTTACCATGTTAAAACGCTCATTAGAAACATTTAAAAGTATCATTTTGACACTAAAGTGTGTTTACATGAAGCGGGTTTCTGCTCGTTCACTGCATTCATAGTGAAAAAACGAAAACTGCGCTAAGGTGATTTAAGCGATAAACTAAATGTAGTAACGATTTTATTCCACCAAGAAGCAATTAAATTCACATATCAGGTATGTATTTTGCATTACCGAAGTAAGTTTAACAAGAAAGTGTGCAACTTTAAACCGCTACCGAGAAATCACCCACTGCGGCTCGGATGACAACGCACGTCCTACCGTATGGACGTCGCCACTACGACTGACTCGCCGCTCCTGATCGGACAGCAATGATCGGGCCCGAGCTGAGTATATAATATAGAGTGGCACACGCTGTTGCCATCTCACCCACACATCCCCCTTCCTCTCTGGAAAAATGATGAGAAAAACAAAATTATGTACGGGTGATGTAAATCTAAAATTCCTATTGACTGATCTAACTCTAAAGCCCAAGCTTAAGGTACAGTCTCGGGTACAGTCTTAGAAAAAAATCATGTAAATGTAAGTTCACTTGGATGCACATAAAAGGAGCGATCCGTTTGACACAAATTTACGGCTTCTATCACAAATAAAGTCGAGCTAGCAATCGCTTGAGCCGAAGCGAGAGACAAAACATATGTAAGTAAAACAATGAACTGGATTCGAACTCTGGTCCGATGATTGAAAGGCACGTGCTATACCTCTCGGCTGTATAACCGAGTTGTGAGACAAACGATAAATGTCAAACTCTTTCTACCTATCTGGTCAAATAGCTTTGTTGACATCTTGTGCAACCAACTCGAATTTACATGGATGTAATATAGAGTTAAATTTACCATTCAGTCATAAAATGTTTTCGTCACATGTAAATTCTTTTTTTTTTAGAGTGTACGCTTAAATCAATGGAGTAGATTTAACGTAGGTAGGATATTTTGGCTGCGTCATTTCATAACCCCATTACGGCTTGTTTTAGCTGTAGACAACAATGCCTGGTTCTGGCGTGGCAAACTCAATCGATGGTTACTGCAGAACTTGGTAAAGGCATAAAGTTCTTCCAGATAAACAACACGTTCCCTAAGAAGCCCTGGCACCACAATCTACGGCTGAAAAAAAACGTTGAAGTTTGCACACTAAACCGTTTACTCTCCGGAAATGACTACTCCAACCATTTGATGAGTAAAATGAAAATAGATAACGACGGCATCTGCTATAATTGCGACACTGTAGACAACTCTGAACACGTCATATTTTTCGGCATCAAGCACACAACAAGGCAAAAATACAACATAGACCAATACTGCAATGAATCACTGTCAAGGTGGCGACAGAACGAAGAAGATCGATGGTTCCAGTCCAATTAATACGGTAGAACCAAGGATTCGCATCTTTAATATTCATGGTTAGTGCTTGATGATTCTGATGACATCATGACGTGTCGCATGCCCTTAAACAGAGATAAGTTATCGAACGTCATTATATGGACTGACGCTGTTTGTACAGTCAACTTTCGTACGTTGCACTAAGCTTTTAGCCCAGTTAGTGGAAAATATTAATTCAAAACTGGATAATACATCAGCCTTGCGAAATCAGTAAACAGTAACTAACTGAATAGCAGTTTCCAAAGCTAAAGTTGAATTAAGAATGATTTGTTCCACTTTTATACAGCAAAAATGTTTGTTGGAATATCTCCAAAATAACCATGGAAACACAGAGAGTTTAGGTTTCCCTAACAACGGTTGAAGATCTACACTCATGTTTGTAGATACTTTTCAAAAAATACTCGCAACTGATTTCCACTGGACGAAAATAGATCAAAAATCAAAATACACATCCAAGTCAAAGCCTGTTATTATTTCAACTTCTAAGGTAATTTCCAAGGTACGATCTAAGGTGACTAAATCAAATGGATGTCCCATCTGGAAGACTGCTAGAGTACAGTCAGACGCGCCAACGCTAGGCCAAAGGTAGTTATCGCTTGTCGAACTCAAATCGAGGAGCTGAGTTTAGTAAACGCTGTTCGCCTTGTATGGGTACCTGGCCAGGCCATTCTTCCATCCCTGGATGTGAATTGACTTATGAGTCACCTGACTTCATTGGACCTGAGGCAGCTATTCCGATATCGAAATGTTGGGTAAAGCTTCAGATTGATATCTAGGGTGGCACTAAGCACAAACAATATTGGATTAGTTTGGAGTCATGTCGTCAAACAAAATGGCATTGTACTGAGCCATCGCCAAGGGTGACGAAGTATCTATCAAATTCGTTTAAGCAGGATTGCAGCAAGTTGGGCAATGCATTGATTGGCTTCTGCAGACTCATCTATCACATGGCGAATATTCAGCAAGCTAACTCATTTGTGTGCGACAGCCGTGAATCCGATTAAATTCATATCATTTGTTAAGTTACTATCGATTTTTTTGCAACTGCGTTTCCGAGTATGTACTTATTAAGTGAAACTGACTCCAGGAAACCTGAATCTTCTGGACATTCTGTTGTCCTTGTACTGTTCTACATTCTTCCAAATAGATAAGAATGTACCTTACCTACCTACTGAGACGGGGTAGGTGGGTGCCAATACAGCAACGGGAAAAATGGCTTAATAAATATAGCAGAGGATGGGATTGAAGTATATCATTCATCAGCTAAAAAACCAACAAGGTAACTGGTTATTATAAGCTTCATCGACAGTCAGTCCACAACGGACTAGATGTTCGGCGTATGGCAAATCAACGAAATATACCGTAAATACGATGATATGTCGTCTTAAAGGCGGTAACCGACAGTTTCAACCGCGCAGAGCTATGGAGAATATGACTTTCTTGAACAATTGACTAGACTGAACAAATCAACGATGGAAGGTGTACAAAACTGCTTAAAGGGTTTTAGGTGAACTATTCAATGAAGCCAACTTTTCTAGTGTTCACCGCATGCAAACAGAGACGCCACCGTATATGGCCATTAACATTGTTACAGCAGTGGAGTTATGTCAAATACACATGGCTACGGTGGCGCTACCTGTTCATTCCATAGCGGTCGTTTTAGTTAATTTAGTGATCCATTCATTTGAATCTTGCCGTGGTCTACGATGCTAATCCGTACCATCACCCTAGAATGTGTAATACGAAGAGCTGAGCTTAACCACAGGGGTACGATTTTATCTAAATCCGGTCAATTTGTGTGCTTTGCGGACGAAACGGATATTTAAGCCATAAACGTTTGAAATACTGGCAGAGCTGTACGTACACCATACTGAAACGCGACGCAGCAGGCCTGAGACGAACCAGCCAAAGGCTGAAAGTCTCTTTAATAAAGACAAATCAATCAATCAATCAGCGACGCAGCAAATATCGCTGGTGAATAGTCAAAAACAATGCGTATGCTATTGGACGGAACCAAGCACCAGACGGAAGTAGCACCAGATTCGTTAAGGATGTAATGCCACGATAGGCGCGAACACCATCGAGTAACTACACTCAGGAAAATCCGCACATCTTATTGACAATTACTTATGTGCCAAACCACATCCTAGGTATACGCAACAAAAACCCGCTAATACAGGCACAATAACACATGGAAAATATATGCTGAAAATTGTGTGAGTTTACCGCGCTAATGAAAAGCATTTGTTTACCTCCATTGTGAATATTCATGTGTCAGTAAATAGTGGTTTCTACTTCTAGTGATGTTGCATGTACACGTACTCTATTATAGTTATTGATGAAAAACAAAAATCTGCTGTTCCCTGCAAAATCAAACGGACGTACATATTTTCAGCCAGTAGATTTATTTTAGTGTATGTGACACCGCGCTGTGAGAACTCAATAACAGGAATGAATATTTTTCCCCGACCAGAGAAATTTATTTATCTTGGATCCTCATTAACGGCTGACAACAATGTGAGTCTTGGAATACAAAAGTGCATCTTCAGCGGAAATCGTGCCTACTATGTGCTCCTGAAGAAACTGCGTCTCCTTAGTTAGCCTTTTATTTACTCATAGACGCCCTCAAAAACTTTTAATAATGATCTCATAACGGTTCACAACACTTCCTTTCAATTTACGACCAAGAAGCCCTATCAAATCGTTTTTTTTCGTCTAACATCCGGCCGTTCTCAAAACTCGCTTTCCGCTTATTACTAAGCTTTTCTCAAGCAACGATTCACCATTCGGTTCTCAAAACTTGCTTTTTGTTTTCCATTAACCCTCGAGAAATCGCGCTGTTGAATTTTGTACAACACGTTGAAAAAAATCCCACTTTTTGTACTCAGCATTAGCGTGGTTCTGAAGTGCCCCACACAATGTATACGTTTGCGTGTGCGTGACAATAGTTTGACACATTTCCCATGGGAAAACTGTCAAAAAACGCAAACCTCGACGGAAAGGACGCTATGTGCTCCAGGCTTGACGGAGGTGTCCAATCGCACGAGTTACAGAAGGCTAAGCAGTTAAGCTTCGAATCTGTGGTTCTCATTGCTTATCAAACAATGCTCTCAACTCACTTTTAGTTTTATCATCAAGCGGTCCTCTCAACTCGCTTGTTTTCCATTAAGCGGTCCTCAAAACACGCTTCGAATATGGCCAGCGGTCCTCACAACACGCTTTGAATCTGCCATCAAGCGGTCCTCAAAACTCGCTTGTTTTTTTATTAGGCGGTCCTCAAAACACGCGTCTCATTTACCTACAAGCGGTCCTCTCAACTCGCTTTTTTGATTTTTTTTTACAAAACGGTCCTCAAAACGCGTTTCTTATGTATCATAAAGCGGTCCTCTCAACTCGCTTGTTGTCCCTTAAGCGGTCCTCAAAACACGCTATAAATATGGTCAGCGGTCCTCAAAACACGCTTTTTGTTGCTGATCCAGATTGATCATCTGAGCTAGTGAAATGAAAAGGTGAAGAAAGGTCGTAAAAGTAAAATTACTGCGTGCTTAATGCACAGAGTGGTGATGCAAAATAATATTATCTAAAACCATGCATAAACCTGTTTGATGACGCTTCGTTGTTCCTAATGTTCGAATGCCGCGACGAATACAGTTCAAAACATTACACATGGTAATAGCGTTTGCCAACAACATTGAAAATGAAAAAAAAACTTTAAAAATAAAACATTTGGCAACCAAATTGTCTGAAACATTTTTTTGCGTGCACCATGCTCTTCTGGCTCTTACGATCTCGCCAACGACTGAAACCAGAGAGAGTGGAGTAAGCGCGTCAATACACGAACAAACTATCACCCAAGCGGGCCGACCGAAACAGCATAATGCAAAATCGCGGGCCATCCGAATCGGCAACACCTACTTACCCTGTCGACTGTCGCTTGCGGATTACATAATTGAAACTAGTCGTTTCACTCACCCGGTACACCCCCTCCAACTGGCGGTCCCATCGTTTAACTCGCACTTTTTTCCTTGCTGCCGCTCAAACTCTTGTCTTTTTTCACTTTTCTTCTCGTTGGTCATAATAGATTTTCATCGATGCAATGGGTGATTTCTCACAGATATTCGATTTTATTGCCATGGTGGAAAATGACAACCATGACAAAACCTGTCACGGACGCCAATGTGCAACTTTAAACCGCTACCGAGAAATCACCCACTGCGGCTCGGATGACAACGCACGTCCTACCGTATGGACGTCGCCACTACGACTGACTCGCCGCTCCTGATCGGACAGCAATGATCGGGCCCGAGCTGAGTATATAATATAGAGTGGCACACGCTGTTGCCATCTCACCCACACAGAAAGTACGATTACTCGCACTTTTTAATTGAAACAAAAAGGCACGGTAAATAGGTACCCTAAAAATCAATGGTCTCCATTCACCGTGCCCCATATAAGGCATTTTATGAGACGTTTCAAATCAGCTGTTTTTTGAATGTTTACCAGTTTTGAAGCCCAACCGCTGGGCCCATTTATTTACATTTTCGCTAGCATAACATGTGATACAGGCCCATCCAACAAACGGGGTTCATTTAGCTGCGAAAATGCGTCAATCCGTGCACTATAATCCACGGGGATGCTACGGTGATCTAATTTTGTTGCCGCTTATCATGCGCAACCAGCGCTCACTAAAACCAACATTTACTCAATACAGAAGCGGGAGGAAATAAGGAAAAACGCACTTTGGCGAACAAAGTTTGTGAAAAGAGGTGTTGTGTGTCATTTCATAAGCAATTCTCACTCTCTGTAGGAACTTTACCTAAACATCGACACTCTGGAACTGAAAATTATCAATTAATGCCGCTTTTTCATGATCAACACTTTTATGAGATCTAATGTGATGTAAGCGTTTTGCACCGATATCCCTCGTAAAAAGGTAAACATTCAAATTTCACGACTGTGTTGGTGAATATTTTGGCTGGAGCATAAATTTATGCTCCACGTAAGGAGGCACAATCCAACCTGTCAAACTCCATAGTGAAAAAATAGGTTGCCGTCCCCTTGCTATAATCAATACCCGTAGACCGTGGGGATGTTTTTTTCATCAGCTAGTGACATGATGCAGCTCGGGGGATTGATACATGCCACATTAGAAACCGAAACATCTCTGCACGCTAAAATCTGATTGGCGCTCACCAAATGTTATGCTACTTTTCGCGAAAACAAAAACATCGAATGTAAACAATAACAATGAGTGGCCCACCGGTAGAACGTCTCGTAAAATAGCTTATTGTTCCATATATCTAGAAAAAATCGAAAATTTAAACATTCGTTTTTCTAATAAAATCTTGCAAGTTATTACTTGAAATGAATTTAAATGAAGAAAATTCCCTTGGCTGGGTTGTTTTGATCATTTTTAAACAAAGTAGAATAAAATTTCTCATACACGGTGAATGGGTCCCTACTACCACGGTGAATGGTGACCTACCACGGAATTAGGCGACCCTGTAGTGAATGGATGATTATTTGTGTAGTTATAAAATGAATTTTGACACAGCATTTTCTTGAGTGTATCAGTATGACACAAAACGCACATCGTGCAAACCTATCTGACTGATTTGGCGCGCATGCTGCAGAAGTCTTGCGGTTGGCTGGTATGTACGTGGGTATGAGTGTGAGTGAGATGTAAATGAATGACGATGCTCTGCGTCGTTGGCCTTCGATGGGAGAGACACCGTAGACGATGATCAGTGGAGTGCGCTCAAAGAATGGAAGAGTGAATGAAAGAGCGAAGAAACTCTGAAAGGGGTAGAGAGTAAATGTCGAAAGATGTCGAATAGTTGGAAATCAGCATCAATAAAGAAGAACGTTGAAGGAAGCGATTGAATATGTTCTGGCTTTGACCCTCGATTGGACACATTGAGTCTGGAAAACTCAATCCAAGAGAGCGTGTCTGAGATCAGAGATATCAAATAGTTGGAATTGAGGATCTATGATGAAAATGTCGAATAGTTGGAAATCAGAATCTATAATGAATAACGTTGAAGGAAGCGATTGAATACAGTCGGAACCCGCTCGTTGAGCCACAACCTCCACCCAACCAACGAATTCGATTCGCTAGTTGGGTGAAGTGACAGCAGCACAAGGGGCGTGCGCATTGTTTTTTTAAATCATGTTTAGGTTGGAAGCAAAAAGGAAATTTTTTCAATTTGGAACAAAACTGATACGTTTTGCAAGATACATATATGGCCAATGCAGGAAATAATTATTTTCACTCATTTTTAGTCGGTGAAGTGAAAATATAGATGTTTATGAAACAACCCGGACCAAAAGCAAGCAAAAACGCTTTCAATGATCGACAAAATAAAGATTACCGATGTTTTGCATTTGTTTCGAAGTAATTGTACATATCCTTTTTTTTTAAAGAAATATGAAATAGAAATTCTTTTCGATTATTAGTAAAGTTTAAGAAACCAAAAACTCATTAGCTCACCCCTCGGAATTACAGATTGGTTGTCATTTTCAGTTTGACATTGAATTATGACATCCAGGTACTTTTTAGTTGGCTGACAGCCCAACTAACGGGGCCCCAACTAAAAAGTCACCCAACTATTAAGCCCCCAACCAGCGAGTCATGACTGTATATTCTGGCTTTGACCCTCGATTGGACACATTGAGCCTGGAAAACTCAATCCAAGAGAGCGTGTCTAAGATCAGAGATATCAAATAGCTGGAATTGAGGATCTATGATGAAAATGTCGAATAGTTGGAAATCAGAATCTATAATGATGAACGTTGAAGGAAGCGATTGAATATGTTCTGGCTTTGACCCTCGATTGAACACATTGAGCCTGGAAAGCTCAATCCAAGAGAGCGTGTTTGAGATCAGAGATGTCGAATACTTTGAAATCAGAATCAATAAAGAAGAACGTTGAAGGAAGCGATTGAATATGTTCTGGCTTTGACCCTCGATGGGACACATTGAGCCTGGAAAACTCAATCCAAGAGAGCGTGTTTGAGATCAGAGATGTCGAATAGTTGGAAATCAGAATCTATAATGAGGAACGTTGAAGGAAGCGATTGAATATGTTCTAGCTTTGACCCTCGATTGAACACATTGAGCCTGGAAAGCTCAATCCAAGAGAGCGTGTTTGAGATCAGAGATGTCGAATAGTTGGAAATCAGCATCAGTATTGAAGAACGTTGAAGGAAGCGATTGAATATGTTCTGGCTTTGACCCTCGATTGGACACATTGAGCCTGGAAAACTCAATCCAAGAGAGCGTGTTTGAGATCAAAGATGTCGAATAGTTGGAAATCAGAATCTATAATGAAGAACGTTGAAGGAAGCGATTGAATATGTTCTGGCTTTGACCCTTGATTGGACACATTGAGCCTGGAAAACTCAATCCAAAAGAACGTGTTTGAGATCAGAGATGTCGAATACTTTGAAATCAGAATCAATAAAGAAGAACGTTGAAGGTAGCGATTGAATATGTTCTGGCTTTGACCCTCGATTGGACACATTGAGTCTGGAAAACTCAATCCAAGAGAGCGTGTTTGAGATCAGAGATGTCGAATAGTTGGAAATCAGAATCAATAAAGAAGAACGTTGAAGGTAGCGATTGAATATGTTCTGGCTTTGACCCTCGATTGGACACATTGAGTCTGGAAAACTCAATCCAAGAGAGCGTGTCTGAGATCAGAGATATCAAATATTTGGAATTGAGAATTTATGATGAGGATGTCGAATAGTTGGAAATCAGAATCAATAATGAAAAACGTTGTAAGAAGCGACTGAATATGATCTGGCATTGGACCCTCGATTGGACACATTGAGCCTGGAAAGCTCAATCCAAGAGAGCGTGTTTAAGATCAGAGATGTCGAATAGTTGGAAATCAGAATCAATAAAGAAAAACGTTGAAGGAAGCGATTGAATATGTTCTAGCTTTGACCCTCGATTGGACACATTGAGTCTGGAAAACTCAATCCAAGAGAGAGTGTCTGAGATCAGAGATATCAAATAGTTGGAATTGAGAATCAATAATGAAGAACGTTGAAAGAAGCGATTGAATATGATCTGGCTTTGACCCTCGATTAGACACATTGAGCCTGGAAAACTCAATCCAAGAGAGCGTGTTTGAGATCGGAGATGTCGAATAGTTGGAAATGGTAACATTTGAAGGGATTTAGAAGGAATGATTTGAATAGGTTTTGACTTTGATGCTCGTATGGAAACATTAAGCCTGAAAAACTGGGATCAGAGATTAAGCATAGTGGGAAAAGAGAATCTGTGTCGAAGAAAGCATTTGATGTGATTGAGGATGTTACATTTTTCCGTTTGTTTTGTTTGTCTGTTGATGGTTGAAGGTTGCTTGATAATTACATACTAAATATCTTGTGAGATTTCTAATTGGGTTGTTTAATGAACAAAATATTGCTATTTTCTATATCCTAATAGAAAGAGCTCATTTTTCTGAGTATAGCGTGATTTTTTTGCGATCCAATGCCTTTGTTTTGATGGTTAAATAAACAAAACAGTTTTTATTTTTGTGGATAGAATGACAGTTCAATCGATAAAATGACAGTTTATCCCGAACAAAAAAAAATCCCCATACAAACTTCAAATGCATTTGAGAAATAGTTCCCGGGCATCAAAAATGATGAAATTTTGGATTTCAACTAACTTTTGGACGGAGATTCCGATTATGGAATAATCTGGAAACCCCTAAAGAACCCAATTATGTTTCTCTGTGATACTATCCTTGGGTTAAATATCACGTTAATATGAATTATACGAAATGAGAATTTCGTGATTGGATTTCTTAATTGAATGATTGCCGGATAAGTTTCAGCCATGAACGCATTTTAAAATTTAGCTTTGAAGTTGTGTATCTTTAGAACATGTGCTTTAGGTGCTGCGATTTTCCTGATATTGCTAAAGTATGTGTACTTTTCGAGTATTTATCCACTTGTTACTATTAATTTAATGTTTGCAGCTTGATTTGATGAGCGTCGCAATTAGATCAGCAAGGATTGACGTTTAAAGTAGTTGTAGTTAAAAATAAACATACTGAAACGTACAAAATAATGCTGAAACTCAGTACCTTCAATAATTTTAAATTGATTACTTTAGGCCACTTTTGGTTTTATGATATTCTTTTTATTGCGTGTGTTTCTGAAAACTAGTTTTAAATTCGAAACAAAGAGTAGGGAAGGAGAAGGATGTAGTGAATGGATGATTATTTGTGTAGTTATAAAATGAATTTTGACACAGCATTTTCTTGAGTGTATCAGTATGACACAAAACGCACATCGTGCAAACCTATCTGACTGATTTGGCGCGCATGCTGCAGAAGTCTTGCGGTTGGCTGGTATGTACGTGGGTATGAGTGTGAGTGAGATGTAAATGAATGACGATGCTCTGCGTCGTTGGCCTTCGATGGGAGAGACACCGTAGACGATGATCAGTGGAGTGCGCTCAAAGAATGGAAGAGTGAATGAAAGAGCGAAGAAACTCTGAAAGGGGTAGAGAGTAAATGGATGGTTTGAAGCGGAGCGACAGTGCGATGTTTATTCAGTCTATTGACGATGCTTGTAACTGATGGTTGCGCGTTGTATGTTTTTGAGAACCGTGTTTCGGCGGAAACTAGTGAACTGTGTGATTGTTTTAAGAATGGTGAATTTCTTTGGAATTTCGTTGGTGTTAAGTTCACAGTCCCAAACGAAAAGGGATGGATACGACAGACCCTACTACCGTTTACTAATTGTACTATATCACCAAATTTTGTGAAGAATTTTCTACTTCTGTGGATATTGCTTTAATTTTAACCTATAATGAAGGTAATTAAAAGCGGCACCAACAATGTTTATGAGACTGGTGTCAAATGACA
Organism: Aedes albopictus; assembly: GCF_035046485.1. Taxonomy (NCBI): domain Eukaryota; kingdom Metazoa; phylum Arthropoda; class Insecta; order Diptera; family Culicidae; genus Aedes; species Aedes albopictus. Next base: position 327,065,380 of record NC_085138.1, read on the forward strand.
GCCCTTATTTGCCCTGAATCCTCTTAGATCCACGGTGAATGGTGCCTTGACGGTATCTAAATTCAATCACCTACAACAGCTCATTTTAGAAGGAGTACCTGAGAATATGATATATGTAAAAACTTGTACGGCTAGACCAGTTCTGCAAAAAAAGTCACGGAAGATCGCTATTTTTTTGAATATTCAAGGTAGTCACGGACTACCTTTGAAAAATACGTTTTTCGCATTTTTCGAAGGTAGTCCGTGACATTCACCTTAAATATTCAAAAAATATCGTTTTTTTCGTGACTTTCATGCAGAACTGGTCTAGCCGCACAAATTTTTCATACACTCAGAAAAAAATCTAAACTAAATAGTATAAATCCCACACTAAATCAATTTCGCCTGGTTGACCCCAGGCTTCGTATATATGGAGGCTATACTCTCTGAGTATAACTTTAATATACACATGTGCTAGTATAACTTCGGTCTACCGAAGCTAGTATAACCGAGATTAAGTTAATTTTCTCTAGAATTTGTTTTGTTTTGCTTTCATATTTGGAAAAGAAATATAAATACAGCGAATTAAATTTATTAACTAAATAACTTTCTAAATAATACAAAGTTTTATATATGTTGCTCCGTTCCATTCCCGTCTACAAAACCAGCACTCTCTAGTTGTTACCACCAATCGTCAGGAACTGCGGCTTCAGGTCTCCCAGGATAAGCCGAGCCAGTTTGGTGTTCTTCAGGCTACTTCCACCGCCGTGAATGACCACTTTGCTGCCGGAAGCGGAAGATTGTAATCGATGCATCCACCGGTTCGGTGGCTTCCGTGACCGGTATTATGCATCAAGTTTCGGCAGCACGGGAACCGTGGCTACGTACATGAAAACCAGCATCTTGATGCCGGTGCCATTCAGGTTTCCATTTGCTCACTTTATCCGTGGTCGTACTGATCTTTCATTAGAGCGTTTCCGCCGATATTCGTTGTGCTGTCCGGTCCGGGTACCCACGGAAGTGCCTAAAAACGGGTTTCTTAGATAACACTGCTTGGCGATAATATTTTGGGGAACTATTTACCTGTTTTTACAACGAACTGCAAGGTAGGTGATGGCACACATTTCCGAAATCGAGGAGAACGTGCCTCTGGAGCCGACCTACTGAAGGTAGGCGATAGTGAAAGCAGGATTGCCGATTATGGAATCGGCGTAAAGAACCTCCAGGACTTTATATTGTTATGAAATTCCTCCTGGCCGTTGGTGATTCGACACGTTTAAAATTTGATGTTTTATTGAATACACCGCGTAAAATAATCGCATGTTATTTTTCCGCAGTATAACTTTTTAATAGTCGCAAGTATACTCTTTAAACTGAACAAAGTGTAAATGCAGAGAAAACAAAAATGGTATCAAATAAAACCGAACTAAGTTTTATTTCGTTTCTGAGTGTACACCGTATTCTCAGGTTCAACTTCTAATATGAGCTGTAGCTGTAGGTGATTGAATTTAAATAGATATGACGAAATGAATTTTTCAGCACTGGCTGAGGTCGATTGAAGAGTTTGCCGTCGCTGAACATCAGGCGGGTTTTCATGAGGGCCGATCAACGATGGATGTAGTGAAGCGAATGAAACACGAAAGACTGCGGTGTGCTGGACACGTAGCTCGTATGCTGGGGGAACGACTAGCTAAAACTGTATTCAGCAGAGAACCCGGGAGAGGCGGTCGGCTTCGTGGTAGGCCGCGCACGATTTGGCTTTTTGCAGTTGAGGAAATCTAACAGTTCAGGGCGACTGGAAGCGATTGACCCAGGACCGAAACCAGTGGAGGCATTTATTGCTGATTCGGCGTAGAGTATCATCGAGTATCCAGTAAGCAGCTTTTGTCTCAGTTGAGATGTTACGCCAAGAAGGGCAGCCTATCTGAGTATTTTTGCTTCGACAACATGCAAAAAGGTTGATTTCCTAGTTTATATTGTGGTGTCGCAAAGTAGAATGAATTAAAACAACGCGGTAATAAGTATAAAACTAATTATAATAATGAATCATTGGTAGTGTGCAGCACATTATTTAATAAATAGGGAGCGTCTATAAATTACGTAAGGACTTATGATGGTAGGTTTGAGACATTTTACGCGTTATTGGGACATATTTGTTTATTTTTTCATACAAAGCATCTTACAAGGGGGGATGGAAAGTCGAAAATCAATTAAGGTTATCTTACGTAATTTATAAACAACCCCAAACCAGTCAGTATGCACTTTCTCCACCTCTTAGTTTCTAGGGATCCTAGGGATACGAATCTTTCCATCTTTGTAAGCCCCAGTAAAATCACCGTTGGTGAAGTCCACCTTCACCTCCTGCACGATGCCGGTGTTGTTCTCGATTATCAGTGACTGCTGCGGACATTCTTCCTGACGATCCTTTACCATCTCCGTGATGTCGTACTCGTAGCTATCATCGCTGTCGTCGTCAATCACCAGTGCGGGGGCCGTATAATCGAACTGCCTCCGGGTAAACTCCGACTGCACCTGTACGTGTGTGAGCTTTTTTGGTCCATTTCGCGGGATACGACTAGCCGCCTCCTCAGTCAGATACAAACTGGGCACCCAATCTACGTGTCCATCTTCGTTCAGCTTGGCGCTTTGACCTGGAACACAATAGGGCTTTAGCTAATTCCGAAGCAAAAAACTTTTCCGTCTTACCTGTTACAAAATGATAAGCACAAACGACGTGGTAATCGAAGCGCTTCTGGTCCGTCACCCCCAGCACCTTGCACCACATTTTCCGCCTGGTAGTGGAAAGCGCCTCGAACGTTTTGGTCCGACGATCAATTTTTGGAAAGTGGAAAAACTTGATCGAGTTCGGGGGCATGCCTTTCAAATTGGCTCTACTTTTGCAGCCACGCACGAAGCAGGTTCTGGTCACTGGACGGCAGAAGATTTGGAATTAACTACCGATTGAGAGCTGATTCTGCTGCTGAGTTGTGAATTCTACTTACTTTTTGGTTGTGGATCCGAGAGGAAGGCAAATTAACTTTATTTTACACAGAATTTCTGCGGAAAATCATGAAAAAGTTTGTGCTCTTCAAAATTTAAGAATGTAAATAATAACAAGGCATTTGACTGACTGAGATGAACTTCGCGAACTTCGCCTTCATTTCACAAACACATGCGCACTCAAATTCATGCAAACACTCTAGTAAAATGCTACTAAAGTGCTTGCTAGCAATGTTTTTTATGTTTATTTTGTGATTTCTGTTCTGATTCTGATGGTGTCAGTGGTGTGGTAGAATCGTTGACTCTACACCTCAAAATTGAATAGTCTATTTTACGAAACGACAACAGTGTTGATATTGATATTAACACTCACGGGCTTCGGCGCGACCTCCTGTCAAATTTTCATTCATTACGAGACGTTTCGGATCAGCTGATCGCTATTTAATTTAATTAGCGATCAGCTGATCCGAAGCGTCTCGCAAAATGGCTAATTTTGTTCCGGTTTTAGGAACATCCATAAATTACGTCACGCAAAAATCGTCTATTTTTAACCCTTCTTCCCCCTATATCACACTTTTTGTAAGGGACCACTGCATTTTTTATATGGGTCGTCACACAGCTGAACTACCCTCCCCCTCAAAGCGTGACGTAATTTAAGTACGTTCTCTTATTGGCTTTACTCCAAGGGTTCGTTGAAATATTACGGAACGCTAAGGGGGAGGGATGGATTCTAGCGCTGCGTTATGGGTTCATTCAAATATTACGTAACGCGAAATTTGACCATTTTAGACCTCCTCCCTCCCCCACGTAACAACTTTTGTATGAGAAATTTTGGAATATTGTATGAAGCGTAACACAGCGCTTGACCCCCTCCCTCCCCCCTTAGCGTTACGTAATATTTGAACGAACCCTATGCCTCATACAAAATTTCAAAAATTCCTATACAAAAGTTGTTACGTGAGGCGGGAGGAGGGGGTCTAAAATGGTCAAATGTTGCGTTACGTAATATTTGAATGAGCCCCAAATAAATTAGTTTCGTGCCAGGGATACTCTACTTGCGTGTAAGTTCGCACGTAAGATTTGTGTTCACGCGGAGCGCGCCAAATGAACGCCAGATGAACACCAGCACGTGTTGACCACTCTCAAACGAGACTACCAAGAACACGTCAAAACGACAAACATCGCAGAAAAATAAATCGTAAACACAATTCTTTTCTTGTTCAATGCATCCAATGGGATTTCAGGGATTTTAAGGGGCATATCAGAGCCAGAGGGCTCAGAGGAATTTAAGCGTACTTCTGAGGTCTTTTTTGGGGGATAAGAGGCGTTTTGATGGGTATCAGTGGCATTACAGAGAATTTTAGGGGCCTTTCGAGGGGTTTTCTTTACATGGAGTTTTCGAAACATTTTAAGTGGGCTTTTGGAGTGTTGTTTCAAGAGCATTTCTTGATTGAGTTTAAATAAGGGCGAAAGTAACATGAGAGAGTTCTCTTCATCGACTCTCTCTTCTTCAAATTAAAGTGACAAGATGCAAGCACAGACAAACAGACGTAACTCTTAAAGGAAATTCCTCAAATACTTTTGCCCGGTGTCTTTTTCATGAGCACACTGCACCTGTTGGTAGAACCGCGCGAGACACGGTCGGCCATGATGGATTTCGATTTGACGTTTGTCTAACACTCACACTACTAAACAAAGCGCCTGTAATTTTCATTTGCATCATTCAGCAACGTGTACACTGACAAACGTCAAAGCGATCGAACACTAGCGCCTCTGGTGGAAGGATCGCGCAAACCAAATGAAATTCGAATTGATCGTTAAATGCATGTGCCAAGCCGTTTTGAAGAGAGTTACGTCTGTTTGTCTGTGATGCAAGTATGGTTGCACTTTTTGGTCATAAATCGCTAGGTTGCGATGCAATCTAGGGGCTGCCCATAAACCACGTGGTCATTTTTTTGGGATTTCTCAACCACCCCCTCCCCCCCCCCCCCCCCGCGTGGTCATTACTCCATACAAAAATTTTTTTTTCGTCCATACAAAATGGTCATTGGCCGAACCCCCCCTCATGACCACGTGGTTTATGGACAGCCCCCTAGCGTCTAAGTGTAAAAAAGTTCAATTGAATTTGTATCTTGTCACTTTAATTTGCAGAAGAGAGAGTCGATGAAGAGAATTCTCTCATGTTACTTTCGCCCTTATTTAAACTCAATCTAGATTTTCTTTGTATCTACTGTAGGAGGAGAGTAGTGTCAGCAGTAGTGTAAATCAGCAAATGTGCGACCTTTGGATCCGGAAAGTGACGGTAATGATCGAGGAGTATGTTTCACTTTGACAACTGGGAGTGATACTCTGAGTGATATACAGCAGGAAGATGGATTGTCGACACCGGTTGCACAAAGCACATGACTAACTCAGTAGAAAATCTTAATTGGTTGGTGGAACCCTTGTGCAAAAGAAGTGATACTAGCGGACGGAAATAAAGTGAGAGCAAGAGGAAGCGGAGAAGGAAAGTTTGTTGGAGTTGGACTGAATGAAGATCCCGTTGAAGTGAAACTGAAGGAGGTGTTATATTCTAGATTTGTTGGATTTCTGGTTCGAATAAGAGTGGAATGCCAAAAACTATGCTTGAGGAAGTTCCTCCAAGCATATGTCAGCCAACCCAAAGTGGACGAGGAATAATCAGACAACGTCTGATTTCCTCCAACCCAGCTCCAAAATCGAGATTTCTTTCATAAGCTTCGATGGTAATCCTACCACTCGAAGTAACAACAACAGTACTCAGAACTCTTAGAAAACATAAGATGATTTATTCTACGAGAATTCGGTACTTCTTACAAGGATACATAATCGTTCTTTGAGGGCCCTACTACCTACCGGACTACATGTTACATTAGTGATGGCTGACTAGCTATAGGGCACCGCACTGTTTTGATTTTGTATGGGATTGTGACGTTTCGTGGCCTTGTTGTTTACAAAATTTCTGCAAGAGTGAAAGAGAAGGAGAGAATTCCATGCAGTCCCCTATGGTGTTCACTGCCAGGCGAGCGAACGTGAGAGAGAGAGACAAGTGAGAGAACTGAATCTAGTCTACGCCTACCGCTACCGCACGGGCACGAGATGTGTCCCGAGTAAAAATTGATTTCCCTACTAGAATCAATATTAAATTAATAATTGTATTTTAACACTTCCCCTCAATTTTTCATTTTTAGCAACTTTGTGAATTTATCAAATTTAACTCTTGCTAGGGGTTTTGTTAAATAATCAGCAATTTGCTCATTAGTCGGTACATATTTCACAATAAGCTTCTTCTCTTTGATTTGTTCTCTAATGTACATAAATTTCACATCTATGTGTTTCGTCCTCTGATGTTCTCTTGGCTCCTCTGCAATTCTAATACAGGGTATGTTGTCTTCAAATATAGTGAATGGAATTGTTTGGATTCCAATCTCACTCAATAAATGACACAACCATACTCCTTCCTTAGACGCATTGCAAAGAGAGACAAGTTCTGCTTCGGTTGATGAAAGGGTCACAACTTGTTGACGCTTGCTGCTCCAGGATACGACGTTGCCATAAACCATGAAGATACATCCTGAATTCGATTTCCGCTCTTCTTCGTCGTTCGCAAAATCGGCATCTGCATATCCGACCAACGCTGGTGATTCATTCGATCGTTCGTATACCATACGCATCTGCTTCGTTCCTTTTAGGTACCGGAGAATTCGTTTCAGTCCAGTCCAGTGTTCGTCACCGGGATTGCTCTGAAATTGACTAAGAATACCAACTGAAACCGTTATATCTGGCCTTGAGATCAAAGCCAGATATTGTAAACAACCAAGTAATTCTTTATATGGCTGACTTGTTTGATTTGCAGATTTTCTCCATTTGATATTCGGATCCATAGGAATGGTAACCGGGTTGCAATCCGACATACCGAATCTTTGCAAAATCTTGTCGATGTATGTTTCTTGGGTTAGAGTCATTTCTCCAATAGCTGCATCATAATGAATATCCAATCCGAGGAAATTGCTCACCTCATTCAGAACCTTCATTTTGAAATGCTTTGACAGCTCATTCTTGACCCAACGAATATCGTCCAACTCTTCCCCAAAAATCAAAATATCATCAACATACAGGATGATAATGATTTTTCTGATTTTACAGACATAAACACAAGAATCGCTGCTTAATCTCTTGAAGTTCATGGAGGTCATTGTTTCGTCAAATCTAATATTCCAGCTTCTTCCAGCTTGCTTCAGACCATAAATGCTTTTGTTAAGTTTACAAATTTTGCCACCTTTATCAACCAAAATAGGTAGCCTCATGTAAATTGTCTCATCGAGAACCCCGTTCAAAAAGGCTGTTTTAACATCCATTTGATGGATGAACCACTTCTTCTGAACAGCAATTGACAAAAGTGTCCGCACACTGGTCATCTTAGCAACTGGCGAAAAAGTTTCACAAAAATCCATACCAGGACGTTGCGAACAACCTTTTGCCACGAGTCGTGCTTTATATCGAAACGAGTTATCATTCATCTTTATCATGAACACCCACATTGAATTAATGGCTTTTCTCCCTTTTGGAACACTGTCAACTAATGTCCAAGTGTTGTTCTCTGACAATGATTGTAACTCCTCTTCGATAGCCTCTCTCCATTTTGGCCAGTCGTCACGTTGCTTAAGTTCGTTTATGTCCTGTGGTACGTTGTTAATGCAGTTCGTCGCGGAAAAACAAGTCTCGAATTCATTTAGCCAACCGGGAGCTCTTGTGCTCCGTTGGCTTCGACGCAATACAGCTTCGTTTCTGTCTATCTCAGCATCAAGGTCCGATGTGGCTTGCTCGAAATCCTCCGACGATGTTACACTGGTTTCGTCATTGTCTGGAGTCAAATCTACTTCAGTTTGATCACACTTATCAATAACTTCAACAATTGGCAAATCTGCCACATTGTCTTCGAAGAGATCACGATTATCCTTCGTTCGATCACAACCATCGAAATAAGATTTAGACTCGTCAAATACGACGTCTCTCGAAACGACAATAACTCTTTTCGAGCCGTTCCAAAGACGATATCCGTTAGGAGCATATCCCACGAAACCCATTATCTCACTCTTTTTGTCCAATTTCGTGCGGCGTTCTTTGACGATGTGTGCATAAGACACACATCCAAACACTCTGAGATTTTGCACCCTGGGAACAGACCCGAACCACATTTCGTACGGCGTTTTGGCTTCATGTAGCGTACTGGTTGGACTTCTGTTTGTCACATAGGTTGCGGCATAAAGAGCTTCTCCCCACATTTGACTCGGAGCACCACTGTCATACAGCATACTTCTTACCTTTTCCATGAGAGTACGGTTCATACGCTCACTCACGCCGTTTTGTTGAGGTGTGTATGGGGCGGTTGGTGCCATCAAAATTCCTTTACCGCGACAGAATAACTGGAATTCGTTGCCAAAATATTCTCCTCCATTGTCTGTCCGAAGCTTGGAAATTCGGGATGAGAAATGAGCCGTTGCATAAGCTTCAAATTCCTTGAACTTTTGTAGAACCTCAGCCTTGCTTTTAATCAGATACACCATCACAAAGTGTGTGTAATCATCGATAAAACTCACGAAGTAATTATACCCGTCATACGTCTTTTCAGGCATTTGGCCGCAAACGTCAGAGTGCACGAGTTCCAAAGGTCTTCTGGACCTTGACTTGCCACCACCATTGAATGGATCTCTCGACTGCTTTGCTTCCAAACAGGGTTTGCAAATGGTAGAATCACTGGCCAATGAAGACGGTTGGAAATCCAGCCCTTCCACCATACTGTCTCTGGCAAGCTTCAACAAATTTGCATCACCCAAATGACCAAAACGTTTATGCCAAAAAGTTAAGCTTGTGATCGTTTTACCAAGGCACGCTTTATCGAGAAAATCAACAAGATCCACATCGAGTTGGTAGAGTCCACCGACCCTCACCCCTCTTGCGACAATCTTTCCGACTTCATCACGAATGCAAACAGAACCATTTTCAAAGTGGACTGACTTCCCAGCGGACTCGATTCGAGAGACGGACAGTAAATTGCAATGTAGGGCTGGAATAAAAAGCACATTGTACAGATTCAACACAACTTTATTTTGGCCAACTTGGCTGCGAAGAGTTACATTGCCCCTTTGCTTGGCAACAATGCTGGCTCCCTCCTGTGCCGTCGCAATTTTTACTTCCTCACAGTCCCACAGCTCGCTGAAGGCACGCATCTCTCGGAGCATATGCTCGGATGCACCGCTGTCCAGGAAGCACGGGAATCCTGTGGGCATTTTCACCGGCATTTCGTGGATTGGCAGCCCTCGTACACGCTTGTTTCGCACAACTTCTTTCAATTCAACTTCCGTTTGATGGTTTGATGCTGGACGCTGGACGCTGGTGATCGCAGAGCGGATCAATGGCACACGTACCATAAACGACCCCCCTCCACGAGCAACCAAAGCCACCCGCTGCTCCGAAGCATCACGACTCCTTGCTGCCTGCCGCTGTTGCCTTACCTTTTTGCGGCGCAACATGAAGCACGACTTTCTCTTGTGCCCGACCTTGCCACACTCGAAGCAAGTGAGCTGCCTCCTTGGTCTCTCGGCTCTCTCTGCTCGCTGGTTATCTCCCACCAGTGCAATCGGAGCACTGCTGCTGCTGCTGCTACTAGGTCCAGGTCCGCCGCGTTCCACCTCTGCGTCCAGGAATGTTCTCTTCACCGCCTCCAGGGACATCGCGTTTAGGTCGTCCTTCCTTATCACCGATAGAGCAGTCACTACGTGCCGAAATTCCTGAGGAATGGCCACCAATAGTGTATTTAACTTGTCCGTATGCGACACAACTTCACCCATACTCTCGAGCTGGCGGATCAATTCATCACAGTGATGCCACATACACAGATTTACCTAGAATTACACAGATTTTTTCCCGTTTTCGCCTACAGATATCTGTGATCACAGATCAAAGATTTTTGAAATAAAAAAGATTATCAAGATTTTTGAAACAATGACACAACGACTTTCGTAAAGAAACACTTTTTGTTTCTCACTTTTTGTCAATTAATTTTTATGGTGACGATGAAGACAACATAGTTTTTTTTATCTTTAGCTGACTGGATCTTGTATCGTCGATGTGACATTACAGCGGACTTATTGACTGATCCCCTGATTCGCGCTCTTTTTTGCAAACTGATGTTGTAACGGTCTGTTCAAAATACCAGAAACACCTTAACCACTTTCAAAAATATATAGAAAAGGTAAACATTCCATTAGTTATAAGAAAAGAGCTTGGTGTTTATCAAAAGTTTAAGGGACTCGGTACTTAAATTGAAATAAGTTGAATATTGATTCTTGTATAAATTAAATCTCTTCGTGGGAGTGCCTCAGGCGAGTCTGTGTCATTTGGCATAAAGGCTTTTGGCATAAAACCGTTTGGCATAAGGTCAGAGTGATTTAGTGAATTAAAGTAGCGCAACATGTATCCGCAGGATCTAAACGGAGTTTTAAAACAGCTGGCAAAACATCGGTCTCAGACGGTTAAAATAAGCTTTGAAATCCAGTGAAGCGGTTTGAAATCTTAGAAATCCGTTCCAAAGAGGGCCAAAATTATTGCCACCTGTCGTGGAAACCGGTGGCGAATCGTTGGTGCAAGTGTTTTGTCTTGTAAAGATAAATTTTTACGGTGGAAAGTTGTCACATTATTATGGTGCTGGAGCCCAATGCAGTAGAACTTGATTAAGGGTTCCGCCGTTCGTCGCCTCATCTTTCGCGTCGGCAGATGATGCAAAAAAAGGCTCGGGACAGATCAGATTGTTTTTTTTCGTCGCGTTCACCAGAGTGTTTCAATTCTTCCTTATTCCATTTTAAGTGAGTAAGTGATTTATTCCGTTTTCCGTCGCTCTCTTCGTGAGATGTTTAGAAGTTCTATGCTGTCAATTTTTGTTTTCCTGTCCGGCTTTGCATATGATGAATGCAATCAAAAATGGAACTTGGGCTAATGAAAGGCTAATCGATTGTAAAGCAAGGACTGTTTGAAGAGTTGTTACACTGAAACGTTCCGGAACCTGGCATGTGTGCCGAAGATGGTGTTGTTAGCGTGTGGCTGTAACATTATCATGTGAAGAAAACCAGTTTGGCTGATCAGACAGAATGGGCATCCGTTTCTGTTCCTGGCGAATGACACACTCAAAGTGATGAATCTGGTGAGTTCGTTCTGATTTGTATTGTGTAGTTGTGCAAATCACAATCCCGATTATTGTGCGCATTCCTTTTGAGATATTAGCTATATTATATACATTTTATATGTTTGTGTTTGGGGAAGGGATCACTCTACCTTTTTTCTCGTTTCAGAGGGCGAGTAATGGCGCCTAAGCCTAGGCTTTCGAGCCTGGACATGAGGGTTAAATTCCTATGTCCCATCCCAGGAAAATCATCAATGGAGTGACATTAACTTTCTTAGCAAAGTCACTCCCAACGTATTTACTTCTCATTTACTATGCTGAGCGGTTGGTACGAGATGTCCCCGTTCTATAGCAATATCCACAACAAAACGCTGCACAGTAGGCCTGGCCGCTTCAATTCTTGTACTGCATCTCCGATGTGCTACAAGCATTGATAAGGGCCTGTCCATAAACTACGTAGACTCTTAGGGGGGGACGGGGGGGGGTCTGGCCAAAGTCTACGCTCCATACAAATTTCGAAAATTTTGTATGAACAAAAGTCTACGAGGGGGGAGGGGGGGTCTGAGATGGCCGAAAAAAAGTCTACGTAGTTTATGGACAGCGCCTAATGACAAGAAAAATGATAGAAGTAGTCGATTCTATCATTTTCCAGGATTCTTTCAATGAATGGCTGTGTATGTGTAGACTAGACTAGACTAGACTAGACTAAAACCGTTTGGCATAAGGTCACTTGGCATAAAGACGTTTGGCATAACGGTCATTTGGCATAATGTACACTTGGCATAATAAAGGACGCATTTCGATTATACCAAATAACCGTTATGCCAAATGACCTTATGCCAAACGACCTTATGCCAAATGACTTTATGCCAAATGTCCCGCTCCCGCCTCATGAGCATTGTTTTCGAAGTTCTTGTGGATTCTGATGATCTTGAGATGCAAAGCAGTGTATTGGTCTGTTTTTTTTTCCCAAAAAAAATATTTTAGGTAAGGTACACCGGGGCAAGTTGAAACGGGTGGGGCAAGATGAAACGCAAAGTTTTGAAATAGATTTCAGTACAATTTGAAAATTTGTCCTTCGCTAAAAGATTGTTTGTATCAAAAACTATGTGTTAAGGCAATCAAATTGTTTATCATCATTAGAAAACATGATGTTAACCCGCTGTTTCATCTTGCCCCACCCGTTTCAACTTGCCCCGGTGTACCTTACATTTTAGGTGACAATAGTAAACATTATGAACATTTTTTTCCGTTTTTATTTCAAAACAATTCAATTTTGGAGACATACCCATCACAGATTTTTACTAAGATTTTCTGGGACTTCCTACAGATGAAAAAGATTTTTTTTACCAAAATCACAGATGAAAACCGAAAATAATGTGGCAACACTGCATGTGCACGGAACAGTTCCGCTAGTGATGCATAAGAACCATCCTTCAGCGAATAAAGGCGAGAACGCAGCCCGAGCATGGCTACAGTTCCTTTCGGTTGGTAGATGCATTTCAGTCGGTCGATCACTTCCTTAGCGAACTTGCACTCGAAAACGTGAGCCATAGCATCATCACCAATAGCCATGAAAAGCTCATTAATGGCGGCACCATCATCTTTTAAACGCTTTTTCATTTTAAGCTCTCTTGCAGCCTCATCCGTAGCATCCGCCACCGGCGTAGCATAATCCTCATCAGCTGGAATCTTTTCAAGGGTGTAAAACAACTCTTCTTGTGCAAGATGATGTGTGGCTTCGTGGTCGTGCGGCTAAGGTCACCAAGCCTTTAGTCGCATCGTGCTGAGGAGCGCGGGTTCGATTCCCGCCGCAGCTGTCAGGAAAAGTTTTCGGCTGTGCCACTGGGCGTTGCATGCTAGTCCGTTGTCTAGTGTCGTGCTTCCTTCAAAGAGCAAATAGCTCACTGGAAGCATTGAACGCGTCCGTGTCTTGTCTATTCGTTTTAACCAGAACGGAAATGATTTTTCATCTCCTCTGAATACCGGAACCACCACTCGCCTAACCTTGTCCATCTTCCCCGGAAGCCAGAATCCAATTCGACTTTAAAAGCAAAACTCCAATTTGATTTTACTTCGAAAAAGTCCTATTGAGATTCTTCCCTGGGCCCATAACCTGTTGAAGTTCCTCCAAGCATATGTCAGCCAACCCAAAGTGGACGAGGAATAATCAGACAACGTCTGATTTCCTCCAACCCAGCTCCAAAATCGAGATTTCTTTCATAAGCTTCGATGGTAATCCTACCACTCGAAGTAACAAAAACAGTACTCAGAACTCTTAGAAAACATAAGATGATTTATTCTACGAGAATTCGGTACTTCTTACAAGGATACATAATCGTTCTTTGAGGGCCCTACTACCTACCGGACTACATGTTACATTAGTGATGGCTGACTAGCTATGGTGTTCACTGCCAGGCGAGCGAACGTGAGAGAGAGAGACAAGTGAGAGAACTGAATTCGCCTTGACGGAGGCTCTCTGAGAGAATTGCGCTGTGCGTGAAATCAATTTTTTTTAACATGGGAAAGGATAGGAGCTGCATTTTCAAATGCTTCTAAAATATTTTAGGGACTTCGGATTGAAAAAAAGTGTTAATGTTTTGCAATATACTTTCAATTAGCTACATTATAACTGGTTTTAGACAAAAGTTTTTAAATCACAATGTTATGTCTATAATATAGCGTATCAAAATCTCATTCGATAACATTAAGAACGTTTTGCTTGAAAAAATTTCTATAAAGAATTAGAAGCATTTGAAAATGCAGCTCCTATCCTTTCCCATGTTAAAAAAAATTGTTTTCACGCAAGCGCAATTCTCTCAGAGAGCCTCCGTCAAGGCGAATCTAGTCTACGCCTACCGCTACCGCACGGGCACGAGATGTGTCCCGAGTAAAAATTGATTTCCCTACTAGAATCAATATTAAATTAATAATTGTATTTTAACAAGATTGAGTTTAAATAAGGGCGAAAGTAACATGAGAGAGTTCTCTTCATCGACTCTCTCTTCTGCAAATAAAAGTGACAAGATGCAAATTCAATCGAACTCTCTTACACTTAGACGCTAGATTGCATCGCAACCTAGCGATTTATGAACAAAAAGTTCAACAATACTTGCATCTTGTCACTTTAATTTTAAGAAGAGAGAGTCAATGAAGAGAACTCTCTCATGTTACTTTCGCCCTTATTTAAACTCAAAGACTTTAGCTGTTTTGTTTATTCAATCAGTACTAGATCGTTGACGATTAAAATGATAAAAAACACGATCGTCGTAGCAATTATTTTGTTCGTATATCGAATCCCGGGAACGATAATTGTCCAGTTGGTCGTTCCGGTCGGTAGCTCTGGTCCACTGTGCTGAGATTCCCAACATCTTTAGGTGCGTTACAGGGGGTTCAAAACGGTTTCAGCACAGATAACACAGAAAAAACTGTTGTGTAATATTACATCTAAACTGCTGCAACCCGATCAATCCGTCGGTTGCATGAATATTACATAGGACGATGTACACATAAGAACCAAAGATTTTACATCAAAACGATGTAATCGTACATAGGAATCGTGCTTACATTGATTATTTAGTATGTACATCGAAATTAGCTACATCGGGCGGGTTGCATTTATTTTTTGCTGTGAATAGATATATCCAAGGAATATTCCAGTAACAAATTCTGAAAACGACGTATTGCATTTTTTATTCGTTGATAGACTTTCGAGCAAATCTTCGAAGAGAAAAAATAAATACTCACACCTCAGTTTGTATGGCAGTTAGCAGCTGCACGAACCATGTACTCATTGCACCAACCGAGAGCGTGCGTTCAATGTTGTTTTCGTTAGCGGTGGCAAAACCCATCTATGGGAAAAGCCGGAAAAGCGGTGGGAGAATATTTTGGTGGGACAAAATTTTCCGCGAGGGAGTCTATTACGGGGCAAAATCCGCAATATAATCAATGCTACACCACAGACAAACAGACGTAACTCTTAGAAGAAATTCGTTAAAAACTTTTGTCCGGTGTCATTTTAATGAGCACACTGCCACCTGTTGGTAGAACCGCGCGCGACACTGCTGGCCATGACGGATTTCGATTTGACGTTTTTCTAACACGCACACTACTACACAAATTGCCTGTAATTTTCGTTTGCATCATTCAGCAACGTGTACACTGGCAAACGTCAAAGCGATCGAACACTAGCGCCTCTGATGGAACAATCGCGCAAATAAAATGAAATTTGAATTGATCGTTAAATGCATGTGTCACGCTGTTTTGAAGAGTTTTACGTCTGTTTGTCTGTGGCTACACCATTGATTATACGTCGTTTTCAAAATTTGTTACTGATTTCATCGGCATCACAAGTGGCAAGTCTTCCAGTAGCCGCAGTACCATAATTGATTGTGCAACATTACCATGTAAAGCGGATTTGACAGTGGATAAATAGTCCATTTCACGAGCCGATTTTACGAATGAAATTTTGACGTCCTAACCCGCGAAAATCAATATCATCATCAACATTGTTGTCACTTCGTAAAATGGCTCATTGGCATGACATTTTAGTAGTTGCAAAGAATCTCGTCGACCATGCTTCATTTTCCAATCAACACGAGCGAGTACAAAGCAGATTGAAAAAAACATTTATTGCGTGTAAAGTAAAATTTATTTAAATATTAACTATCAAAATATTCAAAAATATGTTAATGATTAAAAACCATAGAAAGTTATTTAAAAATTCTTCGATAAACCCTCTTTAGAATACTATGGCTTTTGTCAATAGATTGCTTATGCGTAATAAGTGCTATATAATCTTTTCTTAGAGAGACATTCTCCGGTCCCCAACCTTCGATAGGTTTGAGAGTTTCTGTAAATTTTCTTAAACCACGCTGTGGTTGTTTGAAGATCGCATAGGAAGCCCATCCAATGCTTTGAAGTACTATGAACGAGTACAGACACCATCCAAAAGCTGAAAACAAAAAAATGTTCTAATTTATGTCACATGCCTTTTGCAATTCTGGAGCTCGATTTGAATAGGTCGTATGTGCTTTTGTCGATATAAAATTCGATCAGTTTATTTTAGTCATTGTAGCAATATGGCAGATATTTTGCAAACTTTTAATGATGGAACAGAAAGCCTGTTTTGTGAGGATTCTGCTGTATGTATAAACTTTGCTAAATTACAACGGTTTTCGCTACAATAAGCGAATCCAACTGATCGAATTTTTAATCGACAAAAGCACATACGACCTATTCAAATCGAGCTCCAGAATTGATTATTATCTCACCATTTACGCCGATAGGGACTTGCATCAGCTTGTAGCGACTAACTTCCAACAAGAAGATTGCAACAATGATGGCTAGAGTTAAGAAACCCCAACAAACTCTCCAAAACAATCCTGTATCGATGCCCAGCATGAATTTGATATCTACGCAGAGCCGACTCACGCCATAAATCCAGCAAAATGCAACAATCTCCAAAATGATCAACGTGAGTGTAGGGAACGTAACGCCATAGTAGTCTATCACGTCCAGAACTGTAAGGCCGCCCTGGAATATCGAAATAACACAGCGTAACAAAATTTAACTTTTGGTCTGTCTCAAGAGCAAACTTATGTGTCTCTGACAGATTTTGGGCCGCTGAATCCGAATCCGGGCTCAGATTTGCTCCAACACGTCACAATTTTGAGCTATACCTCAATTTATAGGGCAAAATATGCGATTTTGGGCTTTTTTGACTGCAAGCCATTAAGCATGGAAATATTTTTTTTAAGCAATCAAAAGGTTAATTGATCAATTAACATCTAAATTAACGACTCATGTTAAATATTTCGTTTTATCAAATCGAATTTGATAGTTTTAAGCGATTTATGTTAGGTACGATATTTCCCATACAAGTCACCCTTCAAAAGTTGCATGCAAGTTTTCATACTAACATAAAATGCTTAAATCTATCGAATTTGATTAGGTAAAACGAAATATTTTGCATGAGTCATTAATTCAGATGTTAATTGACCAATTAGCCTTTTGATTGCTTAAAAAAATATTTCCATGCTTAATGGCTTGCAGTCAAAAAAGCCCAAAATCGCATATTTTGCCCTATGAATTGAGGTATAGCTCAAAATTGTGACGTGTTGGAGCAAATCTGAGCCCGGATTCGGATTCAGCGGCCCAAAATCCTTCGGAAACACATAAGTTTGCTCTTGAGACAAAAAAATGTTGCGCTGTGTAATAGTTTTATCCTGAAAAGATAGGTATACCTATTGATGCTTACTGGAGTTATGAACACCAATCCGTAGGCGAAACCAGCGATGGCTATCATCACCACAGCTTTCCAGTTCTGGAACTGTGGAAAACGATCTCTAATCGACGTCAATATAGTGGTGACGATTCCAATGTTAGTTCCCAATCCTAGGATAGTGAACATGAAAAAGAACAGCACAGCAAACAAGTTCGGTGCAAAATCCATTTTTGCGATCGCATCCGGATAAATGACGAACACCAGCTGGGGACCCGCCTTCATCACTTCGGGTATTTCACGCTGGGTTATGTGCGCTAGGTTGCCGACTACTCCGAACACTATGACTCCGGATATTAGCGATGTTACGGTGTCAAGTCCGGAGATGATCATGGCATCACTGATGTGCGATTTTCAATAGTTAGGGTAATCAAGTAAATTTTTGAATCGTGACTTACCGATAGATGTTACTGGAGAAGCTGTTGAACGACGCGAAGACTATAACTGCTCCGAGCCCAATTGTGAGAGAAAAGAAGCATTGACTGACAGCAGCGTACCAAACCTAAAAGTACAAGTGTAGAGCAAACGGCCTTGAAGTTGTTGAAATACTACCATAACTTACCGAAGGTTCCAGAAGTTTCTCCCATTGAGGTGTGACAAAATACTTCAAACCTTCCACCGCTCCAGTCAAGGTGCAGGCCCGAACAAGCAGAATGAACAAGATCACATATGGAAATATTGCTAAAAAATACGATGCTTTTCCTGAACTTCTGATACCTTTCACAAGTAGCCCCGTGACCGCCGTCCAACAAACAAGTAAACATAAAGCCAACTTCCAATCTGGAGATCCAATTCCGTCGTCAATGTTTGGCAGAATATTCATAACCGTCTTTCTGAAAGGATTTGCGATCACTACAAATTATATTCTTCCTTACACACCTTCCTTACGTGAAATACAGCTCCGCAGACGGAACAACACTTCCGTTGCTCTCCCCCGTGTGGATCTGTCCAATGAAACTAGAATCTACGCAATTCGTCCACTCCCGTTGACACTCACTCCAGGGCAGCGGAATACGAAATGAGTCCACGAAGTATCTCACTGCCAAGGACAAGATCGCCGCATAATATCCAACGATCGTGAACATCGTTATGGTCTGTCCAACTCCGATGCCTCTCATCAGCGGACACATGTCGTACACCTTGACACATCCTCGGCTGGAAAACTGTCCGACCACCATCTCCAGATAGTACAATGGCCGTCCCACCACGAACAGTACAATCAGATACGGAATGACAAAAGCACCACCTCCGTTCTGCAGGGCTGTGTACGGAAATCGCCATACATTTCCGAATCCAACGGAAAGTGCGATGCATGACAACAGGAACTCGATCTTCTTGCCCCACTTTTCGCGCAGCTGTTCATCTTCTGGGGCGGCTTTTTCCAGACTTGATGTGTTCTGTAAAAGTGCAACGGTCAATTGGGAGACATCTTGGTCACGTGTTGGGTCAATCAATCAATGATAGGAAATCATATGTGGCGCCCAAACACCCTATTGTGGTTCTCTGGGATTTCCCTATAACGAACGCAATTCAATCACGTCTTTATAAACCGTATTGCGCCTAATTCTGGAAGCGAAGCCCGCTAGTTTTCGGAATAGAATCAAACTTTCTACAGTAACTATTTACAATCTACGTCAAAAATACATAAGTAGAAGCAACCGGATGTATAAAGACACCTTTCCAGCAATCAATTCTTCCGGGTAACTTATGTCCATGCGATTGAATCGCGTGGCGGTACAGACTGTGTTCAATCAAAAGCGATTGAATTATCAATCCACCATTGAAGTGATTACCACAAGTGGTGCCGTGAAATCGAAATCAAGTGCGGCTAACTAGGGATATGGAATGGAGTGTGCTTTAAAAGGGGGAGACGTCTTTGATAAGTGGGCGCTACTTTAACCAGGATATTGACGTTCCTTGACGTCTTTCGGAGGAGTACACTGAATATCAATACTATCATAAAAATCTTATTAGCAAATATTCGTGTGCCAAACCATATCCAAAGTGTGTGCACGTGCAACTAATCAGGGTCCTACACTGTCAATTTGTTTTGAAATTAGTTGGGTCGAATAAAAGCAAAACTGAAGTTCGGCGCTCACCAACTTGCGAACAAAATTGACCTACGATTAATCGATACGATGTCAGGACCGATTGTGGCGCCAACATCGAGTACGACCACTAGCTGCCCGTGCCCATGGTCAACCTATGCTTAAAACTTTTCCTAATCAACAATGTATGGTACCGACGTCCGTCAGAGCACTTGAAACAGTGGCAGAGTTGTACATCCACCTTAAATGCAAAGCGGCAAAGGTTCGCAAAAATAAAGTACATGTTAGTAGGCGGAAGCGACTACGACAGGATTCGTCTATTTAGGAAGAAACGTTACGATAGATGGGAATACCTTCGAGGTAGTGAAGGAATTCGTTTATTTTTATTTTCTACTGATTTCTGACAACAACAATGTGAGTCGTGGAATAAAAGCGCGCATCATCAGTGAAAATCTTGCTTACTACGAATTCCAGAAGAAGCTGCGGCTTAAGGACAAACGTCTTGAAATCCCGCTTCAACAGTGAATCACAACTTTAGACGCATAAATGTCAAGAAGCAAACTTCAAACAACAGTGCATTTTATTACTCTGCTCTTACTCACTTATAATAAGCTTCAAATAAAAATAACAGGTTTTGTTTACGAAGAGATTTGTGGTATCAAAATCGGCAATTGTGGCGGCCATTTTGGGATACTAACAAGTCTGTCCTTAACCCATTTACGCCCAGTGATCTATTTATAGATCAGTAACTGCGGAGAAATGAAGCATTTTGGAAGACTGGTGTCTTCAGCAAAGTTGTTTAGGAGATCAAGGACTCTCCGATAGTACGTAATTTAGTACGTATTCGCTCCAGTAGGTGGCGCTAGTGATCATGAAACATTGTGCTTTGATAGATGTTTTTTCAACAGCAATTGCCAATATCGTCGCGTTCGTACCTTGAAAATCCAACTACATAGAAAATTTTTGTCTTCGACAAAGTTGATCAGGACATCAAGAGCTATCCGATAGTGAACTAGTTGGTTCTAGGTTTATCCGTAAGGTGGCGCTAGTGAGTCCTAAAAAATTTAAACCTTTGTATCTCGAGAATCCGACTACATAGAAAAATTTCGTCTTCGGCAAGGTTGATCAGGACATCAATAGCTATCCGATAGTGAACTAGTTGGTTCTGGGTTTATCCATTAGGTGGCGCAAGTAAGTCCTAAAAAATTAAACCTCTGTATCTTGAGAATCCGACTACATAAAATAATTCTGTCTTCGGCAAGGTCGATCAGGACATCAACAGCTACTCGACAATGAACTAGTTGGTTGTAGGTTTGTCCACTAGGTGGCGCAAAAATTCTGAATTTCTGTATCTTGAGAATCAGACTACACAGAAGAATTTCAGAATTTCGTCTTCGACAAGGTCGATCAGCACATCAAGAGCTAACCGATATTGAACAAGTTGGTTCTAGGTTTCTCCGCTAGGTGGCACTAATTCTGGCTTAACAGAAGTTAAGCTAGGTGGCTTAACTTCTGTTTCTTAACAGCTAGACTACATAGAAGATTTTCGTCTTCGGCAAAGTTGATCAGATCATCAAGAGCTACCCTATAGTGCACTAGTTGGTTCAAGGTTTATCCGCTAGGTGGCGTTAGTGAGTCCTAAAAAATTTAAACCTCTGTATCTCGAGAATCAGACTTTATATAAGAATTTCGTCTTCGACAAGGTCATTCAGGACATCAATAGCTATCCGATACTGAACTAGTTAGTTCTAGGCTTATCCACTACCTGGAGCTAGTGAGTCATAGAAATTCTTAACTTTTGTTTCTCAACAATCATACCTCATAGAAAATCTTTGTCTTCAGCAAAGTTGATCAGGACATCAACAGTTATACGATAGTGAACTAGTTGATTCTAGGTTTATCCGTTAGGTGGCGCAAGTGGGCTCTAAAAAATCTGAACTTCTGTATCTCGAGAATCAGACTACATAGAAGAATATCGCCTTCGGCTAAGTTGATCAGGACTAGTTGGTTCAAGGCAAATCTGTTAGATGGTGCTAGTGAGCCCCAAAAAATCTGAATTTCTGTATTTCAAAAATCAGACTTCATAGAAAAAAATCGTCTTCGGTAAGGTCGATCAGGATATCACAAGGGGCCGTTCATATACCACGTGGACAGCTTGGTGGGGGGAGGGGGTTAGCGAAAAGTCCACGCTTGTCCACGGAGAGGGGGGTGGGGGTTCGTCAAATGTCCACGTGGACAACATTGACATATAAATAAGGAAACAAGAATCAACAAACGAAACAAATTATGTCGCATTATTGATGAGTTCTCTTTAACAGTTCTTTCATACATTTAATTTTATTATACATCGTCTTTTAGTTGTAAGTTACTTCTTCAAGGGAATAAATCATAGTACTGATTCACAGACTAATTTGTTTTAAATTATCAGAATTCCTAATTATTTAGTTTTCTTCATCGAGGAATATACTGGAGATTTAAAATGGAGTGTAGACCATGCAAATATTGGTGTTGCAGTCAGAAAATTTTCATTGAAGTTCTGTTTGATTTTTTCTAAGTTTCATATCAAATTTTAAAACTACTTCAAAGTTTCAAAATACATGTAGGGATTTGCAGGCTTATCTCAAAAACATTTTTTGTAGGTTCCTTTAAAATTTAAGATGCTTCTAATGGATTTTAAAGTCTAAGCCTCATCAATACAATTTACCTAGTTGCTGTAAATCTTGTTTTTTTTGTAAGAATCTAAGAAATACAATCTTATCTCAACAAGAATCTAAGATTTAAAATTACCTTATCTCAACAAAACAATCAGACAATCATAGATTGAATAAACATTCTAAAAAAACACCGTCTTTAACCAGAGGCTGTACAGACTAAACATTAAATAATCACTTACATTAGGCGATAGACATTACACGAAAAACATCCAATGAAGAATTTCCGTTTGACGAAAATTTTTCACCAACTGGAGCAAGAATCGAACCCACACTTTCATGTAATGCTATAGAATATTTGTATTTTGTAAAGTTTTCAATTATATTTAAGACATGGTTAACGAAAAAAAACAATATTAAATAAAAACTTTTCAAAATCACTTTTTCTATTTTTTTAGAAAAAAAACTTTTTTTCTTATGTCCACGTGGACAATGTGGGAGGGGGGTAGGGGTCAATGAAAAGTCCACGCTTGTCCACGGGGAGGGGGGAGGGGGTAAAAAACCATGAATTTTCTGTCCACGTGGTATATGGACGGCCCCCAATAAGCTCTCCGATAGTGAGCTAGTTGGTTAAAGGTTTATTCGCTAGGTAGCGCTAGTGCGTTCCAGAAATTCTTAGCTGCTGAATCTCGAAAATCAAGCTTCATAGAAACATTTCGTCTTCAGCAAAGTTGATCAGTACATCAAGGGCTAACGGATAGTGAATTGGTTGGTTCTGGGTTTATCCGGTAGGTGGCGCTAGTGAGCTCTATAAATTTTGAACTTCTATATCTCGAGAATCCGGCTACATAGAAGAATTTTGACTTCGACAAGGTCGATCAGGACATCCAGAGCTATCTGACAGTGAATGATAGTTGCGCAAACGGGCTCTACAAATTCTGAACTAATATTGGTAAAGTAGTTTTTACGATGAAATATAACTGCATGGCTACTGATTGATAACAAAGCCAGCTAGGTATCAAACAGCCGTCTTATTTCATATTGAAAACTAAATATAATATTGAACAGAGTATAGTATGGTATAATTAGTTATCAACTTGAACTCAACGATAACGTAATTTTCGATAACGTCCTATGTGCCATCAATTTGTTATCTTTACTCGGGTTCATTGTGACTCTCATCTCAAAGACATTCGTTTGGGTCGAACGTGCCTCTGGAGCCGACCTACTGAAATAGCTGTAGATGGATAAATTGAACGTAATTTGATCAATTTGCGCCAAGCAATTTGGTTAGAGACCAGAAGCCTTTAACGCCCAATGGTCTATTCGCAAATTAGTAAGTTTTGCTAATGCCGTGGAAAATGAAGCATGTTGCACCGCTTTCCATTCTCCTCTCTTTTTCGTGCTCGTTCAGGAGAGCTGTTATCCTATGATGAACTGGTTGGTTTAAGGTTAGCCCGTGAAGCGGTTTCATGATTCATAGTGTTGCCGAGGGAGAAATTTACTGGAGTTCTTTGAGCAGATGCCAGATGGAGCACATTGATGGTTGCTTGAATCAGCTAAAACTAGAATAGTTTGATTCGTTTTATTTTTATTTGTCATTTTAAAATACTTACAATTCTTCAGCCACTTGACAACAATATTTATCGGCTTTGGTTCAACCCGGTTCTAGTTTCCTTTTATTACAAATTCTAACAAACTTACTGTGATCGACTAGTGATCAACGCACTTGATACTATCGCTATTTCCTACTCGATTTATTTGTATCACCTACAGTGAAACTAATAGCATATGACTACTCTCACTGTTTGCGCGAGGGTGAACCACATGCTCGTTACGGTCTGCGGTTGCCAAAGCCAGAAGGATACAGTGGGCAGAATATACTTCTAGAATGCCGAATATCAACTAATTATATATAGAAACTAGCTGTACCCGGCAAACTTTGTCTTGCCTACTGCGTTTTTTGACGTCTCAAGTTTCTATTCAAAACCAAGTCCCCGGTCACAAAATGTATGGAAGATCGATTTTCAAAAACTCTCAATTTCTCCATGTTTTTTGCCTCATAAACCTTCCTTGGGTGAAAACTAACAGAACAAAACTAAGACGACCCAAAACGGGCGCTCCGTTCGCAAGTTATGCGCGGTCCCACGTATGCCACTGCATTTTTAAATATATAGATTATTAGAATTATGGATATTGGAATGCCTCAAAACTGATGAAAACTATCCTTTGATAAACTAATAGTAGATTTTTTAAACTTATTACTAATGTAAACCCTTTATGGAACATTTCAACATGTATTTTTTAATATTAAGAGAATATAAACTATTCCTTGCATCATGATTAGCCATCTAAAATAGATTTACAAAGCTCATACAAATAAGGCAGCTGCGCAAAAAAAAATTTGTTTTCAACGTTTCACGTGCATATGCCCCACTGTGTATTAAAACGAAAATTTCACCGTAGATTTCCGTTTAAGCTGAATATATAACGAAGTCACACTTTGAATTTTCAAAAGCACAAATCTGGAGAATCGATAGTTGGTTTGCGCTGAAAAGTTGATCGATTGGTCACCACCAGCGAATCACCAATCGATCAACTTTTCAGCGCAATCCGTCTTTCGGATCCTCAGATTTGTGCTCTTGAAAATTCGAGAACCCGGGATCACATCCCCCTTCTAACAAATTCACAAATTTCGAGTTCTTCCTTCTGAAGTAAAGCGTGTTTACCGAGATGAACTAGGCTAGGGCTAAAAATCTCGATAATATAGATAAAGAAAACTGTTTCTTGTTCAGTATAGTTAATTATCAACTGTATCTAAAAAATTAAAACGGTATTTTAATAAAATAGATCACATCGCACTTCCAGATTTTTCACCAATTACTTACTCAAATATTCACCTTATCTTGATGGTTCTTCGACCGTTGGGAATCTTTCCGTTGTACTGCAGCTTTCCCTGAACAAGCATCAGCCGTATCACACTCCATCCCACTTGCACGGTCAACGATCAAATAACGAAAGCTTTCCCCTCCAATCGAACTTAACTATCCAATGAAAGAGTTGTTGTTTGAACCTACTACCCCGCTGGAATTGTTGTGCGTCGTGCGAAAGCTGATAGAAAACTGCAGTCCCCATTGGGCCATCATCGTTTCCCACCAGCAGTCGTGGCTGGATATGACAATTGGCTACAAGTGTTCAGTATATCTCTAGATACACACCTTTATCAAGCGTCATCTTTTTATGGCATGAGAGTCTTTGCGACAGCACAAGATTGTTACTTTACTGCTTGTGAAGGCTTGTGCTTGTTGAAAATGATTCAAACTCGGGGAATCACAAAGTTTATTTACAATTTCAAATAAATAAGTTCAAAACCTTAAAAGCTTATGTACATTGGAGTATCTTACAGAAATTATCTAACGCTACTTAAAAACTCTTCGATAAACAAATTTCAGTACATTTGAGCAATCATCAGCGTCAGACGAGTCTTTCAGTTTTTCCAAATACAAATTGTACGCTTCCCTGGTGTGGTAGTTTTCAGGTCCCCAGGACTTGGTTGGCTTGAAGGCACTCTTGAATTTGTTAACGAATCCAGATTTCTTCTGCGAACAGATGGCGTAGATTGCCCACAGGGGAAGCTGGATAACTGCCAGTGCGTAGACGCACCATCCAACGACTGAAATGTAAAGATTTCACGTTAGTAATGTGGACTATGGATGATTAAGCCAAGCTATCCGACTCACTGTTGTATTCTTCCGGGACGTCGACCGGTTTGTGATCGACTAGACATCCAATCAGAATGACGAACACTACTGATGGAGTAAGAATGCCCCAACAGATTCTCCAAAATTTGTTTGTATCAATGTTCAGCATGAACTGAATATCTCGACATATTCGGTCCACTCCGTAGATCCAGCCAAACGTTATCAGTTCAAACAAGGCAAACGTAAGCGTAACGTACTTCGCTCCGTAGTTGTCGAACACGTCCAGCAGGTCGAGTCCACCGGGTGCCATGTAGATCGTGCTCAAACTGAATCCCACTATACTGACCACGCTGGCCACCTTCCAGTTCTCCAGCGTTGGGCAACGATCGCGGATGGCCGTAATGATACTAGTCACTACGCCTAGGTTACTTCCAATGCCCACGATGAACAGCATCAGGAAAAACAGCACTGAAAACAGTTGCGGGAAGTATTCGAACTTGGCGATCGCATCCGGATAGGCCATGAAGGTTAGGCCGGGGCCTTGGCGGACCACGTCCTGGATGTTGTCCTTGTTGGTTACATGCGCCAGGTTCCCAAGAACTCCGAACACGATGCATCCCACGATGATCGAGGTGAAGGTATCCAACCAGGAGATGATCATGGCGTCACTGGTGGGTGAAGATCATGATCAGTTTCAAGTGATTTGGAAATAGAATACTAGAATTTACCGGTAGACATTGTTGGAGAAGTTGTTGAACGAAGAATACGCAATGATTCCACCGAAGCAGATCGACAGCGAAAAGAAGCACTGCGTGACGGCCTCCATCCAAACGCGAGGTTCGAACAGCTGCTTCCAATCCGGCGTAAGGAAGAACAAAATTCCCTTGCTGGCTCCTTCCAGGGTGCACGAGTGAACAAACAGGATCAAGATGATAACGTACGGGAAGATCGCCAGGAAGTAAGCACACTTTCCGGTACTGCGAATTCCTTTGATTAGAATGATCGCTACAATCAGCCAAGACGCGAGTAGGCACAATGTCAGATCCATATCTGGAATACCAAGACCTTGAGCTAGAGGAGCTCTGTGCATCACGGTTTTACTGCAATTGGACGACACATTATCTACTGATCATACCAAGACTATCTTCATTTATGAAGTACTCACGTGAAGAAGAGCTCCGCAGATACGTTCATATTCTGTGACGCATTCACGTTACTAAACTCCCGTGAAACCGAATCGATGCACCGACTCCAAGAAGGGTCACATCTACTCCACGGCAGCTCAGCGTTGAACGATGATATCAAATAGTACAGCGTAATTGCCAGCACCGGAGTATAGTAGGTCATCACCACGAACATCGCCAAGGATTGACCAACGCCAACGCCTACAAGTAGAACGTTCTATGAATACACCGTGATCAACACCCCGAATCCACTGCAACAAACCTCGCATGATCGGTGCCATATCGTAGATCTTCACACAACCCCGACTACAGAACTGGCCCATCACCATCTCCAGATAGTAGATAGGCCTTCCGATCAGGAACAGTACAATCAAATACGGAATCAAAAACGCACCTCCTCCGTTCTCCAACGCCGTATACGGGAACTTCCAGATATTGCCGAATCCTACCGAATAGGCGATGCACGACAGCATGAACTCCACCCCTTTGCCCCATTTCTCCCGTATGGGAACGTTCGGTATAGAAACCGACAGTGCGATGCCATTGGCTTGCTGAAACAATAAAAATTAAGGCGACCATTAGACTAGCGACTTCGATTCACGCAATCTGCACCAGGTTGACAACACCAGCGAAGATGACGGCATCTCTGCCGTCCGACATCTTCGGTCGGTATTAGCCGGTATTGTTAGTATGTAGAGATGCAAGTGCAGGTGCAAGTGAATGAACTTTTTCTGTGATGCGCGCGGTCGTCGCCGGTGGTGTCGGTCGGGGTGAGTATGACAAAGGGATTAGAGTGTACATGGTGATTGCTGTCGCGTGTGAGTTACTATTTCTAACAGATTTATTGGCGTCGGCTGTGGATGTTCTATATTTTGCACTTGATGAGCTTTTTGGATGATATCACAACCTTCTTGTCGAGTTAGTCGGAGGAGAATAGCGTGAGTAGAAAAGTGCGAATACAATGTAACTAGAGGAGTCAAACTATAGCAATTAAGAATTAATGAATTATGATTTACATTTCAAAGTCCGTTTTCAAAAATTTATTTTAGAATATTTAAACATAACACTTTGTAGGTGTAATGCGAAGGCGCGTAAGGTTCTAATCACTATGTTAATCTGTACATTACTTTCAATTTTTAAAATTCTGCTCTTCTAGGCAAATTATTGAACTTAACTGTAGTCGTGATTTTACTGCCTTCCAATGTGTTTTTCAAATGATTCCATATCAGAACTATTGCGCTGTACCAAACTGGTTTTGGTTTCTCTATTCGAAAGCATTTTTGGTTTCATATTATAATACTAAATTCATGTAATTGCTGCCAACCATGGTCATTTAAGATAAAAACAAGCCAAATATCTTAGTTCCGATTTGAATATTCACCCCTCAATCTTCACTAATTTCTCACTTCTTACTCCTCATTACTTTACTGCCTATTTTTTACGTTTCGCTTCTCACTTCTCATTCATTCGTTAATTTCTCACTACTCATTTCTTACTCCTCACTCTACGCTGCTTACTTTTCCCACCTCATTTTTTGTGCTTATTCCTCACTCATCATTCCTAACTCTTCATTGCTCACTTCGAACCAATCACTTTTCACTCTTCACTCTTTACTAATCCTCACTACTTCCAACTGCTCATTCTTTAAACCTCATTTGTCTAAAGTAAGTTTACAGTGACTTCTGCGTAACCAAAACTTGCACTGCCGTAACTCTTCTGTGATGTGTGTTGCTTGGAAGAATCCCTGGAGGACTTAATCCTGAAGAAATCCCTGGAAAATTTTTAGGCAATTACTTTGAGAAATTCTAAGAGAAATTTCTGTAGAAATCCCTACACAAAACTCGGAAGGAGACCCCTGGTGGAATTCTTAAAAAGATTCTAAGATAAGTCCTAAAACAATCGTTGACAAACTTTTGTAAGAATCCCTGAAGGATTTTTTTAGAGGAACACTTTGAAAACATCCCTGTAAAAACTCCTCCTCCTTAAAAAAATCATTGGACAACTTCTTGAAGGAATTCTTTAAGAAAACAAAAAAAGCAGATCAGGAGCAATTATTGAAGTAATTCCTGGATGAACCTCTGAAGGAATTCCTGTAGGAATTCCTACAGGAATGCCTAGAATAAACTCTGGATTAAACTCTGGAGGAATTCCAGAAGGAATTACTGAAGGAATACCTGGAGGAATTTCTGAAGGAATCCCTGGAGACATTCCTGTATATATTTCTGCAGCAATCCCATCCCTGGAAAAACTCCTGAAGAAGTTACTGGAGTTCCTGGAGGAATCCCTAGAGGAATTCTAGGATGAATCCCTGGAGAAGTTTCTTAAGAAATCTCGTGAGGAATTCCAGAAGGAATCTGTAGAGAACTTCCTGGAAGGATTTCTAGAGTAATTGATTGAGAAGTTCTTTGAGAAATTCCTGGAGGATATAGTGGAGGAATGGATGGATGTCAAAAATTGCAATAAGCCAGAACGATTTATAACACCAAATGCTTATAAAACCAAAAAGCTCTCAGAGCTCAACAACACTGGCCTAGTAACTGGACACTGCCCGAGCAGGTAACACTTGAAAAATATTGGCCAGATTCAGAGTGATATCTGTCGTTTCTGTAATACAGAACGTGAAACTTCGGAACATCTGCTTTGCAGTTCTGGTGCTTTATACACGCACAGGCAAAGATTTATCAATAGTGGTTGCTTGTTTGTTGGAAAGTTTTACTAGAGATCATTCAAAAATTAGTCCAGAAATTCCTTAAAACTGTACTTAAAATCCTGTAGGAGTCCACTCAAGGATTCTTTCAATAATTCATCCAGGAATTACTGCAGACGTCCATGGATTCTTTCAGACTTTTTCCAGGGATCCTTACAGTAATTTTTCCAGGATTTCGTTAAAATTGCTCTCCTGAGGTTTCCTAAGGAATTCCTCAAGGAATTGCTTCCCGGATTCCTCATAGGGGTTTTTTTCAGGAATTGCTCCAGGAATTCCTCCAAGAATTTCTTCTGTGATTCTTTCAGGAACAACTCCTCAGGTTATTTTAAGGATTTCTTCACGAGCTTTGGGATTTCTTCAAGAATTCTTCCTATATTTTTTCAAAAACTCCTCCAAGAAGTGATTCAGTATTTCTTCAAGGAATTGTATAGGGATTACCTTCAAAATTCCTCTTGGGATTGCTTCCCGATTTCCTCCTGGGGTTTCTCTAGGTATTCCTCCAGGTGTTCCATAGCGAACTTGTCTTAACATTTCTTTAGGATTTCTCAAAGAACTCTTTCTGCGATTTCTCCAGTACTTACCCCTGGAACTTTTCAGGTAATCATCCTTGACCCTCAGGAATTTCTCCTGGGATTCCTCGTCTAGGGATTCCTCCAAAAATTCATCAAGGGACTCCTCCAGAGTTTGCTTCAAGAGCTATTCCAGGAATTTGTGTGGGAATTCCTTTAAGATTCTTTCAGGAATTTCTGCAGGGAGTCCTACAGAAATTCCTCTATAGAATCTTCTAGGAATTCCTCCAGAAATGCCTGCAGAAATTCCAATAGAGATTCCTCCAGAAATTCCTACAGGCATTCATCAAGGAATTCTTTCAAGCATTCCTCCAAGAATTCCTCCACGGATTTCTCCAGGGTTTCCTCCAGAAATTTCTCCAGAGATTCCTCCATGAATTCCTCCAGCGATTCCTCCAGAAATTCTACCAGGATTTTTTTTTCATAAATTTCTATAGGGATTCCTATAGATATTTCACTATGCACCTGGAACATTCCTCCAGGAATTTCTCAAAGGACTCCTCCAGAAATTTCTTCTGGAATTCATTCCGACAACAACTTCTCCAGGAATTTCTCCAGGAAATCTTCCAGGGATTGCTCCAGCAATTTCCCCAGGAATTCCTCCTGGAATTTCCCCAGGAATTCCTCCTGGAATTTCTCCAGGAATTCCTCCTGGAATTTCCCTAGGAATTCCTCCTGGAATTTCTCTAGGAATTCTCTGAAAAAATCTTCCAGGATACCTTCAGAAATTCTTAAAGGAATTTCTCCAGAAATTCCATCAGGATTTTTGCAGGGATTCCTCAAGGCATTTATCCAAGAATTCCTCCAGGGATTGATCTAAGAATTCCTCTAAGGATTTCGCCTGCGATTCTTCCAGGGATATTTCTCTAGAGTTTTCTCTAGGCATTCTTCCGAAGTTTCTTCAGGATTTCCTCCAGGAATTCACCAAGAAATTCCTCCAGGAATTTAGCCAGCTTCTCCTGCAGAGGTTCCTGCAGAGATTCTTCCAGAAATTACTCCAAGGATTCCACCAACACTTCCTCTTAAAACACCCCGAGGTATTTCTTTGGCAATTTCTTCCGATATTTCTCCTAGGATTCCTCCCAGAATTCCTCCAGGAAATTGTCCTGGGATTTATCCAAAAATTGTTCCAGGAATTCATCCAGAAATTTCGACAGAGATTCCTCCAGGTATTACTTCAAAAATTCCTCCAGCAATTCCTCCAGGTATTGCACCAGGACTTTTAACAGGGATTCCAAAAAGTTTTTTTGCAGAGGTTCTTCTAGGCATTCCTCCAGGATTCCCTCCAAAGGTTCTTCCAGGAATTGCTTCAGGGATTCCCCCATTTTTTTTCTCCCCTGTTGGGGAAATTAAGCCACTGCCTCCATTAAGCTGAACTTTTGTGGCATGTCCCGTTTTGATATTCGCATCTTGCCAGCTAATTACCATGTGTCAAGCAATCAGCTTCTGCCACGACGCTTCGTCTCCCAGTCAGGTGCAATAGAATTTATAAACTACAAGACCTTCCCAGGTTTCGCAGACCAGATCCCAACTAACATTTTCAGCGCTATAAGCTTCAGTCAAGCCCGTGCACAAGGGGGAGGGGGGTTGGGTGTTAACCCCCACCCCATTACCGACGCTTCATACACTAGGCGCCCCTCCACCTTTTGCCGAAATCGGGAAAAACCCCTCCCTTGGCGCCACTTCTGTGCACGGGCCTGGCTTCAGTCATTTGCTTTATGTTGTGTAACCATCGCATTGAAGCAGTCAACGCTGAATAAAAGAGAAGCTTATCAAATATAAACCATAAGCTAATACACGGCTGCAAAACAAGCACCATTCAGCTACAAAACTCGGTTTTCAGAAATCAATCACTTGTCACTGGGGCTGCCCTTACTGCACTCTATTCCAATTCCGGAAGTTTTCCCGGAATATGTGAAAACTTGAACAAATCGAATAGGAGTCCCCATTAACAAAACGGCTGCTACTATACAATACAATTCGTAATACTGAAAAATCCACAAACCAGCAGCGCTTTGTTGGCCGTTTTGCGATATAATTACAGCTAGAAGTTGTAATGAAGAAACTGTTGGTATACTATCACGGCTTGTCGGATGCAAACATTATTGTCAAAACAAACTTTAAGTGGGATATATAGCTACTACACAAATACTTTACTGCTATTCATCTCTGTGCTGTGAAATTATTTGTGTTACTTTTATTGCACTTTGATTCAACTCCGGAAGATTTGCCGGAAGATATGCAAATCGAATAAGAGTCCCAGCCTATAAAACAGCTGCTTTTTATAGTACAGTTTGTAATGTTGCCAAAAACACAAAACAGCAGCGCTTCGTAGCTGTTTATAGAGCACTCTTTCAGCTAGAAGCTGTGACGAAGAAACTGTTGGCGCAATCACACAGCTTGTTCAATGTAAACATTATTGCGTTTGGCGTTTCACAAGCTTTTGCAGCAAGATGAAGTTGGGTAAGGTTTATTATGGCACAATTATGAAGCCTTGTCTGGAGTAAAACAAAACGGGCTGTTTTCTATGCTATTTATATATAGCAGTGTGGCAGCGAGGACAACATCGGGACCAGTGGATATGGAGATCGGCAGTTCGTTTCCAAGTAGCGGCAAGTACTTTAATTATTCAATTTTAAAAACGATAATTTCAGTTCTACATGTATTGCATCACAATATCCACCTAATTATATTTAATTGATTAATTTGGGGATGCCGTATAACTATTATTTAACAATTGTCAAAAGGCTGAAAAGCGCCTTCTCAAGATGTTATTCAGTTAGGGGCTGTCCATAAACCACGTGGTCATTTTTTTGGGACTTTTCAACACAATGTTTTTAATTTGTCCATACAAAATGGTTATTGGCCGAACCCCCCCCCCCTCCCCCTCATGACCACGTGGTTTATGGACAGCCCCTTAGTGGTTACATAGGAGCCGAGAAAAGAGCTATGACTTGTAGGCATAGAAGCTGCTCGCACAGCATATACATGTGGAATAAGTTCGCCAGATTCATTGGTATAAGGCTTGCATAGAAGCTTCCATCCATATGTACAACACAGTAAATCAGCATCAAGCCGTATTGAGGACGCTTTGTTTACGTTTACATTTACAATAAATGTTAGTTGGGATACTCGAGGCATGGCACCCAAGTTTGCCCTAGAGTGGCCTCGTGGCCGTGCGGCTAATGGCTAATGTTTCCAAGTGCATTTTGTCATACCGTGCTGGGAAGCGCGGGCTTGATTCCCGCCGCAGCTATCAGGAAAAGTTTGCGGTTGTGCAACCTGGGCGTCCTCACAAACATTATTGCTGAATAAGCCGCTCTTAAGCTTGATTTTGAAAACTTTGGCTGAATAAGCTTTTATTTAGCTGTCATTGTTACTTGGGATTACATGTTAGTCCACTGTCCAATGCCGCGATTCCTTCAAAAAGCGAACAACGCAATCAAGCAATGTTTCTGCAGCTCACCTTTTTACATGCACTTGAAATAATTTCAAGCTTTTATGACAATAGTCTAAAGTGGTAGTAGTGGCATCCGAGCAGGAATGAATAACTGACACATAACTGGAGCATACCAAAGTCAAGTATCATACCAAGACAAGGTATGGGTCGGTTATCCAGGTACTGAAAATAACTTATTTTGGTATTTTCTAGGTATTGATAAAATACCTCAACGAGTTATTGGTTTGGTGTTGAGGAATTATTCAATTATGGAAAAATTGCTATTTGTATGGAAATATCTCCGATTATTATTAAGGTATTGCCATACCTGATGTCGTTATTCACGCGTTATGCACAGATTACACACCTATTATTATTTTAGGTATTTTACTTTTTATGCAGGGCTACTTAATACCTCATTCAGGTTGTAGGTATTCGGTTTTCCATACCTTCAGCTATTTTCTCCTGCTCGAGTAGTGGATCACAAACTACCTACGATGAAGATTAATGAATCTTATTCGAATACTGAAACTGACAATTCCTTTTAAAATTCCAGCTAAACTGTTTATGCCGGCAACGGTATTCTCTGTCGTACCGTTACGCCTGGCTGCCGAGCTGTGCGAACGTAGATACAGGGGATAGACAAAATGATCGGGACAGGCAAAATTTCCACTTTTCAAAAAATGTTCAATTAGCTGTAACTTTTCGATTAGTGCATCAAATATTCTAAAATTTTCACTGTAAGTTGATCAACTAGTTGTGTATTAGTGGACAAAATTTGGAAAAGATCGGGCTATTCTGCACGAAGTTATAAGCATTTTAGAAAAAGGTAGAATTATCCGATAGCCAACTTTGAGTTGTTATATCTCCGGATTCAATGAACCGAATGCAATGAAATTTTGTCCATTTATGACTCATATAATGAGCTCTGAAAAACGTTTGAAACAACTTGAAGTTATTAACGAGAGAAAAAGTTATAGCGATTTCATTAATTTTATGATTTTTCAGTAATTTGGTCTATTTTTAATATGCATCCCATTACTTTTTCAATGAATTGCCGCCTATGTTGTTACTTTTTTTCAAAACATATCTGTATTCAAGAGATTCAGAGGGAATTTAAATGAACTATAATTAGCATCTTGAATTTTTAAACGATGTTGAAATTTAAGAAAATTTGGTGTTTTATAAGAAAAATAATCAAATTGTTATAATTTTCTTCCGTGTTAAGAATTTTAAGTTATGTCAAAAGTTTTCTGAAGCTCATTATATAAGTCATAAATGGACAAAATTTCATTACATTCGGTTCATTAAATCCGGAGATATAGCAGCTCAAAGTTGGTCATCGGATAATTTTACCTTTTTTTAGAATCTTTATAACTTCGTCCAGAATCGTTCGACCTTTTCCGAATTTTGTTCACTGATACACAAATAGTTGAGCAACTTACAGTGAAAATTTGAGAATATTTGATGCACTTATCGAAAAGTTACAGCTATTTGAAAATTTTTTGAGAAGGGAAAATTTTGCCTGTCCCGATCATTTTGTCTATCCCCTGTACGTGCCTTTATTGGGGGGTAGAATTTTCCGGTGATGGCAAAATGTTTTTCCGGCTCTGTTGGGTGTCTGCCAAATATTTTGAGTCAATTAATATTTTAGTTTTGCGGAACGGATCCAGCCGGCAGCTGCCGAAAAGCATTCGTATTTCGATGCGTTCGTTGTGGTTGACGCCGATTGAATAGTGGCAAATTTAGTGATCACATCGGGTGGTGCTGTTTGAGTGCCAACCGGTCAGTGTGGGGTTTTCCGGAAGGATTATTTTTGGTTCGTACTGATTCGCTTGTCGGGTGCATAGGGCTGCGGGAAAGGATCGTTTATATTTTTGGGAGAGCGAAAGTGGGGTGGTGAATTCGTTCGTTCATAATGACGTTTTGGTATCGAAAGTGATATGGCGTTTGGTTTCCGTTGTTTGGTTGTTGAATGACTGATGATTGTTTACATAGTGGAATTTTGAGTTGTTGCCAATCAGATTGGGGAAAACCGTACACCGTTTGTAGTGGGTGTGGAATTTCCCGAGGAATAAACTAAGGGAAAACCAAAAGCGGGCAAATGCGAAATAGGTAACGTAATGTTGTCAGATTCAGTTTGATTTTAAATAATGACGGAGTATCAAAATCAATAGCGAATGAGAATATTTAAGTAATTCAAATCTCAGGCGGCGCATCGAGAGAACAGCTGGGTTGATATTGATCATATTGAGATATGTCATATACACGCATCACACTGCCAGGTGAAAATATTCGAAATTATGTAGTAGCAAATCCTTCGCGAATCTGCTTAACTATCATTTATTATTTCTAAATCATCTAATGTTCTTGTGTTCAAATGAACTAATCTCTTAGCAAAATATGACAAGCAATGCTGTCCCTGGAAATCAGGATCATTTGTTACACCTGTACGAACTGTATGAACAATTTAAGTTCAAAGTCACTAAACGTATTTGAGATCCAGAGTTCCAAACCATGAAAACTTCCCAAGTAACCAGGGATGCCATATACACAGATGTTTAAGCATATGTATGTGCAGATCTCGTTTGATATGAAATACAGATTAATGAGCTAGAGGATCTATTTCGTGTTGGTATGGGACACAGGTTTTTCACCCAAATTTTGAATGGGATACAGATTTTTGAGAAATGTGATACAGATTTTTTAAATCCATCTGGGATCCCTGCAAGTAACACATTTGTCACCAAAGAGTTGCGGCGGAGCAGGTTTTTGTTTTGTTGTCACTGTGACTGACTTCTAGCAAGTAAGTTTTTTTCTAGAAGTACAAGGAAGTCACAGTGACTTCTGCGCGACAAAAACCTGCGCCGACGTGTATCTTCTGTGACAAGTGTGTGTGTGTGTTTTTTTTCTATTTTTTCCAAACTCATTTGTTTTTATATGCTATGCCTATGCCATAAGTCAAGAT
Organism: Aedes albopictus; assembly: GCF_035046485.1. Lineage (NCBI taxonomy): Eukaryota > Metazoa > Arthropoda > Insecta > Diptera > Culicidae > Aedes > Aedes albopictus. The sequence continues at coordinate 327,102,106 of NC_085138.1, forward strand.
TTATAAGAGTGGCCAATTTGCATTAGACTGCAGCTTTTTTTTCAAAAAAAATGTTGAAATCTGGAAATCGTAAGTTTCTAAAGTCACGCAAAATATGAGTTTCTAAAGATTTAATTTATTTTTTACTCTTTTTACAAAAATAACTTAAGGATCCGATAACTTTTTAACCGTTTGAACTATTTCGAATCCTTAAGCGTGCTTTTGTAGATATTTTCGTTACCTAAGAATGCTGCGAATAAACTGCTCTATTAAAAATGGTTTCAACATGCATAAATATCAAAAACCGTTCCCAAGGGCTGAAAGTCTCTTAAATAAAGACAAATCAATCAATCAAAAACCGTTCAAAGACACGTATTTTACCAGAAACTGATAATTTTGTCAAAACATTAACTATTTTCAAGGCATGGTTCAGGCTTAAAGTGAAACATTTATTCTGAAAAATTATATGGAAGCCTTATACTTCAATTTTTGTAGTGTTGTGAATCAAAACATATTTTCATGTTCTAAATGTGAGGCTTGTTTTGACAGTTTTTGGTGAAAAGTTTCAGGAAACTGAATACTCTGACGAATAGTTCGTTTAGGACAAAGATAGGCAACAGATATACCTACGCACGCTAAAAGATTTGAAATATATCAAACGATTGAAAAGTTATGGCACTCGAACACTTTTTTATTACTCGCAAATTCCACTTTGAGGCGATTCCGCCACCTCTAAATCTCAATATTTTTGTCTCAAACTCAGAGGTTCTCTTTTTATGTCATTTGAATCCAGAAGAGCTTACATAAACGAATTTATACCACTGTGAGTTGCGATGGGGATCTCGAGCAGGTGGCATTGTTCGAAGGAAAAAGTGAAAAATGACTTGATTTCGATCGGATGGCATTGTTCGATGGAAAGGGTGAGAAATGACGCGTGTTTGGGGCAGGTGCACATTGTCCTTCCTCATGAAGTGACAAAAATGGAGGCACACTTGGTAGCAAACAATATTGCAGAAAATTGAAGGAGTCAAGGAATGGTTGCGGTCATCCGACGATATGGAACTAGGTGAGATCATTCCGAGTTTATTTTCTTTACATACTAGAAGAAGTTGGGGTAATTTCGCCAATGCGTTTTCATAGGGACTCCTGGAGTCCGTAATATCTGCAAATTAATCTAGTAGCTCTGGTGCTGGCCTAATATTGAAGCGATAAAAATGTTAGAAAAAAGTGATTGCAGTTCACAACAATTATTGAGCAAATTTAAAATAATTGGCTTAATTGCCTCAACGGATGTCGATCACAGGAAACACATGGGATTACTCTTAGCAATATAGATAATTCGAAATTAGCTATCTAAGCTTAAAAGTTTATTCTCCGTATATCTAAGTTCAATACTGTGGGAAACGCGCGACTATTTCCGTGAGTCGGTCGGTTTCCTCGGTAGGGAGATGGGGACGCGAGTATTGAATGCGGAATCAGAAGCGCGTGATAACTTTCGTGGGAAAATTGGTTTTCACGGTTGTGTAAACGATGAATCCGGTGACGCGTTTAACCCTAAAAGGGATACCTTCATGGCCTCAGTTTTGTCACCTCGCTGAGTGTGTTCCATCAAAGACGAGCACTGAAAGGCGCCTGGGGTCCAATGGACCCCAGGTATCCCTTTTAGGGTTAATTACCCTTACTATTGAGACCAAATAAATCATAATCGGGATGAAGACCATGTCGTGTTGTTTCATATAACTAGTGGATCATATCACCTACCCAAGATGGCTCCAAGATCTAAACCTTACCCTACCCCACTAACAAATACTCCTTCCCGAGACAACTGTGGGGATGCTGGGGATTCACGGTTTCTAGTAACAACGGTTGTCGAACTAACATTCCTCCCCCTTTCCCGATGACCGTAAGGACGTGGTCGGCGCCGTTATGGACTTCAAAATATTGAACCCTTGAATTGTACACATTGAGAGTGTGTAGCTAGTCCCATGCACCATTCATTGGATCTCTGTGCAACTTCGTTTGTTCTGGTCAATCATGGAGTAGCAACTACGATGTTAGCGGTTATCTTTGCTTTGCTTTGCAATTGATTCCAGAAGAGCTTTCAAATTCCAGGTTTCAACAACTTTTCAAAAATAAGCCGCAGCCTAATCTGCATCCGCAAAAGTCAATTAATTTCCCTGAGGAAAGCACTATCGTCGTGTCGAAACGTCGGGTGGATAAAACAACTTGTTTTTAGATCCCAATACTACGTAGCCGTTAATCCATAGTTGTTGATTAACTTCTGAACTAGAAATTGACTAAACTTACTTACGGACTCTATGACCTTAACCCTCGCGTAAACGCGCTGTTTATTTTGTACAAATCGTTGAAAAAATCTCGTTTTTTATACTCAGCATATGCGCGGTGCTGGTGGTTGGCCACGTGAGTTACGAAAGGTTAAGCACACTCGGTTTATAAAGATTTTCTCAAACTGGACAATATTTTTAACCGGTTCATAATTGGGTTGGTTTAACCAACCGGTTTGCAAAATCACTCAGTCTCTTTGACTTATCATTCCATTACATTTACACTGCACAAGCGGAACATTTTTTTCTCTATTATCTCGGTTGAAAAAATTATCTTACTTCCCTAAGCACTTATTTTACCCCTATGTTTCATCGTTCATCAAAATAAATAATGAAAGTGAAACGGTTATCAAGCGGACCAGCAATTAATCATTTTGATGAACCGGTTTCCAAAATTACAGGGGATGGCCAAAATGTTTGGGATAGGCAACTTTTTTCTCTCACAAAAAAGTTCAACATGCTATACCTTTTCATAGAGTGCATCAAAAAAATCTCAAATTTTGACTATTTGTCAGCCTATTATATGTGCATCATTGGTACAAATTTGGGCTCGATTGGTTAATCTTTCGCAAAGTTAGAACCGCTCGGGTAAAACACTATTTTTAGACAACTCATTTTTGAGCTGTCATATCTTAAAAACCAGTGAACCGAATTGAATGAAATTTTGAACGTACACTAACAACATACGAATGCTTCACAAACTATTAAAACATAGGTACTTTTTGAACGTTGAAAAAAGTTATAATGGACAGACACTTTTTGGATTTTTCTTGGAAAAATGTTATTTTTTTTTACGTCAATGTCAACAAATTTTAGTGTTGATGTCCAAAGATTTTCCGCTTCTGTTCTCAAGTTATCTTCAATCATATATAGAGTATTCGTTCCCTTATTAAGCATGTGGTTCCCATTTTCATCCTACGAAAAACAAAGGAATGAAGCGTTGTTTATTTTGTTTCTTATTTTTGTATTTTTTGTTAGAAGTGAGCACCCATGAAAACAAAAAGAACGGAATCAATCGGTGCCGTAATCGCTTGTTTTCGAATATGATGAATATGGGAGCGTGAGATTACTGATGGCACACATACCCTATTAGAGCCAATTTAGCTTGAAGGAAGAACACATTTTGTTTTATCTGTATTAACGAGATTTATAGCCCTAGGCTAGTTCATCTCGGAACCCACGCTTTACTTCCCTTCCGAAGGAAGAACTCACATTTTGTGAGTTTGTCGGGAGTGGGATTCGATCCCAGGTTCTCGGCGTGATAGTCAAGTATTCTAACCATCACTCCAGGTCCGCTCCACGAGAACACATTTAGTAATTTTTGTGTGGTATTGTAAATTTGGCTTATTTTCCTCTATATGGGTAAACATTTCAACCCGGTATAACTTTACTCGCCGTGGGAAAATATAACATTTTATAACGTTGTATGAAGTATCAATATATAGTTGATAAACGTTAAAAAATTCATTCAATTCGGTTCACTGGTTTCCGAGATATGACAGCTCAAAAATGAGTTGTCTAAAAAATAGTGTTTTACCCGAACGGTTCTTACTTCGCGAAAAATTATTCAATCGGACCCAAATTTGTACCAATGATGCACATATAACAGGTTGATATACAGTCAAAATTTGAGATTTTTTGATGCACTCTATGGAAAGTTAGAGCATGTTGAATTTTTTTGTGGGAGAAAAAAAGTTGCCTATCCCAAACATTTTGGCCACCCCCTGTATGTATCCTTGTATAATTAGCATTCTTTATTTTTTTCGTAATACACAAAACATCACCTTAATACTAGTGGGATGAAATTCTTGATTTTAATGGTTCAAAAAATAAACCGATTCAGCAAACTGGTTTTCAAATAACTTGTTTTATTCTTGCTGGAAGATTGACCATATAAAGTAATTAGGGGTACTCACCAAACAGATTAAATTGCTGCGTAAGCCATGATTTTCTGCTTATTTGAAATGTTTCATGATTTTGCGAATGAAATAATCAAAGATTGCCTTGGTGATCACGACGTTTAATCAGTTTAATCAGTTTACGCTGTTTAGTGAATCCCCCTATTATAAAGCTCCAACGTTATGGATCGTCGAGATAATGTATTAATTTTTAACGATCGAAAAATGAATCGGTTAAACGAACCGGTTCAACAAATAGTGTTTTTGCCTTTCTCGTACACTAACCCAAGTAACAATTTCAATTCCTTTTAGATTTGACTATTTTTATGGAAGCTTTATCACAGCATGATCAATTCATGGAACATTTGTAGTTGTTTTTATCAAGAGAAAACAATCTTCGTTCGTTTGCGGTTTTTAAGTTGTCTTCAAGTTAATTTTGAAATTCGCGCATAAAACAACTGAATTTACAAGAGCATTGAATCTTATATTAAGTTTTAAGGCGTATTTGAAGTTATTTTCAACACATAACATCAACATATTTTATTAAAAGTTTATGCTTCGTTAATTCAAGTGCATTTCATCTGGCTAATCCTCCTTTAAAAACTTCTTGAAGCCTTCTATTCTTGAGCCAGAGCCATTACTCTGGAACAAGAACTATGCGAAATAATAATAAGACAACGAACTATTTTATCAATCCAAATAATGAATGTAACAAATTGGTTGAAAAACTTCGTTCTCATGCAAATATAAACACATAAACATGTTTGCTCACTGATAATTTAGCCATTCTTGTGCTAAAAAGTAATCATGTCAGCGAAATAATGCTTTTACGGCCAATCAAAAATGCGAGTAGCTGGCTGCTTTCGTCCTGCCTTCAACCAGTTCCTCACACAGGCCACAGCTATGCGAACCGAAAATGAAATGGGTACTTACTGTGACTCTGCTCAAGCTCATGCTAAATAGTGTAGTTTTAGTAAGTTTCACTTCATTATCTATATATATATATATAAAAATGCAGTGTCATACGTGGGACCGCGCATAACTTGCGAATGAAACGGCCAATTTTGGCCGTCTTTGTTTTGTTCTGTTAGTTTTCACCCAAGGAAGGTTTATGAGGCAATAAACATGCCGAAATAGAAAGTTTCTGATAATCGATTTTTCATCCATTTTTAACAGGGACTTCGACTTGAAACGTCAGAAAACGCAGTAGGCAAGACAAAGTTTGCCGGGTGCAGCTAGTTTTTTTTTTTTTTTTTTATTCAGATGGTTTATTTATTTAGGCTCATTCGTTTTATACAAAACTTTACGGAGCCGAGAGTCAAGAAAAAAATATGTTTTTCTAAAAAAAAGCAATGTTAATACATTCTAGTAAAAAGTTCTACGTGTACATTTCTTTTTCGGACGCGAGCCAGAGCCAGAACTGGAACCGGATGCGGCGAACTGAGCTCTACGCTGGTTAGCGTTCGGGTTTGTCATCGCATCCTTGATCGCTCTGGCTACCTCTTCTAACTTCTCAATACCTTCTTTACGGCGTACTTCCTTTTCCAAGTCCGTTGCTTTATCGTAACTTCTCGACGGCCTTTGTTCCACTTCAAACGTATCCGAGAGGTGTCCGTTGTCGTCCAAAACTTCAATTACTTCGTCCACCCATTCTTCCGAAACTTCTTGTTCTGCTGATCCGCTCGCTTCTCCAGACACAACTTCAGCATAAGAACTGACTTTCGCTTCCTCCCGCTTTTGGTTCTCGTGGATCTTCCGCTTTTGCCGTTGGGGGCAGGTGTCCTTTCGGTGACCCACCGCTCGACACAAAAAACACGTATTTTTCAAGCCGTCATAAAAAATTCTCCCTTTCCACTTCCCGATGACGATTGCTGGTGGAATATCTTTTTTTACATCAATATACACACCACGCACCCCATTGTACAGGTGGCCCAAACCGAGCTCTTCGGGAAACTTTTCTCGAACAATCCTTTCGATCTTCCCGAATTCTCCGATTACGTGGGATAACTGGTCATCGGTTAGTTCCGGCGGTAAATCAAACACCCGAACATGCTTCACATTGGTACCTGCGACACACATTCGGACATCTACCAATTGCCCGCTTTCATATACGAATTTTATCGGCTCCGTATTTTTCTGCAGTGATTGCAGCATTGCTTCCAACGTCGTAAATTTTATAAATAAAGAACGATCATGGGCCGTCTTGTACACTGTGTCCATCACCGTCAAATCCGTGTCCAATTTTTTCAGGAAGCTGGCAATTTCCGTCCAAGTGGGGCGCGGGCTGCCCACCGGGAAACGAAATTGAGCGGTGTTAATAACATCACACATTTCAATTATTCGCTATCCGAACGACGACGCAGTAAGCACCTCAGCGTATGAAGCTACGGTGAACGACCGACGAACAAAGCGCGCTTGCAAGCTGCAGCATGTACAGCACAATAGCTGGTAAACGAGAACCGGAGAACGCGTTTGATTCCGTCTGTTCTCGACGACAACAGCGGTAGAACTGCAGGGTGCAGCTAGTTATTTGTAAAAATACAGGGAAACAAAATAGAATTGGCACACCTTGACGCGAAACACCGCGAAATGTACAACTTTCTAGCATCGAAAACGTAAACAAACATTTGTCAAAGGCTGTTACTCTTGAATAAAATGAATAAGTTTCATTTAAGACGAACAAATCTGCCTTAAGATCATAACTAGTAAAAACAATCTTCAATAAAGGCTGTAGCTTTCATGCAAGGTGACTTGGTTCCATCATTGTTTTGAGGGGGTTTGGATTAAAGGTAATAATAATTGATGGCGGCTGCATGAGTTTTGTTCGCTTGGAACGGCAGCCATGTTTAGATAGAATTGAAAAAGTGGCGTAGCCTTTTGTTTTTATAGGAAATTTATGTCTTCGTATATTAATAATTGATATTATTTTTGGGGCGCTTTGTTATTTTCGTATGTTTTGGGCGGCATATCAACGAAAAAGTGGGTATGGCACGGAAAATTTTGATTCCCTGTCATCAATGATCTGTCAGGCAATTTTAATGCTTTAGCCATTTCAATTTGATGAAAATTAATTTGTAGTTCAATTAACATTTCATCCATGAAACAAAATTTGTTTGCATCTGCATAATGCTTGGGTAAAACATTTCATTTATTATGCACTGTTGATACTTTTGAGAAAGACAGCTATAAGATCAACATGCTTCAAGCTATTCTTGTTAAAGTTTCATGAAGTTGTTATAATCAATCATCAGTGCAAGTACATAAATACAACTAGTTTCAAAGCAGTCTTCGAAAGCAGCTTTGAAGATCTCCTGAAGAAAGGGCCAGATTAGTCTTATGGATGTTTTATGCCTATTTTATCTCGGATTCGCAGAACAAAGAGCTTTATTGCTAAGTTTTATTACTCTATCTTAGAAATTACTTCAGGATTGCCACAAAAGTATAATTGTTACTTGGGAAGTGTACTGGAAAGGCTATATGTTCACTCCAAAAATGACTTTTTGATAGAAGCCCCGGAGGGTCGAGTCATATATACCAATCAACTCAGCTCGACGAATTGAGGTGATGTCTGTGTGTGTGTATGTGTGTGTGTGTATGTGTGTGCGTGTGTGTGTGCGTATGTGTGAGTGTGTACAAAAAAACTCACATCACTTTTTGGCAGTAAACCTCAACCGATTTCAATGACCGATGGTTCATTCGACGCGGAATCTGGTCCCATTGTTTCCTATTGAAAATGGTTCGGATCGGTCCAGCCGTTCCGGAGATATGGCCATTTAGGTGTTCCGGAACGGTAGCCCAGGAAGGGGCCAGATATGAAAATGCAACAAACCTATACATGCGACACATCAAACCACGGCATTTTCGATAACCTGATGAGCGATAATCAGCAAAATAGTCTCAGACCATATCTGAACCGGTAATGTTCTGAAACCGGTTCCGGGTGTCCCGCCGGAAGTGGCCAAATATCAAAGTGAACCAAACCCATGCATGCGACACATCAAACCACAGAATTTTAGATAACCTGATGATCGGTAAGCAGGAAAATAGTCTCAGACCATATCTGAACCGGTAGTGTTCCCGAACCGGTTCTGGGCGACCCGCTGGAAGTGGCCAAATATACAAGTGAAACAAACCCATGCATGCGACACATCAAACCACGGCATTTTCGATAACCTGATGAGCGGTAAACAAAAAAATAATCCCAGACCGTATCTGAACCGGTAGTGTTCCGGAACCGGTTCTAGGCGTCCCGCTGGAAGTGGCCAAATATACAATTGAACTAACCCCATGCATGCGACACAGCAAACCACGGCATTTTCGATGACCTGATGGACAATGAGCAGGAAAATAATCTCAGACCATGTCTGAACCCGTAGTGTTCCGGAACCTGTTCTAGGCGTCCCGCTAGAAGTGGCCACACATACAATTGAATCAAACCCATGCATGCGACACATCAAACCACGGAATTTTCGATGACTTGATGAACGAGCAGGAAAATAGTTTCAGACCATGTCTGAACCAGCAGTGTTCCGGAATCGGTTCCGGGTATCCCGCCGGAGTGGTCAAATCTGAAAGAGAAACAAACCCGTACATGCGTCACATCAAATAGCGGCTTTTTCGATTACCTAATGAACGGCCAGCAAGTGTTTCGGAATCGGTTTTGAGTGGCCGGAAGAGACCAAATGTAAAAGTGAACCAAATCCAGGCATGTGACACATCAAATCGTGGCTTTTGCGATAACTCGATGAACAGTTAGAAAGAAAATAGCCTTAGATCACACTAGAGACAACTGTTAGTGTTCCGGAATCGGTTCCGTGAGTCCCGTCGAAATTGTCAAACCCTGCATGTGACACCTTCAATTTACAGCGTTTTTGGTTAACCGATGAACAGTTAACAACAAAATAGTAATAGACCATATTTGGTTCAGCCGGTAGTTACCCGGAATCAGATCCGGGTAGTAAAATGTAAAATTTAACCAAACCCATGGATGCGGTAAATCAAATCACGACTTTACGACAACCTGATGGAAAAATAGGGTTGTGTTGCGGGTTCGGCTGTTGCTTCGAAAGTGGTTGAAAGTAAAAGTGAATCAAACCCATACATGCGATATATCATATCGTGGTGATTAGGCAAAGATAAAGAATTAGCAATAAAAAAAATCTCAGATCATAATTGGGACAACCGGTAGTGTCATGGAATCAGTTCCGGGTATCCCACCGGAAGCTAACAAATATTAAAATGAACCAAACCCACACAGCAAAAATATCTGAAAATCATACCCGCCGTAAACAAATTTAACACATAAATCTCTATTTAATATCACTGAATTTTACATTAAACAATTTCTTGTATGCTTCATACTGAGACAAAGCAGTAAATTTAAAAACTGATGGAACTGAAGAACTGATGGATTTAACTACGACACATCAGATCGCAGATTTTTTAATAACCTAATGAACGGTTAGCAAGAAAATAGCCTTAGATTACATTAGAGACTAGCTGTTGTGTAGCAGAACCAACGTACAAGTGAAAATCAAATCGTGGCTTTTTTTTTATCTTTATTATCGTGGCTTTGTTCAATGGTCTGATAAACGTTAGGTTTGAACAACAGTGACGAATAGGTCTAAGTTCTCATGCATGAAAGAGAACAAAATATAGACAAAACTAAAGCGATCTCATCAATCTCATTGTACCATTTTTGATTCCTGAGGTGTAAATTTATAGCAGGATGGGCCAACGTTGAATGAAAAAAATGAGAATTTGATCACGTCAACCCTGAACAGAAGATGGCGGCTGTTTTATTGAATTTGGAATTATGGAAATATGTCCAGAATTCAAAATTTGTAATCAGAAAACCCAAGCTGTGCGCTGTTTCACAAGGTCTGAAATATGACTATAATTTGAATAGGGAAGAATGCCAGTCTTCGTCCAAAACTGGAACCAGAAAATCCTAAACGACATGTCAAAATTCAATACGGCAACTATTTTATGTAATTTTAGGTGCAGAGTCCAAAAAATGAGTACCAGAACATCCAATATGGTTTTCAATGCTCAAGATGGCGGTTTATTTAGTTGGGGTATATATCCGGAGTCAAAAAATGATGACCTGAAAATCTAAAATGATGGTTCAAAATTTTGCGGCTTCATGACACTTGTTTGGTTTGATTTTTAGATCATTGTCTAATATTTTCTGAATATTGGATGTTATGCTTATATAAAATGTATCCATATTGAGTAGATTTAACAAGCAGTTTTCATTTTATGTTTACGTCAATGTCAACAACATGTCGCTTGAGTTTTGTTGAAAGGGTATTTTAAAGCACGAGAAAGGCACCATCACCACTAGGTGGATTAATTAGGGTTTTTTTCATTAGTTTTTCATCATAATATGTAGAATATCAGCACAATAGTGCACAGTGGAATGAAATTTTTGATTTTACCGGTTCTGAAGTGAACCGGTTGAGCGAACCGGTTCATACAACCACATAAGGCTATCTGACGTTTGATCATCTTTCTCTGTTTCGCTTCCGAGGAGCATAGGTTTGTTTTCATACGGAAACGTTTCCCTATAAAAATATAAAACACAGAATTGCTATATTCTGTGGATGCTTCAGAGAGAAAGGTGATAAACGCTAGGTTGCCTTATATTGTATATTCATACGTTTAATCTTCCATGAACATAAATCATAAAATTTCAATCATTTTATTGGTTCAAAAGTGAACCGGTAAGATGAATCGATTCAGTGAAACGAGCATTTCTATTGTGGAATTCACATCCCACTCGAAAAAATCTGTTATCTCTATTGATTTCCTTATGGGTGTTACAGGGTTAAATCTGACTACGATCATGGATAAGGTGATAAACAAATATGAATTCAAGGGGCTGTGAAAACCCCCATAATTCGGGACATATGCTGTAACAAAGTTTCATAGACGTCTGATCACTTTGTGATGTTTTTCGGCAAAATCTACTTTAGCGCTATCGATAAGAACATTCATTAAAGATTAGAGGTAACGTAAAACACATGCTTTCTCGTGCTGAATTTCACACAATCTGATTGCACAAGAAAACTACCTTCGCCAAAAATTAAGCTAAAAATTATGCCAGAGCTTTATTGCATAATGTTTAATAACATTTATACGGCTTGAGGCACCATAGCGTAGATAGAGACATTAAAAGTTTTCTCTGGTTTATTGACAACAAAGTTTATCGAACTAGTGGAATAGTTTACTCGAGGAGAGTTGTTTTTATTTGTTTCCCTAAATGTGTTTCCCTATGAACTGGTTAAGTCATGCTTGTTTGTCAGGATCGGTAACTAAGTCAAAAGCTATTAGCGAAGCAATAACAAGTAGATTTGACGTGTGTTTTGCTCTACATTCTACTCTATTTATACTGCTTTTTTAAATTACGACTCTTCGATAAAACAAAAAAATCTAACAAACCAGTAGATCCCTCATGATTTCCGGTAATGCGCTGTAATGTATGAACTGTTTGAATGTCTGTTACGAAATGATCCACGATTCAACAGCAAATTTTCGCCACCAACTTCACTTAAACACCTACACTCAGTCCATTGATAACGCTTTTGCCTTCTTTGTTCTCACTGCAAAAGTTTTCCTTCTTCAAGCCGTTCTCCATGGCAGCCACCCTTTGGTAGTTCATATTTCACTTTATTGGCAACTCGTGTGCATATAAACCCGCATAAACTGTCCATAAAACTCAACTAAACCGCGCCGTTGCAAAAATTAGCACCACCCCGTAAAAAAATATATCACCACCAAAGTCCGAAGGTGCCCTTCGGTCGAGCACCACCAAGTCAGTCTTTGACTTCCGAGTTTTCCCAACCGATCGCCTACCGTGCACGAGTAGAACTGATCTCGAGTGCGGAAAATCGGGATCGAATAAAGGCTTAGCCGGAATTCGATCCCGACCAGTTTCCTTCGATTGGATAGGGTGGTGGGTGGAAACCCCACCCGGAGCGCATGCGCCTGAATGCCGGTACGGCGACTCTCGCTTGCTCGTTCGTCGCAACTTGTTTTGGTTCATCCTCTTTGGGAAAACGGAACGATCACAGTCGGAGCACATGGTCGCGCGCACCGCGTGGTTCTCACTCGTCGTCCTCGTCGAGGTGCATTTTTCGCGAGTCGTTGCAATTGAGTGGCTGCCGTCGACAGCGACGACGACGACGACGACGCGCGCGCGTTACAGTTGAACTAATTCAGACGATAATGTTTACAAACTTTGATTGAAATTGCGCACAGAGCGGAGAGGTATGTACCTACAATTGCAAGCGTTAACCTATTAAGAGCGACACCAGGCGCTGATTTGATCAACAATTGGTTGAGAGCGTTGTTTAAGTGTTGTAATATGAGGGTTGGTTAACAGATCCACGAAATCTGATGCTCGTTAAAACTTCTGACTTACTAAAGTGTCCAACAATTTATTTTATTTCCTGGGGCATCCAAATTGTACTTATTTAGGCGTAGGCGGGGCATAATGAGCACCTTGTATTTTCACTGTAAATCTTCGAATTAACAAAACAAATTGCATGATTGTAGCCTAATTATCTAAAATCCAATGAGTTGATGACAAAACATTAATCAAAAAATCTGTTTACCTTGAAAAATTAATCAATATGCGTAAAGTGGTCATGTACAGGGAAAATATGATAAGAGTCAGGTGACCTAAAATAAGGTTTTGGGAATCGAAATCACAACTTACTGGGCATCTATCGATTTTCTTGATATTCCTCCTCCTCTTCTTGGCGTAACGTCCTCACTGGGACAAAGCCTGCTTCTCAGCTTAGTGTTCTATGAGCACTTCCACAGTTATTAACTGAGAGCTTCCTCTGCCAATGACCATTTTGCATGTGTATATCGTGTGGCAGGCACGAAGATACTCTATGCCCAAGGAAGTCAAGGAAATTTCCTTTACGAAAAGATCCTGGACCGACCTGGAATCGAACCCGTCACCCTCAGCATGGTCATGCTGAATACCCGTGCGTTTACCGCCTCGGCTATATGGGCCCTCTTGATATTCCATACGCCAATGAGATGTACACTCCCGTTCAAAAGTTTGGGGTCACCCCCTCAAAAACATGTCATTTATTTAGGCCCATATCTCCGCCAATTTGCGTCCGATTTCAAAACCCTAGGTCTCATTCAAAAGATAATAAGTCAAAGAAACTTTGAACATGATTTAAAAGAAACTTTTTCAAAAAAATTGTATGTAAACTTAACCCAAAGTTGCCAAATTTTCTAAAAAATGAATATAAACTTACGGCAGTGTCGCTGGAAGTTGGGTCGACCAAATTTTAAGATAAGAGCGGTAATATGACCCATTTTCTATTAGCTTCCAACTGCTAGGGGCGGGACAGCTCTAATATTCATTAGCGGTATTAAGCAGTATTAGAAATATTAATACCAGATGAAATCCATTTTTGTACGAAGTATGCCATGCTTTTTGAACTGGGTCGATTTGAAATGTCAGCAACAAGAAATGCATATTTTCATTGGTTTCAGGTTGTATGAAATCGGTTGCATATCGCTATTCTATCGTACTTTTCAGTCCCGGAGCAACGATTCCGCAAATACCGCTGGTGGACCTCCAAACTGTGGTATCTCGCATTAACATCTACGTCCCAAAAGCTTGCATCTACAATCATCAATAGCACACCGATAATTCGCCAGCTTAAATATTACCGAGAGTCTATCTCCAGATCAATATGGCCAATATCTAGTTCAGTATTAGCTAGGGCCTACAAACTTAAACTATCAGTGCACCAAAGCCTAAAACGGCATTGGAGTAGAAAAATTCCAAGTTCTGGTAATTCCAATTTTCACATTCTGTAAATATCAAGGGAAATATGAACAGTTTAGAAACGCAGTCAGCTTATTTAGTTTTTCTTTTATATTTTGGTATTAGATATACGCATTTGAAAACAACGGTTTTCCGCAATCAGCTCCTGCTTAGGACTTTCAATTGAAGTGCATCGAATCACATTTGATGGAGCTACCTTTTTGATTTTCCTACGTCCAGCGATATGGGCTTTCGAGAGCCATGCAGTGCAGTGAAATTCACGTTGTTTTCACAGCTAAAATACATAATCAAAACAAATTAGGGTTTATATTTGAACAAATTAAAGAAAAACCTTCGACGAACCGTATCTCCATCTTTTGTATTCGTGACAGTTGGTTGTTGTATGGAAAATCATGACATACTGCACAAAAAATGATTCGGTGAACCATGAAAATTAGGAAACTAATATTTATTAGGCGGTATTAGCATCGGTATTAGGCACTGTCCCGCCCCTAGTCCAACTGCTTTTTACAGAACTTAGCTAAAAAATCTAGAAAAAAAAGTTATTAAGTAAATTAATCCTTGATGTCATCGACCAAAAGTTTGGGGTCACCCCTCAATATGATGTATCGGCCAAAAGTTTGGGGTCACTTTCGTAAAACATGGAAAAGTGATTTGGTGATATCTTCGTCATCTATAGTTCAATTTTAATTATTTTTGGCTCATTTCAAAGATAATTGACTAAATTTACGTTTGATGTCTGCAACTTAACGTACTTAACGATTTTTGTATATAAAAATGTTATGTAAAGTTAGCACATTTTACCACGCTTCAAAAAATGAGGCAACTTTACGTTAAGTGTTAGTATGTAAATTTCAACAAATATGTGTGGTTCAATGTCTATGCAGTAAGTATAATTCATTGTGTTTCAAATAAGCCAAGAAAAATTAAAATTGAATGAAAGATATCAACAAATCACTTTTCCATGTTTTACGATAGTGACCCCAAACTTTTGACCGATACATCATTTTGAGGGGTGACCCCAAACTTTTGGTCGATGACATCTGTTCGGATTTGCGACAAACACTTAACGCGGTGAACTGGGTTCGAACGAAAAGATCGCGTTTATTGGCTCACTGATTTATTTAGATTGAATAACACGGTAGATACCTTTGGTTTGGGAATTTGTATTCGACTAATTCTACTGGATTTCTGGCTGTCTTATATGTAGTATATGATCAGTATAGAATCTAGGTGGATAAACGAATATTGCCGAATACGATAGGCCTTTTGGGCCGATCGCGGTTAATCTACTCTTCTGATAGAAAGGAGAGATAAAGAGGTAGCAAACTGTACAGGAGAAACAAGATCAACTGGTGTATGGTAATGAGTGCCAATTAGGGTGACACAATTTTCCTAATACCTAACATATGCCGGCCACCGTTAAAAACATGGTTTTTAACCTAACTACCCTAAGGCGACCGTTATCGGTTTGTTTACTGTATTCGTATACTTTCGTGGACTATCACGTGACTCTTCGGGTTTCTATTTACACTAGAGGTTTCTGACCTTATCCGAGGTACAGTTGTTGATGTTTACGTCCGCGGTTATCGACCTTCTTTGATCTGCTGCTGGCTTCGGGTCAACGATCCTTCGAGCGGGTTGCTCATCCTTCCTTCACGTCGTCGTCCATCGAATCGCCAGCGTCGGGGTTTGGAGGTCGTAGCGCCTAGTGCACACGGATTGTGGCACTCGTCCGTCGGCCGGTCATGGTGGGAGACAAAAATTCCTTGAGTTTTTTGAAAATTCATTAAATGCATTAGACTTACATGGCCCGGAGGCCCACAGGCCTCCGATCGTTGCGCAGGGCGGACCACTGCGATGGAAGATCCGATCGTCAATGGTCATCATTGGGCTCACGGTCTACGAGCGGTGATGGCTGGTCAATCGGCAGCACGCAGATTTTTGAAATTGCGCGCCGGTACTCTCCGTCCTTGGTCTTCACTACGACGACGCGGATGTTTCCGTCATCTCCCCTGAAGATGTGGGTCACCCTGCCGTAGCGCCATTTGAGGGGTGGTAGTCCGTCGTCTTTCACCAGAACCAGAGTTCCGATGACGATGTTGTCCTTCTCGCGGGTCCATTTGGTTCTTGGCTGTAACCCGGACAGATATTCCGAGGTCCAGCGCTTCCAGAGCCGGCGAAGGAACTCTTGAACTTCCTGCCACTTGTCGAGTCGGTTTGGAGGTACATCTTCCAACGAAGGTTCCGCAATGGCTGTTAGCGGACGGTGAATCAAAAAATGCCCAGGTGTAAGGACATCGAGGTCATCTGGTTCCGCTGACAGTTGTGAGAGGTCGAGAATTCATACAACTCTCGATCTGGGCCAGAAGCGTGGTGAGTTGTTCGGCCGTTAGAATGGTGTTTCCGAGGGTTGCCTTGAGGTGGGTCTTCATCGATTTGATCCCGGCCTCCCACAGACCCCCGAAATTCGGAGAGCGAGGGGGAATGAATTTGAATTCTATGCCGTCTTCGGCACAGGAGCGAGTAACGGTGTTCTGCATCTGTTGACTTCGGAACTGTTTCGACAATTCGGACAATTCCCGGACCGCACCCCGAAAGTTTTGTGCGTTGTCGCACTCGATGAGCTTGGGTTTTCCTCGCCGGGCCACAAAGCGGCGGAGGGCAGCGAGGAACGAGTTCGTAGAAAGGTCTCCGACCAGTTCTATGTGCACTGCTTTTATCGAAAGGCACACAAAAAGTGCTACGTATGCCTTCACTGGTTTGGATTTGCGGTCGGGAAGTCGGTAGTACACAGGACCACAAAGATCTACGCCGGTGCACAAGAACGGCAGCGTTGGAGAGACACGTTCGGCGGGAAGGTCTCCCATGACTTGTTCCGTAGCACGAGGGCGGCAACGGAAACAGTTAATGCACGAATGTACAATTCGTCTCGCCAGGTTTCGGGCGCGTAACGGCCAGAATTTCTCCCGGAGACTTGAGATGAGCAGCTGGGGTCCCGCATGCAGCAGTTTCTGGTGGTAATACCGAGCGACCAGTTCGGTGAATGGGTGTTTGGATGGCAAAACGAATGGATGTTTCTGGTCCTCAGGGACCGCAGCGTTGCGGAGCCGGCCACCGACTCGCAGGACACCCTCGTCAACAAATGGTCTGAGGGACTTGAGTTTCGATGATGGCTTGACCTGTCCGGATGTGGCTAACGAAGCGAACTCTTCTCGGAATGCTTCTCGCTGTGCGATTCCGACAAGGCATCGGAGGGCTTCGTGCATTTCAACAGTGGTCAAGCATCCAGAGCGACGTTGTCCGCGGTTTGTGGGATTCGAATTGAATTGGAATCTTCGAATCCATGCAACTACTCGAAGTAGTGCAACGTACGATGACGCAGAGCAAAGATTGGATTCGGTGGAATGGTATGGACTGCGAGAGCAACTTGTCGTTCTTCGAGGTTCTCCGGGGGAAAGTCTTCGTTGGACGTGTGGACAAAAGCAGGCCAGAAGCGTGATGATTTTGACAACCAGTCTGGGCCGTGCCACCACG
The DNA here is from genome assembly GCF_035046485.1 of Aedes albopictus. Lineage (NCBI taxonomy): Eukaryota > Metazoa > Arthropoda > Insecta > Diptera > Culicidae > Aedes > Aedes albopictus. Next base: position 327,119,685 of record NC_085138.1, read on the forward strand.
AGTTGGTGGTCTTCAGTTGCTCGGGGTCCATTCCCCGAGAAATGATGTCCGCTGGATTTTCACACCCAGGAACATGAGCCCACAGTCCACCAACGGTTGCGTGTTGGACCTCCAAAACCCGGTTGGCAACGAAGGTTTTCCACCGAGATGGAGTAGCGGATAGCCAATGGAGGACGATGGTGGAATCTGACCAAAAGAACGTTTGAGCTTCGAGATTGATGGCGGTTTGTACCTTCTGAAACAGATGGGCGAGCAGCAACGCCGCCGAGAGTTCCAGACGAGGTAAGCAGACTCGTTTCTGCTTCCGAGAATCCGCCAGAGGAGCCACTTTCGATTTTGCGGTAAGGAGGTTCACGCTGATCGTCCCGTCGTCGGCTGTAACGCGTATGTATAGGCAGGCCCCATAGGCCTTCAACGAGGCATCGCAGAATCCGTGGATTTGAGTCGATGCTGGGTTGACGAAAGGCGCGACCCATCGCGGAACAGAGAGATTCCGAAGAGCAAGAAGGTTTTCCCGGAATTCGTGCCATCGCTGTTGCAACTCGTCGTCCAGGGGTTCGTCCCATCCCTTCTGACTTCTCCAGACATCCTGCAGATAGATTTTGGCTTGGACTATTACCGGCCCGACGAGTCCTAGCGGATCGAACAGCTTTGCTGCGTCCGAGAGGGCGATCCGTTTGGTGATGATCGAAGACGAGTTCCAATCGGGAACGTCGAAGAGGAATTCGTCGGCGCTTGTCTGCCATTTTAATCCAAGCGTTTTGATCGGAGCGGAGGCTTCCAGATCGAGTACTGTTCTTTCGTCGCGTAGCTCGGACGGAAGGTGTTCGAGAAGTGTAGGGCAATTTGATGACCACTTCCGAAGGCAGAGTCCGGCTGATTGAAGAAGATCCAGCAGCTGACTGCAGAGCTGCCGTCCTTCAGCTACTTCGGTTACGCCGGTTAGAAGGTCATCCATGTAGAAGTCCTTGGAAACTGCTTTGGCAGCTTGTTTATGAGTAGTTTCTCCTACTTTTGCGAGTTCCTGCAGACATCGGGTAGCAAGATAAGGCGCACAAGAAGTTCCGTACGTAACGGTCGACAGTTGGTAGGTGCGCATCGGTTCCGACGGAGAATTCCGCCAGAGGATCTTCTGCAGGTAACGATCGGACGAAAAAAACCAATATTTGCCGGTACATTTTCTCTATGTCCGACACTATCGCGTACCGGGACATCCGGAACCGCAAGGTGATGGACACCAGGTCATCTTGGACGACAGGGCCCACCATCAGTCCGTCGTTGAGGGACACTCCTGTGCTAGTGGCGCACGAGGCATCAAATACTACCCGAAGCTTGGTAGTCAGACTGTCAGGTCGTAAGACGCAGTGGTGGGGCAGATAATACGAAAGAGCGTTGGTCTCCAGGTCTTCCGAGTCGGTTACGTCTTCCATATGACCCAGTCGATGGTACTCTTCGATGAAGTCCGAATACGCCTGCTTCAGCTGCGGATTGGCGTTCAAGCGACGCTCCAAAGCGAGGAAACGACGGGTGGCAATTTCCTTAGAATCGCCGAGGGTTGAGAGGACTGCTGATCTTTTCGGAAGTTGAACTACAAAACGTCCGGTTTCGTCGCGAACGGTGGTGGCAGAGAAGTGTGCTTTACAAAGAGTCTCTTCGACGGAAAGATTGCTGCTGGATTGACACGATTCAAGCTCCCAGAAGCGCGTCAACTGGTCTTCGAGGGAACTGATACTGCAAACGTGGGCATAGCTGACTCTCGGGGACGGTGATGAACCAACTTTGCCAGATACGACCCATCCGAGAACCGTTTTCTGCAGCACTGGTAGATCGGGTCCAAGACGAACCAGACCTTCTTCGACGAGCTCGTAGTAGACTTCCATCCCTAGTATCATGTCAATGGGACCAGGTTGATGGAAGGTAGGATCTGCCAGAACGATGTTTGCGGGAATGTTCCATTCTTGCGTATTCAACGCCTTGGCCGGTAGCTCCCGAGTAATTCCAGGCAGTACATGGAACGAGAAATCTGCGACGAAACTGGAACAATGGGACTCGATTCTTGCATCAACAGAGTATGATGAAACGACAGTAGCATTTCCAACGCCGCCGATTTCCTGGTGGGTTTTGACACGACGAAGCTTCAGTTTCTGCGACAGCTCCACAGTCATCAAGTTGATCTGCGACGCTGGGTCCAGCAAAGCACGAGCCCAAATGGCGTATCCATAGACATCAGCGATCTTCACCATCGCAGTTTGCAGCAAAACGGTCAAAGGAACGGTTCGAACACTTCCGACGAGGGCCGTTGGCATGTAGCTGGTCGACGGGCCACTAGTGGACGGAGCAAGAGCGTTCGGCGACGGGGGAGGAGGCTGCGACGAGGAGGATTGAGGCTGAGCTGTAGTACTTCGAGTGAACGGAGGCTGATTTGGAGGAGGAGGAGCAGGAGACGACGTTGGTGTTGACTTTGGGATCGGATCACCATCCGACGAGCGAAGTGTGGTATTCTGGTGCAACATTGTGTGGTTCTTCTGTCCGCACACTCGACAGCAGCTGGACGGGCATTGCTTTACGAGGTGGGAAGGCGAGAAGCAATTTATGCAAAGCGAATTTTTTTTTACTAGTTCGAAACGTTGGGATGTTGGCATTTTGCGAAAAGCTTCGCAATGAAATGGAGAATGCGACGACTGCTTGCAGAACGAACAGGATTTCGAAGAGGAGCTTGTAGTTACTGCGTGACTCAGTTTAGATTTCGAGGATCGGACTGGTTCTGATTTAGGCGGATCTGGATTACGAGACTTCGACGACGACAACGATTGCAGGATTGAGCAGTGCCCACGCAGGCTTTTGAGGACGTCTTCGTATTCAGGCACTTCCGTCGAATTATGATGCTGCTCCCACTGTTTTAGTGTAGCACAGTCTAACCGCGCACAAAGCATATGCGCTAGAAGAACGCTCCAGCCTTGAGTGTCTATCGCCATCTTCTCTATCATCTTGAGATTTCGCTCAAAATCATCGATAATGCGCGCCAAGGATTCATAGCATTCCTTGCGCATAGGTTCTATGGATAGCAAAGACTCGATGTATGTCTTCACGACAAGTTTCTTATTATCAAACCTCTTCTCAAGTAGTCCCCAAGCTACTGAGTAGTTGGCCGAAGTAATTTCGATAGATTCGATCACTCGCTTCGCTTCCTTGGATAGCGACGAAACGAGGTATGAAAATTTGTCAATGGGCTTCAATTGGGGATTCGAATCTATTAGGCTGACGAAAGCGTCACGAAAAGTAAGCCAGTTTGTTAAAGTGCCATCGAAGGTAGGAAGCCTTACCTCGGGCAACCTTATCCGAGCAAAGGATGTATCCGCTGGTGTACCAGCGTGCACAACGACATTCGAGGAAGACGGAGTGGGTTCGGGTTTACGAAGTTTGGAGACGATAAACCCATACACCTTCATGTAGTTACGCTCGAAGTCATCTCGAGCCTTCCTATTTGCATCTTCATTCAGCGAGACGGTTTCAGATGCATCCGTAAACTCTTCTTGATCCTCACGCAGTTCCAATTGTAAGCGAATAGATTGGAAATCAGCAAACACCTTTTCCAATCGCTGCATCCATCCATCGAGGAAGGCTTTGTCCCTTTGCTCATCGTATGTGCTAACTAGGCTAATGAGGTTGTTCATCGAGTCAATGCAAAACCGTTCTTGGCGAGACAGAGAGCGCAAACTTGGTGCCATTTTGTAGGGTCAGAACATCCAACGAAAAATCCCCAAAAAATCGACCAACAGAACAGAAAAATCGCAAAAAATATGCTCTCAAGAACGTTGCACCACCACAACTTCGCTAACGATGAGCAAAAGACGGTTCGAACTGCGTTAGGATCAACTCAACTCACTACCAAACCATCCGTAATCAATTTAATTAACTCGACATGCAGATTTATTTATTTCGCATCGATCATCTATCTCAGCAGCCGTGCTGCTATCATGCATGGGTACTTACAGTGCCTCAGAGGTTGATTGTCCTACCTCCTTTGTGTGGTCCGACAATAGCCACCCAAGCCAAGCCAAAATTGCGCGGACCCAAGCCAAGCCACCAAAGCGTGCCCAAGCCGAGTCGACAATTGAACCAGCTCAACGACCTTTGACTGGATGGAACGACGACGTCGACGATATCTCCGCCGCAGCTTCTTTCTGCACTAATTTCAATTTTCACCGACCTTAGCGGAATCACTGTTCAATTTTCACCCTCTAGGGGACTTGATATGCGGCACCGTAAGCCGCCGGTAAGCACTAGCACGACTGTTCAGTGTTCACGCGGTTCTTCAGTGCAATTGCGGTGCACTATCACGGTGTCTTTCACACACGACCGCGGCGTGCGGGATTCACTTTTGCACTTTTACCACCACTCAACTGTCCTTCACGATAATCACGATTTTCACGCGCGCAAGTGATCCGGTTCGAAGGACCAACTTTTATGTTCGGATTTGCGACAAACACTTAACGCGGTGAACTGGGTTCGAACGAAAAGATCGCGTTTATTGGCTCACTGATTTATTTAGATTGAATAACACGGTAGATACCTTTGGTTTGGGAATTTGTATTCGACTAATTCTACTGGATTTCTGGCTGTCTTATATGTAGTATATGATCAGTATAGAATCTAGGTGGATAAACGAATATTGCCGAATACGATAGGCCTTTTGGGCCGATCGCGGTTAATCTACTCTTCTGATAGAAAGGAGAGATAAAGAGGTAGCAAACTGTACAGGAGAAACAAGATCAACTGGTGTATGGTAATGAGTGCCAATTAGGGTGACACAATTTTCCTAATACCTAACAACATCAAGGATTAATTTATTTAATAACTTTTTTTTTCTAGATTTTTTAGCTAAGTTCTGTAAAAAGCAATTGAAAGATAATAGAAAATGGATTAAATTACCACTCTCATCTTAAAATTTGGTCGACCCAATTTCCAGCGACACTGCCGTAAGTTTATATTCATTTTTTAGAAAATTTGCCAGTTTTGAATTAAGTTTACATACATAATTTTTTGAAAAAGTTTCTTTTAAATCATGTTCAAAGTTTCTTTGACTTATTATCTTTTAAATGAAACCTAGGGTTTTGAAATCGGACGCAAATTGGCGGAGATATGGGCCTAAAGGTCGGGGCCCGTGGCGTAGTGGTCCACACGTTCGCTTCATAAGCGGATGGTCATGGGTTCGAACCCAGCCCCGGCACTTGCAATTTTTCGTCAGCTGCTCTTCCCCCCGAGAGCAGCTGGCACCTGACCCTCTTCGGAGCATATAGCTCTAACGGACCCGGAATTTGGATATCGGCGAACCGCAACTCATAATGGACCACCAATCGGACTGGAAAAGGAACAGCAGCCACACATCAGCATCATCGTGCTCATCATTCTACCATGGACAGGAAGAATGAAAGAAGCACAAAGGCAACCAGTTCAACACAGTAGAATATAATAGAATACATTTAGGCGCTGTACAAAGTCGAAGTGCAGCGTCCAATTGGAATCGCTCACGTAGTACCCGAGTGGACAAAAGAGCTGTAAATTAGGTTAAGTGATAAAGAATAAAAAAAAAATATGGGCCTAAAAAAATTACATGTTTTTGAGGGGGTGACCCCAAACTTTTGATCGGGAGTGTATCCGGAGATTTCAGAGACGTTTTAGGAATCTCAGTGAGTTTTACGTTTATGGGGATTAAAGTACGATTTGAGGAAAGTTTCAGAGACGTTTAAAGTGATTTCAGTGGTGTATTGGGCGGAGCTTTCAGTGGGTCTTTTAAAAGGCGTTTTGGGGAGTCCCTGTTGTTTCTCAGGGGCGTTTCTGGAGGTTATTTGGTGTTTCAGAGGGTTTTAGGAACATTTTAGAGATTTTCAGGTATTTTGGGATCAGAGAGCTGCAGTGGGATTTTCAAGGGCATTTCAGGGCATCCAAAACATTTCAGAGGTTCTCAGGATGTTTCCGGTAGTTTTTAGAAGTGCTTCTGGATGATTAAAGGGTCTCACAAGGATTCCGATGGTTTTCAGATGCGCTTTAGGGGCCTTGTCAGGGGATCTCTGCGGTTTTCAAAGGACTTTGTAGGGTTTCAGGGGGTCTCAAGGGATTTTTTGAAGTCTCTGCGGATGTCAGTGGAAATCAGGGGCGTTTCATGGTGCATTCAGGTTCGGTCTTGAAACTCCTATGAAATGTAGCTGGCAGCCCCCGCACTTTTTTGAAGTTTTGAAACTTCCGGAAATGCCCCTGAAAAACACCTTAAATTATTTGAAATAGCTTAAAGGCCTCTTAAATCCCCTTGAAGCCCTACTAAAACGCCCCTGCAATTTTATGGAAATCGGTATTTTTTATTTCATCCAAAACCCCTAGCAGCAAAAAATGTTCTCGCGAAGTAAATTTCTACATTTGATACAATGACACAATATGTAGGTTATGCACTCTTTCAGTTTATGCTCCCCCATATCATGCCTAGGAACAGGTTCCAGCGTATATTTACTTCTATGAGAAAAGCATAAAAATGAAAATAGAAATGGGCTAAAAATCTCGTTAATACAGATAAAAAAAAATTGTATTCAATGTTACCAGTTTGGCAATGAAAATCTCCATTAGTTGTAGCTTCGTTTTTGCAACTCATTGTTAATATTTTTGTACCCACTACTAACCATCATCGTGTAGGAGCGCACATTTTGACGTCGTCATTTAAATCAATATTTAGCGTATAGTGTACCAGGCGTTGAGAAAAACGAGTGGTGAAATGATTCTTTTAATTAACATTTTCTCTGAAATTAAGATTCAATAACATTGCAATCTATTCAAAATTTATTCATATTCTTCTTCGACCTCCAAAATCCAAAGATTATGAATATATTGTGACTCATTTTTCGGAACATTCGGTCAATCCACATGCCCCAGCTATATATGTGCATTTGAAAACGGAAACGGTTATTGCATCATCCCCTTTCTTGTATGCAATGAATAAAATGCGAGTAATTTTCCTCCGCAGGATCTTTGACCAAAATCAAGCCGAATGACTAACGGTTTAGTTCTACAATCTACTGCCCCGGCGGGTGAGCGACCACTAAACAATCATTGTTTAGAAACCGTCAGTTTTGCTGGCAACGCGACACGCGCCAGAGCAGTGAGTACGAGCTAGGGATGTTCCTACCACCTCACCCAAGTGTAGTACTATACTAGTACTATAAGTTATTGATATACTTAGTTATGCATACACGTTGACAGTTGCATACGTAAACTGTGTTTAGTTTCCCGAATCTATAAAAGCTTCCCGCAACTTGGCAGGCTGCATTCACTAGTGCAGAGTCCACGTTCAGCAACGATCATGGGAAGAAGTTATTCCCCTTGGAGACATTGAGTGCGATTCAAGTGAAAAACCAAACGGTGGGACACATTTTCCGACGATAGGTGAAAAGTGAACAGTGATTTTATCCCGAGGCAGAGCTATCACGGCTGCTCTGTGGGGAAAGTGCCATCATGGCAGCAGAAGAAAGCAATCCCATGCAGCCACTGTGCGACGGAGGATCTCCGAAGGTGCTACATGCGAAGAAAAACGTTGAAGATTCACAGGTTGGTATTGGTTAAAATACACTGCACAGCGGACAGAAAGTGAAACATGTGCCAATTCGAGGAATGCATAAGAAGCAACGGAAAACGGAAGCAATGAAAAAAAAATGAATATGAAGTGTACGATGAAGAATTTATAATTTTTGTTTATTAAAGAGGTTTTAAACCAACGGGTTGATTTGCCTCTAAAAGAAAAAAAAAATATATAGTATGTAATGAAGCGAATTCGTACCAAGTTTTTGAAAAATCATTTATTTGTGTTTCTAAAATGTATTGTATCACGTCACTCGTTTGACATTATGTTTTGATTGTAAATTTGGTAAATAGTACAATATGAATAACAAACATTTACTAGGGTAGCGAGCCACTTGGGCAGTGGCCGCTATTTTGGGCACTCTTCGATATAACTCAGTCAATTCCAAACCAATTGATTTGAAATTTTGCACACGGTTAGATACTATACGCGATGAGACGTTATAAAAAATGTGTCAATTGATTCAAAATTGGCTGAGTTATAGCTGCAGAGAAATGCCCAAAATAGGAGCCGAGATGGTTCCACTTTATCCCAAAATTTTCTATATTTGTACATTATTAAATAGACTTATCCAAATTATAAAATACAAAAATTTGTGTGCCTTTCCAGCTTTGATAAATAGGAGTATTCAAATTTGGGCTTAAAACGGAATGATGTAGTGCAAATGCTACGTAATGCGATTCAATAGTTTATGGCTTCACATTTACTAAAATATTTTGTTTTAACTAATAACTTTTTGCGATTATTCTCTAAATTCAAGTTCTGACATTATTTCAAGATACTTCAACCTTGTTCAACGCCCATCATTAGCTAAGCGAGAAAAAATCAAATCACCAAGATAATGAGTAAACTTAACATTTTTATATTTTTATACAATTCTCTCAACCGCGAAAAAAAAAGTTGAATTTTCTCTTTGTCTTCGCGTCAGAATTTGGTTATGCCTGATGGTAGTATACAAAATGGACGCGAGGTTAACATTATTTTGAAAATCTTTTTTTTCTTCAAAAGAGCATTTTTAGCTCAATATACGAAGAAAATTCTATTTTTGACTCGAAGTTTTTGAATTTGAATGACATCTAGTTCATGCTTTGCTCTGAATTTCAGGAATCATTTACTTCTGCATCAACACATAACCATTTTTCCTCACTTAACTTTTGAAAAGGGCGTATGATAAAACAAACTTATTTTCTCTGTTAAAAATTATAACTCCAAAGCGGTTTGTTGGATTGAAATGATGTTTTCGAACATGTTTGATGATATTTGAAGAACTTTTAGGAAAATACACTAAGAGTAATATTCATCCAATACAGATGGATGTCGTATTTTCATTTATAGAAAAACCTTACTCTTCGATTTTTTTAAATATTTTTTTCAGTGGAAAGCTAACTTCCAGTCAAGTAGCCCAGGATGGGCTGGACATAAGTAAAGAAATGTTAGTAGTGACCCCTCTTGTGTCCTACAGAACTTTTTTTTTAACTTTTCCTTAAGCTCCATCAATTCTTTCTCAACCGTTTTGGAATCCTATCAAACCTCCTTAACTTCAACTTTAACGCTTCCCTTGGTCACCTGAAATTCTCTTCAAACCCTTGTTTGGACTTATCGCCAATTCTAACCTTAAAAGCCCAATAAGTTGAATTATTTTCATTGATGTTAAAACGCTTCGGCATCCATGCATACAGAAACAGCATATTGTCTGTGAAAAAGTTGTTCAGAAGATCCATGCTTTGGAACAAGGTGGACAATTTATTGTAGATTTAGCGCTGAATTGGTGTCGGTGAAAACAATATTGACTTCCACTGCCTTTTGCATGCGTTAAATCCCAAGTAACAATCAGCATGCCTTGAAGGTTTATTCATGTTTTATCCTGGTTTTATACGAGCATGTCAAAAAGCTAGTTGTTCTAAATTAGTTTTATGTGGTAGTTTTTTACTTTGAACCTTTGGCGTTCCATAAAACTATCATATAACTTCTGCTATAAACATCTTCAATTAAAGACTTGCAAGAAGACATGAATTGGTTTTATCACTTATTATATACCATTTCAATGAAACTTGCATTTGCAATTGTTGCCGGAGAGATGTTTTGTTTGTAAACAAATACACAAAACTGTGAGGCAATGCATAAAACCAACAAAAGATTTCGTGGCCGTAACATAAACCAAAAAAAATGCTGTGATAAAACCGCTAGTTCTACCATGAGCTCAGTTATGACTACCTCAGGAGGGTTAGCCCTATTGGAGGAATCATCAGGAACACAGAGTTTTATCAAAAAAATATGTCGCCTAGCCGGAATAATTCATGTGAATACCGAAAAATTATTACTCAATTTTATGATTTCACGTACAGCTTAAGATCAAATTAAACCATACAACACGTTTCCGTCATTTTATTTTGTCAGAAAAATTACATAATGTCTTTTGAACTCCGCTGTGTTGAAAAAACCTTTTTTGCACCCAATTCCACCGAGTAAATTAAATGCATTGAACTTCCAAATTATGCATAGTTTGTGTGGCGCACTTAGTTTTTGTCATTGGGAGTTATCGCTCAACTTCCAAGCAGAGCAGTCGTGTTCTCGCTGGAAGTCAGTAGCATTTTTTTCGATTCTTTCTTGCAAAATTTCTGCACTGCGATTCGCGTCCGTTGTGTATAGTGCCGCGGGATTCGCCGCGATGAGTGTTCGACGCGAAAACACGTTTCGCATCGATTATGCGAACGTGCCACGGAAGCCATCTTTCGAAGAGCTTCACGACTTCGTTGCTACCACATTGGGTCTCCAGTATGAGCAAGTTGTTCGACTACAGCCAAGCAGAGCACTCGGGTGCGCGTTCGTTAAGGTCGTCGACCTTGAGCTGGCGCGGAAAATCGTGTCAGAGCACGACAATAAACATGAGACAGAGGTTGACGGCAAAACCTACAAGCTCCGTATCACTCTCGAGGACGGTGCTGTTGAAGTGAAACTGTCCGACCTTTCCGAAGACATAACGAACGAGCAGATCGCTGAGTTCCTCGGTTCCTACGGCGAGGTGCTCTCCATTACTGAGCAAGTATGGGACAGCAAATATCGCTTTGCTGGTCTCCCGACTGGCGCTCGGATCGCGCGAATGCTAGTCAAACGGAATATAGCGAGCTTCGTCACAATTGACGGTCAGAGCACGAGCGTGTCTTACTTCGGGCAGCTACACACATGCAAGTACTGCGCCGAATTCGTACACAACGGCATCTCTTGTGTACAAAACAAGAAATTGTTGGTACAAAAAACCTATGCCAATGTCGCAAAACAAACTGGAACAAGCGACACCGCTCCGAGACCTCGCGTGTCAAAGCCGAAGCCTACATTCGCTAAGCTCTTCGGGCCGACACCAAGCGAAGCGAACAACCGAAGTCCAACCGCCACGACGAAGAAAACTGGGTCATCAGAAGCTGCGGTCGTTGTGCCGAAGCCTTCCATGTCGAACCCTGCCGATACCACCAAACGAGCAACAACATCAAAAGGTGGGCCCGCTGCTTCGCTACCGGCTAAACCGATCCACGACAACCGACCACTGACTGCCCAATTGCCAACAACATCAATCTCTCTCGAACAAAATATCAACCTCATGTCCCCTCCGGTTCTCTCGCAGAGTCTATTACCAGCCAACCGAATGGTTACTCGCTCCTTGGCTACAAGCGATGGAAACGAAACTGATGTTTCAACAGCCTCAACGAGCAGCAAACGTCGACACGGTCGTCCGCCGGGCAAAAAGCTGCGACATGGTGACGATGAAAACGATGGGAGCGACATTGCGATCTAATGGCTTCGACGAGTTACAATATCGCCTCGATCAACATCAACACCATCACGAACACGACTAAACTGAACGCGCTCCGAACATTTCTACGGACAATGGACATCGATATCGCCTTTCTCCAAGAAGTTGAGAATGAGCAGCTTCTCCTGCCTGGATACACTGTCATATGCAACGTGGATCACTCAAGAAGAGGGACAGCAATAGCGTTAAAACAGCACATACGTTTCTCCAATGTCGAGAAGAGTTTAGACGGAAGACTGATCGCACTGCGAGTACAAAACACGACGCTTTGCAATGTTTACGCTCCGTCTGGCACTGCGCTGCGGCACGAGCGCGAGCGCTTTTTCGTGACCACACTCGCTTACTATCTCCGTCACCCCACAGAGCACTCGTTATTAGCGGGAGATTTCAACTGTGTTCTGCGACAGTGTGATGCGACGGGACACAACCACAGCCCCGCTCTGCTCGCTACCGTGCAACAGTTGCAACTCACCGACATATGGCAGAAAATAAACCCAAACATACCTGGCTTTACGTACATCACACACAACTCGTCTGCACGTCTAGACCGCATGTACGTTAGCCAGAGTCTGCGCAGCCAGCTAAGATCAGCTGATACGCATGTTTGTTCCTTTTCCGACCACAAAGCATTGACAGCCCGAATCTGTCTCCCACATCTTGGTCGAGAGCCAGGCCGTGGGTTTTGGTCTCTTCGTCCCCACCTACTCACTCCTGAGAACATCCAGGAATTTCAGTATCGCTGGCAATACTGGACCCGCCAGCGTCGGAACTTTCCATCGTGGATGCAGTGGTGGCTATCGTATGCGAAGCCCAAAATCAAATCCTTCTTCCGTTGGAAATCGAAGGCTGCCTTTGACGATTTTCATCGGCAATACCAGCGGCTCTATGTGGAACTACGGCAAGCGTACGATGGCTACTACCGGAACCCTGCGATGTTGCCCACAATCAACCGAATTAAGGCGAAGATGTTAAATCTGCAACGGAATTTCTCGCAGGCATTCATGCGTATCAGCGAGACCTACATCTCGGGAGAACCAATTTCAACGTTCCAGCTAGGAGAAAGAAGGAGGAAAAAAACGATCATTACCCAACTGCGGGACGACGACGACCAACTGATCGAAGACGGCGGTGCGATTGAGCAGCACATGCATCGATTCTACCGCAACCTCTACGCTGCGAACGAAGCAGAAGAAGCGAGGGATAATATTTTCGAATGCGAGAGAGTGATCCCCGATAACGACCCAGTAAATGAGGCCTGTATGAGCGAAATAACTCCTGCCGATGTTTTCACAGCCATAAAGACTAGCAGTCCGAACAAATCCCCCGGCGGAGATTCGCTCCCACGAGAGTTCTACCTCAAAACCTACGATGTCATCTGGAGAGAGCTCACCATGGTTATGAATGAAGCACTTGCTAGCAATTTTCCAGCTGAATTTGTTGATGGAATAATCGTGCTGGTTAAGAAGAAAGGAAACGACCAGTCGGCACACTCATATAGGCCCATATCACTCCTCAATTTCGATTATAAGATCCTCTCTCGTATACTGAAAATGCGTCTCGACAATGTAATGAGAACCCACCACGTGCTAAACGGCGCACAGAAATGTTCCAGCTTCGGCCGTAACATCTTTCAAGCTACTCTGGCGTTGAAAGATCGCATAGCACAGCTGGTGAAACGTAAACAACGTGGCTTACTGGCATCGTTCGACCTTCGGCATGCGTTTGATCTCGTCGATCGGACATTTCTCTCTCGGAACATGTGCTCGCTCGGCTTCGATCCGAACCTTGTCCGACTTCTCAACAGGATTGGAGAGCTGTCGTCATCCCGTCTTCTTGTGAATGGGCATTTATCCGAAGCATTCCCCATCGAGAGATCGGTTCGCCAAGGGGACCCACTCTCGATGCACTTGTTCGTGTTATATTTGCAACCCCTGTTGAAGCAACTGGAAGAAATATGCGGACCCGACCTCGTGGTGGCGTACGCGGACGATGTTTCGGTGATCGTTACCTGCAGGAACAGGCTAGAGAGAATACGAGAGGCTTTCCATCGTTTCGAGCGAGTGTCTGGTGCTAGGCTGAGCCTGGAGAAATCGACGTCCATATCTGTGGGTTACACCGATGATGGACCACTCACCGTGCCCTGGCTGAGGTGCGAAAACACTGTGCGTATTTTAGGAGTGACTTTTGCCAATTCCATACGGCTGATGAATAAACTGAACTGGGATACACTTGTTGGCAAGTTCTCTCAGCAAGTGTATCTCCACTCCCTACGCAAGCTTAACCTACACCAGAAAGTGACCTTACTGAACGTGTTTATCACATCGAAGGTGTGGTATCTTGCTTCAGTGCTCGTTCCTGCTGCTGTACACATAGCGAAGCTGACTGCTATCATGGGAACATTTTTGTGGCGAGGGATTCCAGCAAGGGTGCCAATGCAACAAATGGCGCGCAGTATAGATGGTGGTGGTTTAAATCTGCAACTACCTGCACTCAAATGCAAGTCGTTATTAATCAACCGATGTATGCGAGAAATCGATTCCACTCCTTTTTACAAATCCTACATTTTCCAAGCTATTCCAAACCCACCTGCCGACTGTCCTTGTTTAAAATTGATCCTTTCGAATTTCCCACTACTCCCTCCGCAAGTCCAACAAAACCTATCCGCCGATGGCATCCACAAGTTTTACATCGAACAAACAGAAGCCCCTAAAATTGCCCGCGAGCACCCGACGGCAAACTGGCAACGAATCTGGCGGAATATTGCAAGCAAACAGTTAACCTCGAGCCAGCGAAGTACTCTCTTCTTGCTGGTGCACGGAAAGCTGGAACACCGGAAGCTGATGCACAGAATCAACAGAGCCGACGGAGAAAACTGCCAACACTGCGGTGCACCTAGCGAAACGTTGGACCACAAGCTAAGCACTTGCGTGCGCATTGATGCAGCGTGGAGGCTGCTACAGCGGAAAATAACGACTCTGCTTGGTGGCTGGCGTAGAGTTCGAATAGAGGATCTGATGAGGCCGCACCTTCAGAGCATACCAAGATGGAAGAAAACTATCATACTCAAAATGTTTGTTAATTATGTCGTATTTATTATGGAATGTAATAATTTTATAGACATTGCTGCATTAGATTTTGAAATTACAATTGATGTATAAATAGTTTACTATGTAATTACATTTTTTACATTTAATAAACAAATTTTATAAGTAAAAAAAAAAAAAAAAATTATCACAGTCACATTCACCACAAAATTTCCGTCGCATGTCTCCTGACACGTATTAAATAGGAAAACAAATCTGAATTCCATATCTGCATCTTTCCAATTGATGGCTGGATAAACAACCAAGCATAATTTATTCTGACGATCGAACATTGAGAGTGAAAAATAATCAAAACAATTATTCGACAAGTCAGAAGATGGTTTTATTTAGAAGATTGATAAAACTATGATACAACCCGAAATCCTAAGCCGGTTTGCATACAAAGTCCTGTAGACCCTAATAAGACTGGGCCAACTAGCCAGAACGTGGGCTTATTGAGGCATACAAGAACTCGAGAGCATTTTCAAGTCGGCATCAATGGTTTTATGTTTAAGATTTTTGAATCGCTAAAAAACTTTGATAAAATTAAAATTGTTACTTGGGATGTAATGTCGGAAGTAGTGCGCTGTATAGCTAATATGCTGCTCTATTCAGCGCACTACTTCCAACGTATGTTTAACGCATATAATAGGCAGAGGCAATTTATTTCCGACACCAATTTAGTACTAAATTTACAATACCTCATAACAGGCAACGATCGTGCAAATGTACGATTTTTGAAGACTCAATGTTCTCATGTACAACGGCTCGTACACAACCCGATTAGTCGATGCAATCGCCCAAAATACGTACTCGCTACTGAAAAACTCTAGCTGCGATCTCAACATTTTGTGGTGGGACAACATGATTTGCCTGTGTGCCGCATTAGGTATGAGATCGTCAATATCTTAACCAAGCTGAGATGCAGGCTTTGTCCCAGTTGGGAAGCTACACGGAATCCTTCAGAAATTATCAAAAAGATCCTTTTGATATTATTTCAAGGATTCCTTCCGGGGTTTCGTGGTTGAATGCTCCCGACCTAAACAACACACATGGTTACAAAACAGTCACGACAACGCATGTAAGGGTTGCACAGAAATCACCGTGACTTACTGCGCAACCTTACCGATATTTCTTTAAGGATTTCCTCAGGAATTCCCACCGAGATTGTTGAATGGATTCCTTCAAGAATTCCTCCAGTTTTTTTGCAGGAACTCCTCCCGGGATGCCTCCAAGGATTCCTCCAAGATTCGTTCTGGAACTCCAAAGGGGTTGGTTCTACCCAAGATTTCTTCATAAACTCCTTCATTCATCCCTCAAGCCCTTTAGGGGTTTCTCTCGAGTTTCCTCCAGGATTTTCTCAAATTGTTTATTCTCAGGGTTGCTTTGAAAATTCCTCCTGAAACATTTTCAAGGATTTTTCCCAGAATTTTTCTATAAGACAGGAAGGATGGCTTTCTCGGACTTCGAGTAAAGAACGATTTTTATCTACATTACTGACGTTTCGGCCTAGGTATTTGGCCTTTTTCAAGGGTCGTAGTGTCTACCGTCTTTTTTTTTGGGGAATTTGTATAAGGAATTCTCTTCTGGGTTGCTTCTCATGTATACATGTTGTTGTCTTAGATTTTTAATTTTGTATAATTCACTAATATGCACTGATAACGACAGTCCTAAAACCCTATTCTTTCTCTATAAGTATCCTCCAGAGTTTTTCTTCTGAGATTCTTTCACGGCAAAATTTTGCATATGCTACCGTTTCCAAAATACAACGGTTTTACTATGAGCAAAACTGAAAATATCCAACTTTTGATTGTTTTAGTACGTTTTTCTAATTATGGAGGATATTTTTTGGGAAGACCCACTTTTACCTACTGCACTGTGGGTAAAAATGATAAAATATTACAAGTTTACAAAATAAAGGAAATACGAATTAAAAAATTTAATTCACAAAACGTTTATTAATCAATTCTTCCGAGTTAGACAATTGATTTCAGTTAAGGGATGGATTTGAGTAAAGAAGGAAAATCCAATGTGCATTTAATTGTTTAATTCAAGGGTGTTCAGATCGTGCACTGCGACGCACTAGGTGCACCGCAAAACCTTGACTAGGGCACCACGACGCATAAAGAGTCTGTCTTCACTTTAAAATTCATCAATCAATTACCAATCACATTTTATGGGAAAATGAGAAAATATTCTGATATATATCAGGTCCAACATTGTAACGTGACGCTACTCATTCCCATTGTTAACATACTTTTCCGATGAAAACTAACTGTTTAATAGATCATAATTATTGTAAATTTTACAAGGAATCCGATTATAATATTTGAGGGTTTACGATCGAATTTACACGTTATAGTGGATAATCTGACCGAAAAGGCGTCAAAACGTTGTAAGTCACGGTAGAATGGGTCACATACGTTCTCAATAAAGTCTCATAAATTCTTCGAATGAGTGTAATCAGTTGCGTACCTTTTAATTCCGCCCTATTTTGCTTATCCTTTGACAGATACGTGTGTTTCGACAGCCATTTGTAATCTTCCTCAGTGTCAATTATCCACAAATAGGGCGGAATTAAAAGGTACGAAACTGATTACACTCATTCGAAGCGGGTATTCTGCATAGAGGGTTCGAAAAGTCGGTACAAAGATCTCATAAATTGTTAAAAATATTTGCGAAGATAAACCGTTTCTAAGATATGTATATATTTATTTAAACTTTCAATGAAGTTTTTAGGCCATTTGGAAAAGTAACTCTAGAGTCAAAATGACAAACTGATGATGTAAATGGTTTGTTTATGAAAGATGCTTGTGCAAAATATGAGATAAATAAAATATTGCAAGTATAAAACCAAAAAAAGCATCGTCATTTGTGGTGTAAATGATAAAGAAAAGTAAGAGAAAGATGAAAGAGAGCTTTTACAGCTAAAGACTGGAATCGAAAAAAGGGAGACACCTAAAATAATATAACTACTGATTGCGTGCATAAGATAGCTGTGTAATTAGTACCATAAAAATTCTATCAAAGTCAGGCATCCATTTTGAAAATTGTTTAGACTGCCTCTTTGTTGTTAGCTCATCAAACGTTTGAAAATTTGACTGTGAGTTCCGCAAGGCATAATAAGTGGTGATAATTTCATCATAATTGGTTCAGTACATTTTTTTTAACAATTCAAAAAAAGCGATATTTTTTTTCAAATTTTGAGCACTTTTTAACAATCCAAAACCAGTGTGCGCTATTTTGACTGTACAGGGTGCGGCAGGAAAAAATGCGAAAAGTTCAAGGCACTATTACACGCTAAATATGGGATATATATGACTATTTTTTCATGACAGTGTATCAGTCAATGTCTATATTCTAACACTGGAAAATAAAAATGAACATATTTGATGTTTAACATGTGATAATGTAGGCCTAATAAGCGGATATCAATAAACTGCGCGCCCAATGGTCATTAAACAAAATGACTTTAACGGTAACAAAATTAGCTCAAATTCGATGAACAACCAGACCACACTGATCCAGAGCCATGTAGTTTCACATACCAGATGAAATAAGTACATATATTTGATGATATTGTAGAGAAAATCAAAAATTTTGTTTTATCAGATGCGAAATTTAGCGACCTGTGTGATTTTCTGCGGTTTTAAAATTCTGGTTGTCTTCATCTTCAGGCGCCGCCCTGTAAAGGTTAGTGACCAAAATGGGAAATTTTTTGATTAACTTTGCAGAAAACTAGCCTATTATAGATCATGGAACGTCGAAACATAGATTGGTTAATGTCAAATGGACGAAAATGAGGTTTGAAGTTGAAAAACACTTTCGCATTTTTTCCTGCCGCATACTGTATAACAGCCAACGCTGTTCCGATTTTTGGGAAATTTTGACTATGAAAAATTGCTGTGTTAAACTATTTTAAGTGAAAATTTCAACCATTTTGGTTAAATAGGGTAAGTTGTGCTATTAGTGTAAATTAATTATAAAAAATGATCGCACTACCTAATAAAGGGTTTCAAAACATTAGTCTGTAGTTTTCTATCCAAATTCGCTTGGAAAAATATTAAAACTATCGTTTTCACTGTTTTAGACAATAAATCGCTTGCATCAACATTAGGCACACTGTTCCTATTACTTATGAAAGTAAAATTTAAGTTTGGTTCCTATTGTTGCGGTATCCCATTGAATTCAAATGGGATTTTGGAGGATAGGAACACTACCGCAACAATAGGAACACAGCAGCAAAAATATTAAGGACAATATTTTTTTAGAGTAGGTTTTTGGGCAAATCTTAAGCACACAAATTGTGCAATTTTATAATTGAAGCATAATACATCTATTGAAGATGATTTTTTGGTAACATTTCAGTCGAAAAGGTGCTCAAATGCCATTACCGCAACAGTAGATACTACAGCAACGAAGGGAACCATTACACTATTTTCAAAGTTAAAGCATTTTGAATTTCACTATACCAAAAATCACTTGTGTTTGTGACATAGTGCTTCATATATGGAAACGATTGGCGACGATTGAGCCCCAAATAAATGAACTAGATAAAAAAAATAAACGATTGGCACCGCTAACCGTTGTCATTACGATGTTCATTCATTTATTGAGTATTACATCAAATTCAAGATAAAACTGAATCAACAATATTTCTCCATAATACACGGTTCGTGGCTGCCGCTCTCCATCCTCGGTCGCGCCCGATGCTCGCCAAGTCACACTCCACCTGGTCCACCCATCGTGCTCTCTGCGCCCCACGCCTCCTTGTGCCAACCGGATCAGTTGCAAACAACAGCTTTGCAGGGTTGTTGTCCGGCATTCTTGCAACATGCCCTGCCCACCGTATCCTTCCGGCTTTGGCCACCTTCTGGATGCTGGGTTCGCCGTAAAGTGCAGCGAGCTCGTGGTTCATCCTTCTCCGCCACACACCGTTCTCCTGCACACCGCCGAAGATCGTCCTTAGCACGCGTCGCTCGAAAACTCCGAGTGCTTGCAGGTCCTCCTCAAGCATGGTCCATGTCTCGTGCCCGTAGAGGATTACCGGTCTTATTAGCGTTTTGTACATGGGGTCTCCAGTTAGCCTAGTGGTTAAGGCTATGGATCGCAAATCCGGAGACGGCGGGTTCGATTCCCGTTCCACAATGTACAAATTCATGCAATGGCAGGCAAAGAAAGCCCTTCAATTAATAACTGTGGAAGTGCTCAAAGAACACTAAGTTGAAGAGAGGCTGGCCAAGTTCCAGTGAGAACGTAGAGCCATAAAGAAGAAGAAGAAGACATGGCGCATTTGGTGCGTGGGTGAATCTTTTTTGACCGCAGTTTCTTCTGGAGCCCGTAGTAGGCCCGACTTCCGCTGATGATGCGCCTCCGAATTTCACGGCTCACGTTGTTGTCAGCCGTCAGTAAGGATCCGAGGTAGACGTATTCCTCCACCACCTCGAAAGTATCCCCGTCTATCGTAACATTACTACCCAGACGGATCCGGTCGTGTTCGGTTCCGCCTACCAGCATTTACCTTTTTCTGAGGCATTCACCACCAGTCCGACCGTTGCTGCTTCGCGTTTCAGGCGGGTGTACAGCTCTGCCACCGTTCTAAATGTTCTGGCAATAATGTCCATGTCGTCCGCAAAGCACACAAATTGTCCGGATTTTGTGAAAATCGTTCCCCGGCTGTTGAGCCCGGCTCGTCGCATCACACCTTCCAGAGCGATGTTGAAGAGTAGGCATGAGAGTTCGTCACCTTGTCGCAGTCCCCGGTGAGATTCGAATGAACTAGATAGTTCTCCCGAAATCCTTACGCAGTTTTGCACACCGTCTATCGTTGCTTTAATCAGTCTAGTCAGCTTCCCAGAAAAGCCGTTTTCGTTCAAGATTCTTCATAGCTCTGCGCGGTCGATACTGTCGATGTTATGTAATGAATATTGTTTATTTGAGACTCAATATGGAGATCGTGCAGGCCGATTTTTATGTTACCAAAAATAAATAGAAATTATTGAGGTAAAAATACGGTAGACTACCTTGGGCTGGTCATAAAACACTGATACCGGTTGTTCGCACATAGACTGAAGAGAAGAAGCGTAACAAGTTAGTTAATAAGCATATTATTATAAGATGATTGATAGAAATTTCATTGTTAAAAGACACTAAAGACTTGGTCTAAGCTAAATTAATCATCACAATGAAGCTCTGAATTATTGCAAAATAGTGGAAAATCTTCAAACATGATTTATTTCGTTTTTCGCCGATAGAATAGGTATTTTGAATCAAGGCTTTTCTGAAAGGTTAGGCCTTAAACTTAAACCCGGTAAAAGAAGATTTTCATTCAAGTTCGATAATGTCGGTTCCTGGTATGCGGGGCTGTTGTATTTTGTACAACACGTTGAAAAAATCTCGCTATTGGAGCGGACCTGGTGGGATGGTTAGAACACTTGACTATCACGCCGAGGACCTGGGATCGAATCCCACTCCCGACAAACTCGCAAAATGTGAGTTCTTCCTTCGGAAGGGAAGTAAAGCGTGGGTCCCGAGATGAACTAGCCTAGGGCTAAACATCTCGTTAATACAGATAAAAAAAAAAAAGAATCTCGCTATTTGTACTCAGCATAAGCGTGGTGCTGACGGTGGTGGCCAAACGCGCGACTGATGGAAGGCTAAATCGAAATATTTCATAAGTAGATCTGTACTAGTTTATTGCAAAAGTAATTGAGATTGGTAGGGGATGATTTTCTTAATTAGTTGATCTAATAACAAAATCTATCTTATTAACCTTAACTTTCATCAATTTATGTAAATTTGGGGGGCACAGACTATGAGAAGAACGCTTGGAATAGCCAACAAATTATTAAAAGAACATAACTAAGACAAACAACTTGTAGTCATACAGCCACATTTTCACAGGAATCAAATACATTGGAGAGAACAAGTATTATAATTCTATGCTCAAGATATTTTAAAACCCTATTTTTGCGATTTGATTGAAAAGAATATTTAGAAGATAATTTGAGGCATAGTGAGAATGCTGATGGATTTTATAAACCTTCAACAGAAATTGGGAATTTTTGAAAATTTACACAGAGATTTCTCTTTTCATTTCTGCTGAATTAGAATTGGAAAAAGTATAGATTAATGTCTTTAAAAGGGTATGAATTCCCAGGAATCTGTAAATAAAAAAATGCAACAACAACAAAAACACGATAACTGTGGGGTGTGAACATAGGTTAGTCATTCCCCTTGTGTGTTTGAATCCTGTGAAAAACACCATGCCGTCCCTTCCAGCCTTTGGCCAGTTTGGCGCCCCTCTGAGGCTGGCGCCCTTGGCGGGGGCTAACCTGGCCAACCCCACGCTACGGCTCTGATCATAGGCAGTATAAGTCAAATTTACAACACCACACGAACAATGTGTTCTACCTTTAATCCAAATAGGCACTAATAGGTCTTGATTAAGATATTTTTAGAGCAGCAGTAGAAAATACTTGGATATCACAAATAAAATGTAATGACATTGATGTGGATGCATTTTTTTTATAGAAAGATCCAAAAAGTGTCAATACATCATACCTTTTTTCAACGTTCAAAAAGTGCATATATTTCACAAACTTTAGAACATTAAAATATTGTTGTAAAACGTTCAAAGTTTCATTCGATTCGGTTTACTGGTTTCGGAAATATGATAGTTCAAAAGTTAGTGTCTAAAAAATGTGTTTTACGAGAACGGTTCTAGCTTCGTGAAATGTTAACCAATCGAGCTCAAATTTGTACTGAATGAAACACATACAATTAATTGACAAACAGTCAAAATTTGAGAATTGTTGATGCTCTCTATGAATAGTTAGAGCTTGTTTATATATTTTGTGACAGAAAAAAGTTGCCTATCCCAAACATTTTGGCTACCACCTGTAACTATTATTTCATTAAACAGAAAACCCAAGTCTTGCTTATTTGAAGTCACTTTTCAAGTGCTTTTCGCATCCTACAATCTTATTCAAAAAATTTCTTACAGTGTAACTCGTACAATTCTATAGATGTAACAGATTCTAAGAAAACGAATACTAATCAATTTTCACGAGAAGTACCTATAAAAACCCCACCAAATCTAAATTATTCAATCTGATGTCAGTTACATTCCATGGCACGGCTTCTGCTCCACAAATACTATTTAACTACAACGCTTGGTTTTTCACAATCATAAATTGATTCATTCTCCGTTTGCCCACGCTACACCGACCGCACCGCAAGTCAGTCAGTTGGCTCGCGACCAAATGCAGCCAGTCAGCGGCGTCCGCGGCGTCATAACTGCATCGATTTGCAGTTTGTTTGATTAGTGGGTGAAGTGCATTCTGCAGTCACAACTGTATCGTGCCGGTGCGGTTTGCAATGTCGTCACCGTCGTCGTCGCTGTCGCGCCAATTTGTTTATTTTCATTCCATTATTATCGGTTTTCTACGTCGCTGCGGCAGTTGGCACATGGAAGCTTTAGTTTTCAAGTTCAAGTTCGGATAAACATATGTGGACTGCGGGTTGGACGTGAGTAAGTAGGATTTTCACTGCCAGGGTTTTATGTACTAACTGTCCCAGTGACCGACTGACGCCTTGGCAGTGGTGCCAGTTTTATGGAAATTCTTGTTGTTTTTAACGTAGAGTGCATTTGGGCTATCAGATATCTACGGATTGAGACATTACATGGCTTGTTTAAGTTTCTAAGGTTCACAAGAGTATGCTTATGAATTCGTTCAATAATTAATCTGACATCAGTGTCGGCAGCTGTGTTTGTTCCGCCGGCTCCACTCGCGGTGAGACACAGCTGACGAGTTCAAAAGTTTAGCGTAAGTGAATTTTGCAAGCTTGGCAAGTTGTGTAGCGTCTTTGTTTGCTCTGTAGTTGTGCACCGTAAGAAAATTCTATTTCAAGGGATGTTCAGTTTAAAACTCCCAGACTATTTGAAAATGGATATCACATTTCACGACGTTCTAGTGATTCATCCGAAGGAGATGCTATCCCCCGTAGACGTATTATGCAATACGTCTGTGGGTTTTGCCAGTACTTGGCAACGTGTCACGTGTTTCCTTCGGTAATACTGGTGTGGTGGAACAGCTTTACTTCTTCAACTACTAAAAGCAAATGAGTTAATCTGATGTAATACTTTCGTTGCAGAACGTCAGCCTTCCCGAAGCGATAACGGTCAGCTTGTATACAGAGAATGCGTTGAACTCGACTGAATCAGGTGGAACTACTCGCGAGAAATGGACCAGGAATATCGAGTTCCTGCTTTCGTGCGTGGCACTGTCCGTTGGATTCGGGAACGTTTGGAGGTTTCCCTACACGGCACTGAACAATGGAGGCGGTGCGTTCGTTATCCCGTATTTGGTGGTACTGCTGGTCGTTGGACGACCGCTGTACTACCTGGAGATGGTTGTTGGGCAGTTTTCGAGCAGAGGATGCGTTAAGGTGTTCGACTTGTGCCCGTTGATGCGTGGTGTCGGAGTTGGACAGACTATAACGATGTTCACGATCGTCGGATATTATGCAGCGCTGCTGTCGCTGGCTATGCGATACTTCGTAGACTCGTTCCAGTACACTCTTCCGTGGTCCGAGTGTCGTTCGGATTGGGATTGCGTAGACTCATCTAAGGCTTCGATTCACATTTCCAACAGTACGACTACGAAGCCATCTGCAGAGTTCTACTTCACGTAAGTACTTTGTTGTAATCAAGCCGTACGACTTACTGACAGATTTTTTTCCATTTCAGAAAGACTGTTACGGAACAATTCTCAGATCTTGAAAACGGGATCGGCATTCCAAATTACCAGCTAGTTCTCTGCTTGCTGGTCAGCTGGGTATTGATAACAGTGCTCGTAATCAAAGGAATCAAGAGCTCCGGCAAAGCATCCTACTTCCTTGCCATCTTTCCGTACGTTATCCTTTTTGGCTTACTGGTCCGTGCCGTCACTTTGGACGGAGCATTTGATGGCATCCGGTACTTGATCACACCTCAGTGGGACAAACTTCTGGACACTGAAGTTTGGTACGAGGCCGTATCTCAATGCTTTTTCTCCCTTACCGTTGGTTTGGGAGCCGTGATAGTGTACTCTTCGTTCAACAGTTTCTCCAATAACATCTACCGGTAAGTTACAAAACAGTAGTCCTTATGAAATAACTATTACACATCCATCATTCTTTCAGCGACGCCATGATCATCTCCTGGCTGGACACTTTCACCTCGATGCTCTCGGGAGTGATCGTATTTGGAGTGGTCGGTAACGTAGCCTACATAACCAAGAAGAACGTAACGGATGTCATGAAAGGAGGTCCAGAGTTGACGTTTGTGGTGTATCCGGACGCTATTGCCAAGATGCCCACGTGGCCCAATTTCTTCGCGGTGATGTTCTTCCTGATGTTCATCCTGCTTGGTTTGGGCAGTAATATGGGAATTGTGACGACGATCTTGACCTCGATCAAGGATCGCTATCCGGGAGTGAAAATCTGGAAGGTGGTTATCGCGATCGCGGTGGCAGGGTTCTGCTGCGGACTGGTGTACATCTCACCCGTAAGTTCTTTGTGTTTAGTTAGAATCTTGATTATAATTCACAACTTGTCCGTAGGGCGGGTTCTACGTACTAGACGTGGTAGACTACTATGGCGTTACGTTCCCCACTTTGGTACTGGTAGTTCTGGAAGCGTTCACCTTCTGTTGGCTGTATGGCGTAAATCGTATCTGTATGGATATCAAATTCATGCTCGGCATCAAAACTGGAATTTTCTGGAGAATATGTTGGGGTTTCCTGACACTGTCCATCCTTATTACCATCACTTGTATGCAAGTATTCAAATACAAAGCAAAAAAGGTGCCCCATGGCTATAACGGTAAGACTCATTTCAATCCAATGATCTTTTCATTTCTCAACATTTTACACTACACTTTTCAGTTTTCGGTTGGTGTCTCTTCGGCGTGACCGTACTTCAAGTTGTTGGTTGGGCCATCTATGCCACTGCCCGGCAACCACAGAGCAGTTTTGGAAGTAAACTATGTAATGCCCTCAAGCCAACTGATGATTGGGGTCCAGAATCTGAGCAGGTTAAACGGAACTACAATGTAACGGTGGCAAAGCGCAAAACAAAACGTTCCAGAATAAAAACACTGCGAGCGAGAGTATTTAAAAATGTTTCGAAATGATTACATGTACACATTATCGTAGTATATCTTAGATCTAAAGTAGGTTATAAAGTTGTACAAACCAAAATACAGAATACCATAGCCACTGGATAGAGAAATAGTGGGTGCACTGCCTAAACTTGATGAACCTTAGAAGCATTATTTGTCATTAATAAACCATACATAAAAACGAAAGTTTGCGACTTTTTTATTGGATGACCCAAAGTAGGTAATACCTGTAATTCTAATTTTATGATATTATAAAAAGCTCAAAATCCGTCTCATTGGTGGAAAGGGAGCTTGAAATTAGGGAAAACTTGGAAGAAAGTATAAATCCAACCTACTTTACCTGTTCAGTCACAATGATTTCATTGGGACATCTACAAACGAAACCAGTTATCAAGCTGCTTGTCGCAATGTTGAGAAGAGACGTCGTCCAATTGTAAAAAATGGAGATATACCATGACGAATGTTTTCTGTAATTCTCGCGAAAGGAACATTTTTGCTGGAATTCCATTTATGAGTTTAACAAGACTTCTTAAAATTTTCAGGATTTACCAAACATTTTCTGGAATGTTTACAGAAAAAAGATTCTCGGCGCGTTTATTAGAATGATTTTAGCAATAATTCCTAAAAATTTTCTCCTAGTATCCCTTCTGAATACATCCTTGTACAAGCAATAAATTGAATTGAATCTTCTGGGATTCCTCCACACATTTTTCAATAATTCTCCTAAGAATTTCTCTTGGGACTTCTTCAGGAGTTTCTCAAGAAATTTTTTACTAGATTCATATTGAAACTGGTAAGAGGATTTCCCTTCAAAATTCCTCCTGGGATTCCATAAGAGAGTCTTTAGGAAATTTCTACATAAGTTAATGCTTCTACTCCTTCATGCTTTTTTTTCAAATAGTTGTGAATCAATTCCTCCAGAAACATTGTCAGAATGTTTTCCAGATGTTTTTCTTTGGGATTTCTCCGAAAGTTCTGTAAATTTCTCAATAAATTCTTTTTTTCAGGAGTTTTTCCATAACTCCTCCTAACGTTTCTTCAAAAGATGAAACTTCGAGAGAATTTATTTCAGAACGATTTGGAGACTCTTGCAAAAATTCCTCTAGGGCTTTCTATTGGCAATTCACACACTTAATTTGAAATGCCGGGATCTCAGCATTTTCTCAAACTTTCGCCGAGATCCGCACAGCCGAGCGCTCGGCAAACAACTACATAACCGAGATTTCAGCAACTTTGACAGTTCATTACTGAGGTTCGGCAACTGTTTTGCTGAGAATCAGCTAACAAATGCAGTTTTAACTGAGATATCAGTTTTTGAGTTTGCTGACTAGTCGGCTGTGCGCGGAAAACCGAGCCCGCGAATATTTTTTAAGTGTGCAGATATTGTTCTTGAAACTTTTTCAGAAATGATTCCTTCTCTTCAGATGTTTCTTCTAGAATTGCTAGTATTCATTCGGGGATTTTGTCGGGCATTAATTTGAATGTTCTTATAGAACATAATCAAGAGATGCTTCCGGAAGTTCCTCCAGGGGTTTCTCCAATAGTTCCCTCAGGTATTTCAGGCATTGATTTTGATTTATTCACATTTTCCTTTGAAGGTTCTTTCAGATTTTTTTCCCAAAGATTCTCTTAACAATTTCTGCTGAAATTACTTCTGAATCTATTCCTTAGCATTTTTCAAGAAATGTCTCTATTAACAAATGCACAACGTTCTTCAGCATCCAATAACTTTCAAGTACTATTTCAAAGATCCCTTCAAAAAATCAATTTTTATCTTATTTCTTCAGTTTTTCTTCAAATATATATATTTTTTTTATTCTGCAGGATTTCATTCAGAAATTTTTCTTGGCAATAGTTTAGGGATTTTAGTGAAGAAATCACTTCAGAAATTGAATAAATATTTTTTTGCTGTGAGGAGTTCTTCCAAGAATTCCTTCAGAAAATCCTCCCGGGACCCCTCAAAAACTTATTGAGGAATTTCGTTAGAATTTGCTCTTCGGATTTTTCCAGAAATTCCTGCAGAAGTTTCTCAAGCATTTTCTCCTTGGAATTTCTTGCAGAGGTTCTCCAGGTTCTCCCAGCATCTCATGATTTTTTTTTTTACCGTTAAAGGGGTAAAGTGTAATCTCCTAGGTATTGTTCTAGGCATTTATCCACAAATTGCTCTAGAGATACAGGGGGTAGAAAAAATGTATGGGATAGTCAACTTTTTTTCCATCACAAAAAAAGTTCAACAACCTGTAACTTTTCGTATAGTGTATCAAACATTCTTAAATTTTTACTGCTTGTCAACCTATTATATGCGCCTCATTGATACATATTTCAGCTCGATTGGTTAATCTTTCGCGAAGCTAAAACGGTTCTCGTAAAATACAATTTTTAGACAACTTATATTTGAACCGTCATATCTCGAAAACGAAAACCAGTGAACCGAATTGAATGAAATTTTGAACGTTTATCAATAATATATTAATGCTTCACTATTGAAGACTAGACATTTTTGAACGTTTAAAATTTGTACCAATGATGCACTTTTAATAGGTTGACAAACAGACGAAATTTGAGATTTTTTCATGCACTCTGTGAAAAGTCACAGCTTGTTGAACTTTTTTGTAAGAGAAAAAAAAAATGCCAATCCCAAACATTTTGGCCATATTTAATTATTTCAGAAATTACTTTACAAACTTTGTTCTAGAAAATGTAGAGAATATCTTCTAGGAGTTCCCAAAGGTATCTCCAGAACTATTAAGGGATTTCTCGAAACAATCATCCAGGGATTTTTTGGAAATTTCTTCAAGGATTCCTTAAACAATTCTTCAGTAAGTTCTTGATGAATTTCTGAAAAATCGGTGGAACTATATCTGAAAAAAAAAATCTCCAGGGATCTCCAAAGTCATCACAGGGGATATTTCTGATGAAACCGCAGGATTAATTTTAAAACATACCTTGAAAGAATTTCTATAGAAATCTCTGAAGGTGTTTCTTATTGGACAAATCCCGGATTTATTTTCCGAAGAGATTTCTGTTAATTTCCATGGGAGAGTTTTTGAAGAAATTCGTTGCTAAAGTTCCTGAAAAAATCCAAAAATTGTGAGAAAATTTCCCAAAAAAAAAAATTACTCAAATTAAAGAAATCCCAGCAGGATTTTTTTTTTCAAAATTTCCAAAGTTAGAATTGTTTTAGATATCAAACGAAGTACCTTTGAATGAATTTCTGGAGGAATATCTGAAGAAATCTTAAGTACATTCTGCAGAAATACCTAAAGAGCTTCTCGGGAACTGTTTCATAGAAAAAAGAATATTGAGAAATTTAGAGAAAAAATTGTTCAAGAAATGCATTGATACTTGGAGGGTTTTCTGAAAATATTCCTTAAACATCTGTGAACGAATTTCAGAGAAATAAACCCGTAGGAATATTTGGTGAAACGCTTATATAAACATTTGAAAAGATCCCTAAAAAAATAAATTTTGAGATATTTCTAAAGGAATTACCATAGAAATCCTTGGGAAACATTTAAGGACAAATTTCTTGAAGAAACCATGGAGAAATTTTTGGACTTTTCCTTAGAGGATTCCCGGATAAATCCCTAAGGAAATACATGGAGCAATATCTGGAGGAAATCCTGAATGAATCTGCATATGAACTCCTACATAAATCTCTGGAGGAATTTCTGCCTGATTCAATGAAAGTAATGATGCAATAATCTCTGGAAGAGATCTTGCAGGATCTTCTGAATGAATTTCTGAAAAAAAAAATCCAGGACACATTCATGCGGGATTTCCGATTCAACCCCTAGAACGAATCCTGTATTTCCCTGGAAGACTTGCAGAAGAAATACCTAAACGAATATTTTAAGGAATCTCTGGAACATTTTCTAAAAAAGAACCGCCGGATGATTTTATAAAAGAATATTTGAAAGAATTTCTAAAGGACTCTGTAGAAAATTATGAAGAGAATTTTTCAATAAATTTTTAAAACGTATGCCAAGAATTTTTTTTAATAAATTCCTGGTGGAATTTCAGAAGAAACCCACTCTAATCTGCCTAAAAGAATTCTTGGAGAAATTCATGAGAGAATACCTGAAACCCTGGAACAATGTCTGAAAAAAAAACATCGCATGAGTTTCTGAAAAAAAAAACCTATTAAGATTTAAGGCCGATTTTCAGGAGTAATATCTATAGCAAGCCTTGGATTATTTTAGAAGAAAATCCATGGAAGATTTTCTTGAACTTTTGTGGGCTTCGTGGCTTTGTGGTTAGCGGCGTCAGGCGTCTAGGTGTTTCGTTAGCATCGGAGTGCGGGCTCGATTCCCGATCCAGTCGGGGAAAACTGTTCACCAAACGAAAAATTCTCCATTGGGCAACTGGGTGTTATGTGTGTTGTTCCGTTGTCTCGTGTTAGTAATGCTCAGTCTCTGCTGCCTCTGGCTGAAGACGGTTTAGAGTCTTTTAACTTGGAATCCTTGGACATATTAATCTCATTGGGAGTTTTTCAAGGAATCTCTGAGGAAATATCCGAAAGAATCTCTGGATGAATTTTTCATGCAAGCTTTGTAATAGTCTCTGTTTTTTTAAAAGAATTTCTAAAAGGTTTTCTGGAAGTATCGATTGATTATCTCATGAAGGATTTTTCGTACCAATTCCTGGCAAGAAAAAAAAAACTATGGAAGAATTTTTAAGGGATCCCATCGAAATTTTTCTAGAGACATTCTGGGAGAAATTTTTGGAGGATCATCTGAATCCCTGGACGATGTTGTAATGAACTTTAAATAGAAATCTATGAAAGTATTTTCAAAAGAAATTTTTGGAAGATTTTCAAAAGTATCTTTGAATCAACATCGGAAGCAACCAAGGGAAAGATTTAGGAAAAAGTACTTAAATTTATTTCTGGGGTAATTTCTATAAAATATTCGAAAAAGATTCCGAATTCAAAATTCGGAAAATTTCTGGAAGAATTATAGAATTTTATGAATAAATCAATGGAAGAATTCCTGAAGGATTTTTCAAAGAAATGTCCGAAGGCAATCCTGACAGAATTTCTTATCCACATACTATTGCGTACCTAGCCACATCCTTCTACTCAGTAATACCGTGAACAGACACATTGATGTACCGTCGGCATTTTTCCTTACAGACAGCACGAGACGCTTTATTTACAAACCATCTCGTCAGGGCCTTATCAGCAGTGTGGCGCAATGAATGAAAGTGTCGATTTAATCTGATAGACCTTTTGAAGATGAGATCGCGAAAAAGATGGATGTGACATGTTTGAAGAATATGAGTGGAAATTCAGTAACCAATGTTCTCCTTGGAAATTAATTAGGTTCTGAATCCTACTTTATGGGGAAACTGCCCTACATACTGATTTCCCGCTCAATGTTCATCACAGAACCTTCATGTTGTCATAAATGGCAACAGTACGGTACGAACTGCTCTCGCTGCCACTATAAACTTAATCGTTAAAGTTGGGACTGCAGAGATCAGTTGTTCGACAGGTGCCCATGTGCTCGGATGTGTGATTAAATTATTGAACAGATCTCACCGGCAAGAAAATCGTCGTCCAGAAGCAAGTGCGAAGAAAACTCGTTACCGTTTGACTAAGCCTTAGAGAAGCCAAAAAACAAGTTATGGATAACCGAACGTACATCGCAGAATCTCAAGTTGATCTCAGTGCAGTGGTAAGTTCTACGCTTGAAAATTTGTACCAAGTGAGTGTATCGTTTCGCAACATTGCTGATCAGATCAAAGAATTGCCTAAATAAATATTACCCTGCCGATCAACCAGTTTTGCGCAAAGTAAAACCCCATCAGCTGTACATTTTGCGGGAATTCCCCGAGCACGTTGGGAAAGTGTTGGCACGTGAAGTTTAGTACTTGGCAAACCCAAACGACTAAAACGTGTTTCCGATATATGGCCATCGCCACAGTGGTGTGTTCTGTTTTGATCCGGCTGTTCGCAATAGTTTGCATGCAAATAAAATGCGCGTTTAGGCGCCGTTAACAAATGCGACAAGTGATGCCGGGTCGGTATGACATGGTGTAACATCTAAGAAGAGCGACATCAATCGAAGCGATTGTGTGTAATTAGAAAATTGATTGATTGTTGAAAAGTGAGTGAACTGCAAGCCAGGATGTCTTGTTTCATATTAGTGTGAGATATCCTATGGAAGTAATTACGAAGACAAAGAAAAACTCGTTTTTATGCTTATAAAAAAATGATTTATGAAAAGCCGCCTAATGATCAACTGAAAAGCTTTTCAATAATCCGTAAAGCAGTAGCAGATATTGATGAGTCAATGCTAAAATTAGCTAAATCAATTTTATTATTTTATATTTTTATACTTTCCATTTATACTTTAGAGCCAAAATTCTGATATTCTATGAAAAAAAAAAACTGAGGTACATTAAAGTTCGATAATACTCGAAATTTTGACACCGTGCGCTGGACGCCCTATTCGGTAGCGGCGTAATCGGCCGTGAATTGCAACTTTCAAAACGTCAACACAGAATAATTTGTTCTCTATATCCAAAGTAGGTATTATCATTTCCTACCTCTGCCTACTAAGATTTACTAAGGACTGTATCGTTAATGTGTACTCATAACTTTTAAGGCTCTATATTAAAAAGACTATGCCTTATTTTGACAACTGCTCTGTGTCTATGTGTTGCTAACGTTGTAAACAAACGATAACCTTCATTAAAAGATAAAGTTTTTCCTCGAGCGGAACAATGCGAGGGTTTACGGATGAGAAGAGAAAAGCGATTGTGGCCATGTACCGCAATGAAAAATGATAATCGCTAAGAAAATCAGCAAAAGTTGAATGTATTAGGGTTTTTGTTGTCCAAAATGCTATCAAATGATTCGGTATGCATAACTCACTGAAAGACTCATCCGGACGCGACAAAAAAACAAGTGCGTCCAAGTCAAATTTGGACAGCAAAATTTGCAAAATCGTTTGAGGAAAATATTGCGACATTTGCACCCATTTAGACTCGGCCGAAATTCATTATCATCACAGTCGAATTTCACACACGACTTCGCAGCGGCTGGCATGCACAAGTTCGGTTGAGTTCAAGACAGGGGCGTCGGATGCACAACAGGTAAACAAAATAAGCTGGATTAGTGTGAAATTTCGCTGGGAAATGATGATTCAGTGGATTCTCAAATTATCACAGTAGTCTAAACATTAATGAGAAACCCAATATGTAGGAGGTATTTATCAACAATTGCGCAAAAAAGTGTAGAACGACTCTTGGTATGGTTCAGCGCGTCAACCCGAGCAGGAGAAAATAGCTGCAGAATACCAAATTCAGGTATGGAAAACCGAATACCTACAACCTGAATGAGGTATTGAAAAGCCCTGCACAAGAGGTAAAATACCTAAAATAATAACTGGAGTGTATTCTATGAATACCACGTGAATAATGACATCAGGTATTGCAATACCTCAATAATACCCGAAGATTTTCCCACACAAATGGCGGTTTTTCCATAATTGCCTAATACCTCAAGCAGTCCTCAATACCAAACCAATAACTCGTCGAGGTATTTATTGACAACGACACCAATACCTACACAATACCAAAACCTGCTATTTTCAATGCCGGGATAACCGACCAATACCTTGTCTTGGTATGATACCTGACTTTGGTATTCTACAGTTATGTACACGGAGAAAAAATATTTGTAAAAACAAACAAATTTCAGTTTAATTCAACCGGAATTCAATGTTAACTTCGGCACAAACGATAGTTTAGTTCGATTTTACTGCCTAGGGTAGTTAAAACAAACTAAAATATCATGTTGATGGATTTTCACAATCTCCAGTTATTTTTACAAATATCCATTTAAAACAACAAAAATGTTTGTTGTTCCATATGACAGCTCTGTAAATGATCATCAATATTAGTTGTTTCAAACCAAAATGTATCAGTTGAAATTACCGGAATAAAGTTCAAATTAAACGAGGCTTGGTTGTTGAATTGACCGACCAATTTGTTGTTTTTACGTTGCTTACAGCTCCCCGCTGCTCCCCCCGGGTTCTGCATTTTCTTTCTGTGATGACGTAAAATTGAAATTTCCAAATGAAGGTGTAAAATGTGTCCCATTTTATTTAAAATATCGCTAAAATGTTCAAACTTTACACTTTTTTCAACCCACTGTGCATAAGTCACAGGTGATGGATTTGTGAATTATTTAACGGGACCTTCAGAATCCCGCTAGAAGTAGAACCCTAGTAGCGAGACCACTATTATACATCCGGTCGAAATATTAATGTTTCTAGAATTCGCCTCACTGAAAAATCCGGTCTAATTCCGACACCGATTTAACGCACACGTCCTTCTTCTCATCAAACGAGTTTCGCTGTGTGGGAAAAACCGAAAAAAAAAACTCCAACTCTCACCTCCGAGCTCACCGCCATGGTGCTTGTTATGCTGGTGGGAAGAAATTGATTTCAATTTAGTAACAATGTTTTTATATCATGCAGAATATCAACCCAATAATCAAAAACTTACTTGACTCATATTTTGTCTTAATTTCCTAAAAACTTTCCTTGAAACTTTCTGATCTGAATTTATCTTTCGAGCTTGCTTACACGTACGCACACGATTACCTTCAGATGACTGGATGACTGACAAAGGCAGTTCTTGTGCGAGCGGTGTCGGCGTTACAATTTTTAAACAAACCGAGATTTTAGTTTAAAATGAACGAAATATCCGGTTGTTTGATCTCCAAATGAAAGTTTAGTTCATTTCAACCGGCAGTATTTGTTGGTTCAATCTAGTATGTTGGTTTGTTTCTTAGATTTTTAACTGGAAAGGAACAACTGGAAATCCGGTGAAAACAAACTGAATTCATGTTAGAAAATAACAAATACGTTGGTTTGAAATCACAATACTTGAGAAAACCGTGATTAGTAAAAACAACTAAATTCGTTGTTTGTTTCAAACCAAACCAAATAGTTTGAGTCAACAAAATTTGGTTTCTTTACAACCAATTTTCTGGTTTGTAAATCAACAAACGTGTTTGTTGTTTCAAACTAAACTGATTTTTCTCCGTGTATCAGTTATTCGTTCCTGCTCGGGAAGGAGCGTAATTACCTAAAGACCTACCCAAAACAGAAATGTCCAAAACGCATTTAAACTCTGGCGGATTACGTGATACCTAACTCGGGCTTGGAAACTGTACGACGATGTTTTGAGCAAAAATTACATGTGCATAATCATGGATGATGAAACGTATGTCAAATTGGACTACAAGGCACTTCCAGGGGCACAATGTTTCACTGTGAAGCGGAGCACGGATGTTAAGATTTAGTAGAAATCGATTTTTTTGCGGAAAAATTGGGAGAATGTGTTGGTTTGGTAAATAATTTGTCAATGTAGTATGAAATCGTCGCCTTTCTTAACCCTCCTGAGTATGAACGTCGGTATATGCCGGAATGAATGTCTCCAGAAACTTTTTCTGCCACTCATCTGAAAGCACAAAGGTTCTACATTATTTTGGCCGGATTTGGCATCCTACCACTATGCACGTGACTCTTTGGCTGGTATGAAGAAAACAATGTTCAATTTGTAGAAAAGACAATGAATCCTCTAAATTGCCCGCAAATAAGGCCCGTTGAGAAATAGCTAACTTTGATGAAAGGGAAACTACAGAAAAAGTATAGAGGAGCAGAGGACGTCACCAAATTCAAGAAAAACTGGGTCAACCCTGTCGTATTCCCAATCGTAATTTAACATTTTTTTCA
The DNA here is from genome assembly GCF_035046485.1 of Aedes albopictus. Lineage (NCBI taxonomy): Eukaryota > Metazoa > Arthropoda > Insecta > Diptera > Culicidae > Aedes > Aedes albopictus. Next base: position 327,155,116 of record NC_085138.1, read on the forward strand.
CACCACTGAACACGCCTGTACCCGAAAAACTGAAAATCTTCCTTAAAACTTCGGACACCTCCGTTCTCGCCAAAATTCGAACACTGAATCATCGAACACTCCGTTCTTGTTCGGTTGTTCGCGTTTTTCATTTCCGCTTAGCTTCCACAATCGCTCTTTGCGTTCCACGATCGTTTCCTCACGTTTCAACTTTGCGTTTTTTCTTTAATGCGTTTCGTTCCTTTTCTCCGTGTATGGAATTTTCTTGTAGTCAAGCCCTGATTCTAACCATGTCTTGAAACTACTTTACCGACGCTCATGCTGCGTGTAATTTTAGGTGTTTATTCTTCAGAGTGTTTTCGCTTATTTACTTACTGTCAAATCCGACGTCGTCTCAGTCGCTTTATTTACATTTTGTTAGTGGGTCAGTAGGTCAGCAGTTTAGGTTTGCTCCCGTGACCTAGTTTTCATCAGTGATCTATTTACCTGGCGCTATTTACTACATCTCATCTTACCTCTACTCTTTCACTGGCAAAAAACGAAAGAGTTGCAGCACATCCGAAAAAGTCGGCAGCAGTGAAGGTTTCAAGTGTCAAGTAAGTGAAAACAAAGTAACCGCCTCATTTTTAAAGCATCAAGAGTTTTGGTTTATTAAACATCAATCAATTAACACAAATTTCAATTTCGTTATCAAATTTCAATCATTCTTTTTCTTTTCCATGTATTTATTAGGGAATCGTTAGAAGAACACCCGATAAACATAGCCATCATCGAATCGCGTTGGACGTCTGATTGCTGATCGTTCACGAAGATTCCTGGAAGAGGCCGCTTCTGGAACGTCGTTTGCGGATTCCGGTTCTGGTTGATGTGACGTCTCCCCTGGTAGAATGGCTTGGCCTTCCCCGACTGCTGATTCAGTTTCACCTTCATCGCTAGTTCCGACAGGGGGAGAAACGGTAGATGTGTTGTCATGTTCCGTCTCAGGAGCTCGTTTGACTTCCCGTACGTTGCGGCTGTACTGTAATCCGGATTTGCTCATGACGACAACTTTAGCCCCTTCTCGCGCAATCACAGTGTACCGTTCATACGAAAAAGTCGGATCTACCTTGCCTTTCTTCGTCTGGGCCAACAGTACGGTATCACCTACGCCAATATCGGACTCCTTGGCTCCTCGAGTTGAATCGGCGTATTTCTTGCTAGCAAGTTTTGCTTCTGCATCCTTCTCGGCCAGGTCTTGTTGGTCCCGACAGTTAGTTTCTTGGCCGGACCACAAACTAGGAAATGTTCCCCGATATTTCCAGCCGACCATCATTTCAAACGGGGTCACGCCCAAGCGGGAATGTGGGACCAACGTATTGTGACGGTGTACATATTCACGCAGAGCCAGCCGCCAATTCCGGTTCTCAAGTTTTGATGCAGCCAGTGCCTTTATTATTCCTTGATTTTGCCGCTCAACTGATCCATTTGACTGCGGACTTAACGGGATTGCTTTTCGGATGTCGATACCCTTATCACGCCAAAACTGCGTAAACGCTGCGCTCTGAAATGGTGGTCCATTGTCGCTCTGGATGACAACCGGGAACCCCCACATTTGGAACACCTCGCACAGGGCCAGGTTAGTACTCTCGGCATCCAAGCCCTTCATCTCTACAACACTCAGAAAGCGAGAATAGGTATCGATTACCACAAGTAACTCACCAGAACCAAAATTTGGGACCGAGAGAAAATCGATTTGTAAAATTTCCCAAGGACCTTCCGGTAGCGATCGGCTGCTGAGTGGTACTGGTGGATTCCTCTTGGATAGTAAAGTACACGTTTCGCAGTTTTTCATGAATCGTGACACGTCCGTAGACATTCGCGGCCACCAGAAGAATTGCCGCATTATGCGCTTAGTCGCAACTTCGCCGACGTGTCCTTCATGTGCCAACTGCAAAGCCTTCTTTCGTAGTGAAGCCGGAAGAACGGTTTTGTCGTCTTTGAATACGAGGGAGCCAAGGGCATGTAGGTTTTTCTTTTGTGCCTCGTACCCACGGAGTTCTGCTATCCAGACCCTAGATGAAATCGCTTCCCGTACCTTCTCTAACTCCTTGTCTTCGTCCGAAGCCACTTCAATCTCACTCCAAGTCAACTGCATACAACTGGGATCCAGCGCATATAGGTAATGATTGTCCTCGTTATCATCGAATGGCCTATCTTGTTGTGATGCCGGTATCAACCTCGACAGTGCGTCCGCCACGTTTTGGTAACCGGGAACCCTCTCGATGGTAAAGTCATACGGTTGAAGCCTCAGGGCCCAGCTTTCCGCTCGAGACACCGCTCTTTTTCCCAGTCTATGGTTGGAGTTGAAAATGTATTGATTCGCCTCCGCGTCCGTCCGAATGATGAAGCTGCGACCCAGTAAATAAAACGAAAATTTTTCCACGCCCCATACAACAGCCAGGGCTTCCTTCTGAGTCTGTGGGTATCTCTGCTCAGTTGGACTCAGAGATTTTGATGCACATGCCACTATTCTCGGGATTCCTTCTGCGTTGTACTGTGCCAGAATCGCTCCTAGTCCCACCGGGGATGCGTCAACGAACAATTCAGTTCGATCGTTGAGACTGTAGAACCCCAATCGTTTGATTGTATTCAGAGCTTCTTCCCTAAAATAGTTGAACTCCTTCTCTTCATTGTCGGTCCAGTAAAATACGTCGGACGATCCAAGCGACCGAAGATATTCCGACTTGGTGGCGCGATGGGGAATGAACTTGTCCACAAAGGTGATCAACCCCAAGAAACTCTTCACTTCCGCGCATGAGGTAGGCTTACGGAAGTTTTTGATGGCCTCGATCTTTTCTTCTTCAATCATCCATCCTTCTGGAGTAAGAGTGAACCCGAGGAATGTCACACACTGGCTACCAAAAGTGCATTTGTCCTCATTCAGCTTTACGTTGTGATTTGCGAGGCATGCACGCACCGCGGCGAGGTTTTCATCATGTTCTGCTTTCGTCAACCCGAAGACTAGTACGTCATCCAGGTAATTCTTGCACCCCTTGCATCCAGCTAAGATTTTCCTTTGCATGGCCTCCTGAAAAAGGTCGGGCGCATTGCAAAGGCCAAACGGTAATCTTACGCAACGGAACATGCCAAATTCCGTAAAGAAATTGGTGAGGTGTCGCGAGTCCTCGTCCAACTCCATATGAAAAAAGGCGTTCGCCAAATCGATCCTTGAAAACCACTGCGCACCATTTAGCTCCGCAAGGATCTTCTCCATGGTAGGCATTGCGAACGGCGTACGATGTATGTACTGGTTCGGTCCTCGGAGGTCTATGACTAAGCGAATGTCATCTTTCCCTTTCGGGACAACCAACATTGAGGAGCAGAACGATGTGTCCATGCCTTCGATGACAGGTTCTATAATGTTCGCCGAGACTAGTCCCTCTAATCTCTTCTCGACCAATGGTTTGACCGCCAAGGGAATGTTCGAAAAAATGTTCCTGCACGGTGGTTTGGTCGTATCGTAGTAGATTTTCACAGGTGGAATGTTGAATTTTGGAAAGACCTGATCAGCTTGAATCGATGCGATGTCTCCAGTGTCCATGAACAGCCTATTCGTATTGTCCTCTTCCGTTTGTACCGGTACTTTAAGTCCCAGCATTAGCACGTTGTACCTAGAAGAAGTGGGTCTACCAAGAAGCGCCCGGTTCTCTTTCACGACGTAGAACTTTTCTAATAGCGTCGGTCTGTTGTCCGTAATATGAAGATATGCCTCGAATGTGGCCAGGACGTCAATGCTCTTCTCCGTCGCATATGCCTTCAACGGACGGTCACCGGCGTTTCGGATGTTGAATACTTCCCTACTGGATTCAGGGTTGGCAAGTAACTTTTCAAACATTTTCTCAGTGAAGGTGTTCACCTGCGCCCCCGAATCGATTAGGAAGATACAGAGCATACCTGCTACCTTGGCGTTTATGTACCCTTCGTCGTAATCGCTTGGAGTCGACCGAATCTAGTTATAGTATAGTAAGTTAGATTGATGTTCATATATTCTCTTTGCGACACTTACCCGTCGTACCAATTCCGCACCCGTGTGCAGTATTAGTCCTGTTTGCTCATAATCAGGCGTGTGGTATGTCTTTTCCCTGGTCTCATTCTCACTGGTCGATACGGGCCGAGACGTCTCTTCGAGTTTAATTTCCACGTGTATGGCTGGAGTTGTTCGCCCTTCGTTGAAATTCGATCGCTCAACCTATCGATAATACTCATTATGAGATCTCATAGAACATGCATTGATGGCATTTCACTCATCATATTTTTCTCTCAATTGTTTAGCATTAAAAAAATAAATCATTAGTTCTTTTACTATTATTATTATTATTTATTTTTTTTCCCATATCACATTGTCAGTGCGAGTTAAGTAGTATAATTTGCATTAAGCAAGTGAATTCAATGTATTACATACTTAGTTGAGTAGATTTAACAATCTCATGTTACTTCAAACGAATTCATTTTTTTTTAAAGTAATATAAATATACTAAAACAAATGTTAAGGAAAAACAGGTCCAGTTAATGATTGTTAACTAATAAGGACCAGATGAGTGAAATTGTCACCATTCTCATTTAACTTTCATCCAATTCACTCACTTTTCCATCATCCACAGGTACGTCTTCGAACTTCTCCACCGCTGCTACCCCTTTCGGTGACTCATCACGACTGTTTACTGAACGCTGTGATTCGGTTTTCATGGAACGAGCCTGACAAGCACGACGAATATGGCCAAGCTTGCCGCAGAAGTTGCACACTTTATCCTTGGCGCCGCAATCATCCGCCGAATGAGAAAAACTTTCACATCTCCAGCATTTTGGCATCGCTTCGCCTGATCTGTACGGCACACCGCGTGGTGCCCGCCAACCTTCTCGTGGCTTTTGCATTCCCCGTTGATACGGATGAGGCCTTGTTTGATAACGATCCATGAACCTTTGCTGACGACGGTTTGAAACGTTCCGGGTAGCTGCTTGTGTTTGAACAGGAGCATATCGATCCTGGAATCCTGACTGACGATGAAAAGGAATGCTGACCGCCGCCACCGACGCTTGATCTGTCCGTCCCCGCTTTCGCAAAACATATTCTTCGTTCAATCTTATGGACTCGATTTCCCGCACCTTATCAACGAGATCGGTGAAGGAACCCCTTTTGCTGAGCATCTTCAAAGCCGTCATACGAACCTCCTTGTGACGCGCGTGTTCTGCAACGGTCGCAACGATTTCTTCAAACTCCTTTCCTTCATCGTAGCCGCACAAACGAGCCATTGATCCGACTCTTGTAATATACGCCAAGTCGGTTTCATCCACTTTCTGGGACATCAGTGCTAGCTTCCTACGCATTAGCATGATGTCGGACCCTGATCCGAAGTAAGACTTGAGTCTTTGCATGGCGTTAGAGAACGGCCTTGTTATAACATCCGGATCGTCCTGGTGGGACTTGGTGTTCCGAAATATTTCCAGCAGTTTGATTCCTGCCTTTACTTTGAACACCGTGAACATCGTATGTTCGTCATCGATTCCGGCCAAATTCATCGAATCGATCAAGAGATCCTTCCAGAGCTCATATGTCTGTCTATGAATGTCCCCATCGTCTGCTGGTTTGCATTCCGGTACGTTAATGGATGCAACCGAGAGCTGGTTCATAGACGACAAGAATCTGGATCCCTCGCGACTGTTATCTGTCATATTTCTCCAGTTCATCCGCATTCTGTCTGCATCGGTCCCATTGCGCGTACTGGAGAACTCGTTTCCGCCATCTAGATGTAATGTGCCACCAGTACTTGACGAACCCTCTTCAGCTGCCAACTGATTCTCTTCCGCATTCTTCGAGATAGCCTGCACACCATCTGCTTCAGTTGCGTTGATCGTACTGGCGGAATCGCTTTCGTCTTCGACCTGGAATGAGCCAGCACCAGCTGTGGACCACCCATCTGTTGCCAACTGTTGGTTCCTCGTTGTTACCAAATCTTGATTCTTCTTCTTGCTTCTCTTTAGCCTTTTCGCAAGCGCCGCTGACTTAGCCTTCTCTGCCGCCAACTTTCGAGCCATTTCCAGAAGCTTAGCCTTGGTCTTCCTCTTCTTTTTCGGCTGCAGATTGTCTGAAATCGTAATAATAAAAGACCCTCAATTAGGTCAGTTATCGACTATCTTAAGCATCTCATTCAGCAATGCTTGAATATTTTCAGGTTTCATTATTATTTTAATGTCTTCTTCATCTCTTTTTTTTACCAATAAATTTATCTTCTGATTTTCTATTCCACCCATGTTGTCTTCTACATGGGAATTATGAAATAATTGCATTTTATTCCACCCATGTTTTTTTCCACATGGGAATTACGAATTTTACAAAATTGTGAAGTTTACTAATGTTTTTCCACACGGGAATTACAATTTCCGATTTTCCATTCCACCCATGTTGTCTTCTACATGGGAATTACGAAATCATTGCATTTTATTCCACCCATGTTTTCTTTCCGCATGGGAATTACGAATTTTACAAATTGCGAAGTTCATCAATGTTTTTCCACACGGGAATTACAATTTCCGATTTTCCATTCCACCCATGTTGTCGTCTACATGGGAATTACGAAATCATTGCATTTTATTCCACCCATGTTTTCTTCCACATGGGAATTACGAAATCGTAGCATTTTAATCCACCCATGGTTTTTCTGCCATGGGAATCACGAATTTACTAAAATAGTCAAATCCACCCATGTTTTCCCACATAGGAATTACGATTTTACATTCCACCCTTTTTTCCGAATGGAAATTACGAAATCGTTGAATTCTAAACCCCCCTCATGTTTTCCACCTGAGAATTTTCCAAAAAAAGTGATTCCAGTACACTCATGTTTTTTTTTTTTTTTTTTAATGGATGAACTTTTTCGAAAAAATCATTTCACATGTTTCCTCCGCATGCGCCTTCGCATGGAATAACGAAAATTTCTGAACAAATTTTTCACTATCCATATCCTTATAATTCATATTCACTTTTCCTCGTAGGATACTTACCCACCGATTGCGCCATGTCGTATTCCCAATCGTAATTTAACATTTTTTTCACACCACTGAACACGCCTGTACCCGAAAAACTGAAAATCTTCCTTAAAACTTCGGACACCTCCGTTCTCGCCAAAATTCGAACACTGAATCATCGAACACTCCGTTCTTGTTCGGTTGTTCGCGTTTTTCATTTCCGCTTAGCTTCCACAATCGCTCTTTGCGTTCCACGATCGTTTCCTCACGTTTCAACTTTGCGTTTTTTCTTTAATGCGTTTCGTTCCTTTTCTCCGTGTATGGAATTTTCTTGTAGTCAAGCCCTGATTCTAACCATGTCTTGAAACTACTTTACCGACGCTCATGCTGCGTGTAATAGGCCTTTTCATGTGACGTCTTAAATCAGCTGATTTTTCGGGCGTTTGACAGTTCTTCTATGAAGATGACACGTTCGTGTTAGCAGCTGTTGTTCAAGCTTTGTAAACAAATGCATGCACGGATCTGTCACATGAAAAGGCCTATTTTAGGTGTTTATTCTTCAGAGTGTTTTCGCTTATTTACTTACTGTCAAATCCGACGTCGTCTCAGTCGCTTTATTTACATTTTGTTAGTGGGTCAGTAGGTCAGCAGTTTAGGTTTGCTCCCGTGACCTAGTTTTCATCAGTGATCTATTTACCTGGCGCTATTTACTACAAACCCATGCAAAACCATCGTCAGAACGGTTGTTCAAAACCTTATGAAGAACACCAAGAAGAAAGTGCGAGAGGTGGCAAGATCCACGAAAAATTAAATATACACACTAAATAAATCTCAATTTTAATGGTGACGCAATTGATTAAATTGACGTAATTAATTGTGACAAAACCAAACATATAACTTATTTATGTGTCTTTTATGATGCGAACGTGAAACGCAACATTTTCAGATTTATATTCCACTAGTTTTAGATGATTTCCCACAAAATTCAACAATGGCACTTATTTTCCAGTTCTCTGCGCCACAAAATTACATGACTAATAACACAACATGTGTTTACGGACGGTGAAACGTCAAACGTCGTTCGAAGCAATTTGTGATCGGTCGAAACATCTTCAAATGGATTGTGAAAATCAAGATGTTTATAAGGAAGGTGTTAGCGTATAAGCAGTAAGTGGATGCGGGGAGTGCGGCACACTGCGGGGGGATGGAGGTGACAGCCGGCCAGTTTGTTTATGCTGCAGAACGCTACAGAAGCGTTGCTGCGCCGCATCGGCAACAACATTCTCAACACGGATAACCAATGTTGACATATTTCCATGGCACTCATAAAATGAGTAATATTCCCCCAGGTTCAAAATTTGCTCGTGCTCCCGCATTTGTGTTAATTATGAATACAATGGTGATTTCTTAACCAAAAGAGATTGCTTTGCCGAAAATATTGCAAAATATTTGCGTGAGTGGGTGTACGAGCTAATTTGCAATCCGTGTAAGTAGGAAACACTCGATGAGTGTCATGGAGTTAGTCCGATTTTAGTGCTGAGAAAGTTGAGCGTGCATGGTTTCTGTGGGGTTGCTACGTTGCTAGGGCTGAAAGTTTTTGTTTGTCATCTCCCTAGTGAAAAAAATTGAATACAAACTTGCCAGCTGTCGTTAGGTTTTCCAATATGGCGGATGGTGGAATCTGACATATTGGATTACCTTCCTTTTACTTACCTTGGTGAAAATAGTGCATCGTCGTAAATCAAAGTGAGAAAAAGGACAGCGAGTGCCATGGCCTGCTGCAACCTGCCGGAACATCTTAGCCAGCATCATACAATAGCGGAGCAGCCAATTGCGGAAGAAGCTGGAAGAAGCCTTCTCGTATTGTGTGGCAAATTTGAAGTGCAAAAATAGAAAAGACTTTGCACTTGTAATACGGTTATGATTATTGCAGTGGTATATGAACGAATAAAGATGGTTTCAATGAGATTTATTGTTTTCTTTTAACCTTGTGAAGGACCAGGGTGGCGAGTACTGGGTATCCACAGTGGAAAAAGTGAGGTTATGTTGACAACACAGAAGCTGTAAAATTACATGAAAACGGTTCGAGTAAAAATAAGATCGAACTTAATTCCGTGTCATTTTGCTCGCTGTCATATGTCGGCGTAAAATGACACAAAATTACAAAATTTTTTCGTAGTGTGTACAATGATGTCATGGGATTTTCTGATGGTCAATAAACAATATAATTGTTGGGCTTCGAGGCCGTGCGGTTGGGGACGGCAGTCGTCTAGACGTATCGTAAGCTTCGGAGTGTGGGTTCGATTCCCGCTCCAGTCGGTGGAAACTTTTCGTCAAGCGAAAAATTCATCACTGGGCCACTGGGTGTTCTGTGTGTTGTCCGTTGTCTAATGTAAGTAATGTGTTCAGTCTGTGCAGCCTTCGGCTGAAGACGGTGTGAATTGTCTTTTATAATTGAATTTAATTTACAAAATCAATAAAACATTTTTAAATACAGCAATTTTCAGGTGTACTCATAATTAACGATGCAGTCCTTACAGAACGAAAGCAAATCAAGGGTTTTAATGAAAACAATCCCTACGAGAATTGGCTTTTTAAGCGATGTTGAGATAATTCCATATTCTGAATCTGCACGCCAAACTGAGCCGAAATCCAAATTTTCATGAATTTTGGAGCCCGGGAACCTATTTAAAAACCAATTTGAAGTTTGTATGGGAGGGATTTGTCGAATCACCCCTCGTCGGATTTTGTACTGGGCGGAGCTGTCAAGCAGTTGCCCAGCTGTCAAAAGGTGATTTGAATAAATCTTCTTGAAATTGATTTTAGGTATCAAAACGAAGTTCTAAAAATCTGGAAAAAAATCATAGAGGCTTAAAAAAAGGTGCTCTTTTGTTTAAAAATATAAAATCATTGAATTTTTCTAAATTTAAAAACCCAATTACGCCATAAATTTTTGAGAGAATCTTTGAATGAAATCGAGGTAACCATGGTTTAAAAATTATAAATGTGACAAATATTTTGTGGTTTTCATTCTAGATAAAGGAAAATATCAATCAAAGGACTAATAAGAATCAATGACCGAAGGATCAAGGAGTTGCTTAGAAATTACTTCTCATATTCTTCTAATAATTCCTCAACAAATACCGTAAAATAGTAATGCGGATAAAACTCCTGAGTGTAATATTATTACGGCTTATTATAAAATTATTGCAAGAAATTTTTTTTTATGAGAACCTCCAAATATACCTCCAGGAATTCCTAAAATATTTCATTCAATATTTTTCCAGGAAATCATCTAGCACTCTTTGAGATATTCCTCCAGCTGTATGTTTATATATTCCTCCAGTTTTCCCTTAAAAATCAATTCGTGTAGAAAACAGATTGAAGAGGAGTTCGTCTAACAATTTCTTCATCAGATATTGCTCCAGTTATTATTTCAGTAATTCCTCAAGAGATTCTTGTAGGAAATTCTCAAGAGGTTCCTCCGGGTCAGGGATACCATATATACAGATTTATCTGTATTATACAGATTTTTCAGCATCCGTACGGATTTAGTTTTATATAAAATACAGATTTTTAAGCTATTTTATTTTTGTATGGGATACAGATTTTTGAAAACAGTGATACAGATTAAAAAACAACTGGCATCTCTACTCCGGGTATTCAGGAGATTATCGGATATTCCTCCTGGAGAAACTTCATATACTTCTCTTGGGAGTTACCAGAACCTATCTTCAGGGATTCTTCCAGAAATTATCTCGAGAATTTTACAGGAATTCTTAAAGAGATTTTTCAATAAATTCTTTCCCTTCAGTCCCTTTAGTTTTTTTTTGGTGTTTCTCCAGGAATACCTCAAGATTTTTTTAATTACTGCAGAGCACTTTTCAGTTTTTCAGGCAAAAATCAATTTCTTTAGAAATTATTCTGGTAATTTCTTCAAGATTTTTCCAGATTTGTTTAAATTTCTGCTGTTTAATTTTTCTAAAAACATTCCTCTTGTTTTTGTCCACTAATACCTTCAGCCAGTTTGCAAGAAGTTCTTCCAAGAAATCTCCAGGAACTCTGCCAGGGTTTGCTTCAGAACTTCCTGCAGGAATCCCTCTAGAAATTTATTGAGACATGGCATGTATTCATGAATTCCTTCAGTATCTTTGACTGCAATTTCTGCACGAATTGATTTAGATTTTTTTTCCAAGATTCTTTCAGAAAATTGAATTCTCTCCAGGAAATTCTTTGGAAATTGTTTAAGGAAACCCTTGAATAATTTCTCCAGTATAAATTATGAAATTTCATAAAATACTTCTGTTAAAATCTGAAAGATTTTTAAATGTATTTTCGAAGGAATCTCAGGAGATATTTCTGAAGCAACCGCATGTGAAATTCCAAAAAGAAACCTTCAAGAGGTTTCAGTTAGGCTTGATTCCTGGAGGTATCCATGGAAAAATTTCCAAAAGTAACGCTGAAATGAAAAAAAAAATGACTAAAATATCAACGCGCACTGAAACGTCAAAAATTAGCAATAGCCAATAGGGTCTTGTACCATTTGGGCAGGCGTACCTATTTTGGGCACTTGCCACTATAACTAAGTCAATTTCAAACCGATTGATTTGAAATTTTGTATAGAGTTAGGCACGTACAGTATCTAACTCTGTACAAAAATTCAAATCAATCGGTTTGAAATTGACTTAGTTATAGCGGCAAGTGCCCAAAATAGGTACACCTGCCCAAATGGTACAAGACCCTATCTCACAGAAATAATAATAAAAACTATCAAAGTCTTTGACAACAGAGAGATCTTCCTTCTTTTTATCATCTGCACAAGAAACTATTGAAAAATATCCATAGGATTGCCAGTTATTCAACAAAAACCGAAATTTTTATTGCTCCACCCATACAAAGTGTTAGACGATTTTGATCAAGTTTATTGCTTATTTTTAATTTTTAATTGAGCGATAATATAGCTGCCAAAAAAAATATTAAGATGAATTTCTGAAAAAAAAAAATAAATCTGTGGAAAATTTTCTAAAGAAATCCCTTTTATGAAGAATTTTTTAAGTTACCTTGATATCTTGTTGGCTACAAAGTAACTTTACTCCAACGCCGAGCGTATAGTAGAGCACCATCTTCGTCGGTCTTGGGCGATGTTCCTCCAGTTTCCCCGAACGTGTAAGGATCGTAGATATTCTTCAACCGCGTGCAGCCAGCGAGTTCGCGGCCACCCACGAAGTCGCCTACCTCTACCGGGTTCTCTCTTGAATATTGTTTTCGCTATTCTTTCTTCCGACATTCGCACTACGTGTCCAGGCCACTGAAGTCTGTCGTATTTTATACGTTGCACAATATTCGCATCTTCGTACACTTGGTACAACTCGTGATACATGCGTCTGCGCCACACTCCATTTTCTTGTTTCCCACTGAGAATTGTCCGCATCACTTTGCGCTCAAAAACTCCAAAAGTTTTTCAGTCTACCTTCTTTAATGTCCACGCTTCGTGACCGTAGAGGGCAACCGGAAGAATCAGCGTCTTATACAGAGCGAATTTTGTTTGCGTTTGCAAGTTACGGGACCTAAGCTGGCTACGCAATCCGTAAAAGGCCCTATTCGCAGATGCAATACGCCTTTTCACTTCACGAGAAACGTCATTGTCACATGTCACAAGTGTTCCAAGATAAACAAATTTTTTAAAAACTTCAAACACATCCCCATCAATTCTGTCTCTACCCGCTATCATGTCCTTCGTTTTGGTAGAGTTAATCGTCAAGCCTATCCTCGCTGTCTCTCTCTTCAGAGGAGCATAAGCTTCCTCCACTGCCCTACGATCGATGCCGATGAGATTAATATCGTCCGCAAAATCGAGGAGCATGTGCGACCGTGTGATGATAGAGCCATTCTCCTGCACGCCTGATCTCCTAATCGCTCCTTCAAGTGCAATGTTGAACAATAAATTTGAAAGAGCATCCCCCTGCCTCAGTCCATCCAAGGTTACAAACGACGTAGACACTTCGTCCGCGATCCGAATACTTGATTTTGATCCATCCAGCATTGCGCGTATCAGCCTAATTAGTTTCGCCGGAAAACCATGTTCTGACATTATTTGGACGGGCTTGGTGGTCTAGTGGCTACCGCTTCTAATTGATAGGCAGAAGGTCATGGGTTCAATCCCTGGCCCGTCCGTTTGCTCCTACTTTGTATCTTTCTATATATTTTCTCTCTGCTCTCTATATATACAACTCATGTATATTCACATGTTCATAGCCATCGCTAGAACAGAAACGGATTGAAAAAGCCTTCCAAACCTTCACAGCACAGTATCTCAATCCTATTAGAAACCGCCTACAAGTTATGTAATCAAGCGAACTGTGCCGCACATCTTCAAAATAATAAAACACGTAATTCTATCTCCTTACCCTGGTATACACACACCAATGTGTGAACCTTCTGCCAACCAAGTCCCACCAACACTCCGACATCCGCATGAATTTGTGTTGGCGCAGAGGTATATTCGGTCAGATGTGGATATAAACGATTGCAATCATCACTTCCTTACCCTTTCCCACATTGACCTGCAACCTGACGTGGCAGGCGCCATTGTCGCCTAAAAATAGAAGATCACCAACGCTCACACACTGAAGATGCCTGCTTAGTCCCCGGCAGAAATCTCATTGCTTCATTGTGTGAGTGTAGCTGGTCTGGCGGTACTGGAGTAGCATCTACGGGCGGTCAATCAAGCTCAAGTTCAAGCTCAATACCATGTTCTGACATTATTTGCCAAAGCTCATTTCTTTTCACTGAATTGTACGCTGCTTAAAACTCAATGAACAGATGGTGAGTCTGCAAGTAATCTTCCCAAAATTGTTCTAGGATCATCCACAGGATAAACATTTGATCCGTCGTTGATCAACCCTCACGAAAACCAGACTGGTATTTGCCGACGAAGGACTCCTCAAGAGGTCGCAGGCTGTTGAACAGGACACGCGACAGTATCTTATACGCCGAATTTAAAAGGGTAATCGCTCTGTAATCGGCACACTCCAGTTTGTGCCCTTTCTTGTAGATTGGGTATATGAGGCCATCCAATCAGCTGGTGGGCAATTCTACACCCTCCCAAATCTTTATAATAATCTGGTGGATTGATTGATGTAGCTGCTCGCTTCCGTGCTTAAGAAGTTCAACCGGGATCTCGTCCTTCCCAGCAGCCTTGCTGTTTTTCAGCTCCTTAAGGGCCTTTTTAACCTCATCCAGTGTTGGTGGTTCCACTGCTTGACCGTCATCCATTATGTTAATCCTGTTCCTGGGTGCTCCTTCGCCGCTACCATTCAACAAATCTTCCAAGTGCTGCTTCCACCTGGCTGCCACATTTTTTTTTGTCTGTCAGCAAATTTCTCTCCCGGTCATTGCACATAGCGGGCACTGGCGCAGTCCTGTGCCGCGCCAATAACAATTACATAAAACCACCGCATATCGTTCCTGTCAATACTGGTTACTCATGGAGTTTCATGAGATATTTCTAAGGAGATTCCTGAAGCAGTTTTAGAAGGAATCCGTGGAGGAATTTATGATGCTATCCTTTGAAGATATTTTTTTAATCCTTGGAATATCTGAAAGAATTCCTGAAAAATTCCTGAAATTCTAGAAGAAGTTGCTGAAGAAATTCCTGGAGGAATACTTGGAAACACCCTAGGTGGAATTCCCATGAGAATGTTTAATAAATATTTAGGAAAAGTCCTGAGGCAACCACTTAAAAAATTCCTGGAAGATATTCTGAAACAATTCCCGCAGAAATTTAGATTAATCATTAAAGAAATGTCTGTAAGAATATCTGGAGAAACACTTAAACTCTGCAAAGGTTTCAAGAAAATCTCACGATAATAACTAGGAATTATTTCAGAAGAAATTTCAGAATTTATTAACGAATCTGAATAGAAACTCTTAAAGTAGGTTTAAATCCTGTTGAAATTTCTGAGGAACTACTTGGAGGAATACCTGGGGCAACTTGTGAAGGAATTTCTATATAAATTTCTGCAGAAATCTTCAGAGAAATACCTGCTGCAATGACTGAAAAAAAAAACATAAATGAATATCTGAACGAATTCCTGGAGATATTCATGAGATAATTTTCAATAATATCCTTGGAGAAAGTCTTGAAGATATTTCTGGAGGAGTTCGTGGAAAAAGATATCTTTACGCATTACTAAAGGAATCCATGGAAGATTATTTGAAGAAACCACTGGCGGAATTTCTGGAACCCCTAGAGTTTTTTTTTTTAATCTGTATTAACGAGATTTTTAGCCCTAGGCTAGTTCATCTCGGGACCCACGCTTTACTTCCCTTCCGAAGGAAGAGGTTTGTCGGGAGTGGGATTCGATCCCAGGTCCTCGGCGTGATAGTCAAGTGTTCTAACCATCACATCAGATCCGCTCCACACCCCTAGATTTACATCTGAAGACATCCCAGAACAATTTTTTGAAGGAACCACTGGGGAATTTTCATTGAGTGCAAGGTATTTAGAGTACATAGCTCCAATTTTCTCGTGCACAAATTTAGAGAGATTGCCGGGGCCCATGGCGTAGTGCCTACACGTTCACTTCATAAGAGGATGGTCATGGGTTCAATCCCAGCCCCGGCACTTGCAATTTTTCGTCAGTTGCTCTTCCATCCGAGAGCGGCTGACACCTGACGCTTTTCTGAGCATTTGCGCTAACGGACACGGAAACTTGGATATCGGCTAACGGCTACTCATAATGGACCCCCAATCAGACTGAAAAAGGAACAAGAGCCACACATCAACATCCTCGTGCTCATCATTCTATCATGGGCTGGGTGGAAAAGTAACAGCAGCGCAAAGGCAACCAGTTCGATATAGTAGAATTAGAATAGAATACATTAAGGCACTGTACAAAGTGCCCTATAGTGTACAAAAGAACTGTAGATTATGTTGGGTGGTTAAAGAATAAAAAAAATAATCTAGAAAACCGCTAAACGTTTCTGACTGAAAATGTAACTTGATGCTTACTTCCGCACAGTAAACAATGAGTTACATTTTCAGTCAGATCCGTTTGACGGTTCTCTAGATTTGTGTTCGAGAAAATTTGAGCTGTGTACTTTAAATACAGGGGATAGACAAAATGATCGGGGCAGGCAAAATTTTCCCCTCTCAAAAAAATTTCAAATAGCTGTAACTTTTCGAAAAGTGCATCAAATATTCTCAAATTTTCACTGTATGTTGATCAACTATTTGTGTATCAGTGGACAAAATTTGAAAAAGATCGAACTATTCTGCACAAAGTTATAAAGATTCTAAAAAAAAAGCTATACTTATCCGATAGCCAACTTTGAGCTGTTATATCTCCGGATTCAATGAACCGAATGCAATGAAATTTTGACCATTTATAACTTATATAGCTTATAGAGCTTTGAAAAACTTTTGACATAACTGAAAATTCTTAACACGGAAGAAAATTATAACGATTAGATTAATTTTCTAAAAAAACACCAAATTTTCCCTCTGATTGCCTTGAATACAGATATGTTTTGAAAGAAAGTAACAACATGGGCGGTAATTCATTGAAAAAGTAATGGGATGCATATTAATAATAGAACAATTTACTAAAAAATCGTAAAATTTATGAAACCGCTATAACTTTTTCTCTCGGTAATAATTTCAAGTTAAGTCAAACGTTTTTCAGAGCTCATCATATAAGTCATAAATGGACAAAATTTCATTGCATCCGGTTCATTGAATCCGGAGATATAACAGCTCAAAGTTGGCTATCGGATAGTTCTACCTTTTTCTAAAATGCTTATAACTTCGTGCAGAATAGCCCGATCTTTTCCAAATTTTGTCCACTGATACACAAATAGTTGATCAACTTACAGTGAAAATTTGAGAATATTTGATGCGCTTTTCGAAAAGTTACAGCTAATTGGACATTTTTTGAAAAGTGAAAATTTTGCCTGTCCCAATCATTTTGTCTATCCCCTGTACCTTGTCCTTAAAAAGTTCCTATTCTAAGTTTTCGATAGATTCCATGGAAGAAGAAACTCTTTAAAACAAATCTGCAGATGTGATCGGAGGAAGCCTTGAAGAAATTTATTGAAGAATTGCGGACAGAATTTATGAAGGAAGAATTCCTGAAAAAAAAAAACTTGGATTACTTAATACATGAATTTCTGGAGTTATTTCTGAAGGGAGAACGTCCATAAACTACGCTATGGTTCGGGAAGGAGAGGGGGGTTAAGCAAAGTGCGACAACTTAATACATACATTCACAAATAATTGTACAGTTTTGATTTTCTGAGGAAAAAACGCTGTAAGAAGCCATGGATGGTTTTCTGAAAGAAACCCCTGATAAAATTTCTGAAATAATCCTTGGAGGAAATTCTTAAGCGAGGATGGTTTTCTTGAAGAATTCTTGGTGAAATTTATAGAGACTCCTCTAGAGAAATTTCAGAAGAAAATATTGGTGGAATTTCTAAAAAAAAAACATGTATTTTTTTTTTGAAGGAATCCGTGGAAAATGTTTTGAATGAAATATTTGGATGTCAAAATTTCCTCTGAATTCTTCTGATCACAGTTCGGTCAAACCGCATTTGGCCAGATGGCATTCGGCCAAGTGGCTTTCGGCTAAACGACATTCGGTCAAATGACCGGACACCCTCCTAAGAGATATGCCAAGAACGTGTAGGGAAATGTGCTTGTGGATCTCATGAGAATACTGCCAAGAATTTTGTTGATAACCCTTAAGAATTTAAAAAAAAACTCATTTAGTACTTTTGAAGAAAAAAAAATAAATGAAACGATGAATTTTTTGGAGGACCTTCTAAAAGTTACAAATTAAAACTTCTAAAATTAAAAAGAAATTATTAAAAAAAAATATTCTAAACGATTCATAAAAGATCTCAAATAGCGTCAAACACTGCTATTAGGTCTGAACAGGTAGTTCGTAAAGTGCTGGCGAGAAAACAACATTTTCCGTCATTTTCTCATCGGAGTGGGAAATATTGTTCCGTGACGAGAAAAAATATGAGCAGCGATGGCGGCGCGGCGCAGCGGCGCACACGTCTAATCCCTAGGAAGGATAGCCTATGATTAAAAGAAGTAAATATCTCTGCTGATCATATTAATAGCTAGAATGCTACCCAGAGTCTGGCCAGCAAATCTGTTATGAGTGTGAATATAGGGATTTCACTGGAAGTTACTGTCGGTGTTTCAGTAAGAAATTATTCGGGGATTCTATATTTTTTTACATAAGTTTCACTACAAGATTCCACCTCATTGTCTTCAAGAATTTTTTAAGTAATCATGTAAGTGTTTGGGTTTTCTGGAAAAAATCTGTAGATTGTCTTGATTCCATCAAGATTCCCAAGTAATATTTCAAGTTTTATACTTCTTTTTTAGCACTTTTCACGACCAATTTCGAAAATGTTGTATGAACGAAAGTCTACGAGGGGGGGGGGGGGGGGGGGGTTCTGAGATTACCAAAGTTGAGTCTACGTAGTTTATGGACAGAGCGAGGTATTCAAAGCAACTTTAAAAGTGGCAACAAGTTAAAATATACTTTGGATTAAATGAACGCAATATTATTAGAAATGTTTTATTGTACAAGCATTTTTTTTTAGATTGAATTTTGGGAAAAAAGTAAATAGAGTAAATAAATACAATGAACATTTAAAGATCTGAAACATTTCAGTCAGATTACGGTTGGAGTTATGGAGAAGACATACGATTGGGAGAAAATGTTGAACTGTTGTGGCTTTCTCAGTCTAAGAGCATTGAAACGGCTAGTTTGACATAGCCCGACGTTTCGGTCCCGTGTATTGGACCTTTTTCAAGGGATAACTAAAACCGGTATGCAACATTAGAGCAAAGATACATTACATTTAACATACGCAGTCAACCGTCTCTCGTTATGCGGTTTTTGAATGCAGTTTGAGAGTTGGAGCTTCTTGTAAGGCCCTAATTTGCACAAAAAAAAATCTTATCAAAAATGCTAAATACATCAAACTGACTATCTACATGGTTACAACTATCATCGGCTCATATTTATCATTAAACACCGACATTTTTTTTTATAATTTTTGGGACACAGCGAGCGACATACATTTATCTGTATCAAACTGTAGGTTTGAATTCGGTGGGCGTAAAGTGAGTGGCTGCGTCTAATGGGAGACTCGACTGTACACTACACTGAAGTTTTTTACGCGTTTTTTTACGTGGCCCGTCCCAAAAAACCGCGTTATTACAAAAACCGTCGTAAAAAAAAACCACGTTATTACAAAAACTGTCGTAAAAAAAAACCACGTTATTTCAGAAACCATCGTAAAAAAATCCGCGTTTTTTTTTTCAAAAACACGCGTTAAATAGTCAGGACCACATCTACCGTGACTTGACTTTTTACGACATTTCTTGAAATAACGCGGTTTTTTTAAGACGGTTTTTGAAATAACGCGGTACCATTACCGTCGTAAAAAAAAACTTCAGTGTATATTATTGGATTCGAAGGCATTGTTTGGAGGGATTCATTTTTCCATTTTTATTTGAATGGAACTTTGCCGCTAGTCCTTCATGCTCCTGAGATATTTTTACCATGTTCCAATTTTACAAAATCTCAGATTTAAAAAACAGAAATCAATGTCATACATAGGATGTGAGAGTCAAACAGAAAGCATTTTTCAAAAATAAAAAATAAATAAACAAAGAATTCTGCATCGCGCTTCTTTGTAGCTCGTAAAAAACAAAGCAATATCCCGCGCATACGACCTTACCCCAACTTATTGTCGTCGAATGTGCCTGCCAAACAGCACTGATAACGAATGATAAAACGCATTGTACGTACCTAGTATAATGCAATTCGCCGACACTCACCGCTAATCTTTTCCTATTTAACTTTCTTTGTTTCGCAGACCCACAGTAATAATGCATTGGATGCAACTGCCGCAAACGGGAATGGTGCGGTGGCCAAGAAACCATCCCCGGTCCGAGACAAATGGGGAAAAGATGTAGAGTTCATGTTGTCCTGCATAGCCTATTCGGTGGGCTTTGGAAATGTGTGGAAGTTTCCGTATACTGCCCTCAAGAATGGAGGAGGAGCTTTCCTGATCCCTTATTTGGTGGTGTTGTTCCTCGTGGGGAGACCAATCTACTATCTGGAGATGGTGATGGGTCAGTTTTCGAGTCGAGGTGTGGTCAAGATCTACGATCTGAGTCCTGCCATGAGGGGTATAGGGGTGGCGCAATCAATCGCTATGTTTATTGTAATGACGTACTACACCCCGGTACTGGCGATCACCTTCCGCTATCTGGTGGCGTCGTTCAATGCCGCACTGCCGTGGGCCAAATGTGATCCTTCGTGGCCCAATTGCGTCGATTCAGACTTCGTTGGGCAAATCGTTTTCAACTCGAGTATTAAACCTAAAGCTTCCGCAGAACTATACTTTCAGTAAGTGAGAGATTGTAAAATTTCCGATCTATGACTAACATTTGAACATTTTCCAGAAATTCTGTGATGCATCAAAACGGATCTCTGTACGAGGGGCTTGGACTCCCTGACTGGAAGCTGGTGCTTTGTCTGCTCTTTGCATGGTTGTGCGTTGCAACCATTTTGATAAAAGGCATTAAAAGTTCCGGAAAGGCATCCTACTTCCTGGCCATCTTTCCGTACGTGATCATCTTGATTCTGTTCGTCCACGCGTGCACTCTAGATGGGGCATTCAACGGAATTTTGTTTTTCCTAACGCCACAGTGGGATCAATTGCTGAACGTAACGGTACGTTATAAATCAGTCGCACCTACTAGTGTGGCCTGAAGGTATGCAACCGAACTAACATTTGTTTGATTTTACGTTTTAGGTATGGTATGAAGCAGTAACGCAGTGCTTTTTCTCGCTTTCGGTGTGCTTTGGCGGGATCATCGCCTATGCCTCGTTCAACAACTTCTCCAACAACGTGTACAAGTAAGTTAAAATTTATAGTCAGTAGTTATAGTCAAATGGTATTTGGCAGTTCAATATTGGCTAAACCACTAGTACTTTACTTTTTATGTAATAATTTGAAATTTATGTGTATTTTGTTATTTTAAACTCATAACAAGAAATCACAGTGTTCGTTGGTATCTAATTTATTAGGGTTCGTTCTTTATATTTTTTTGTCATAAGATTGTAAAATATTTTGGCAGTGTTATTTTCCAAACTGATCATATGTTTCTGTTCTGCAACATCGTTTTATGTACCGTGACATGAAATTCTAATATTTTTTTAAATTTTCTTCCTATTTTTACATTTAACAGGAAAGTGAGCATCTTTCTCTAATACTATTCTTTCAAAACTTTTTATTTACTCTGGAATTTGACACCTTTCACTTGATCCGTTATTGCAATGGTGATCGAGCATGCACAAGTTGTCAAATTTTAGAGCGGTCAAATTCCGGAAGGGTTTTACCACAGATAACAAATCTCAACCGTAAACTGAAAAGAAAACTATCTGTTCGACATTATTAAACTGGACAAAGAATCTTCAAGAATTGAGTCCCTGAAGATGGTTTCAAGTGTGACCGAAACGTCGGAAAAGATTAAATAACTGTATTTAAGTTTTATTAAGACTGAAAAGTCAGTTTCAAGTTAAATTCTATTATCCGAAAGCTGATGTTTCAGTGCTACAACGTTTATCGAGATACACAACTGCTAACTCCATAGAAAACCACGAAGCCAAATAAATCACTTGTCGATAGTTTAACTTTTAATGATTTCCGATTAGATTTCAATTTGTTGGGGAAAATAAAGCTAACCACAATTATCTACCGTTTCTTAATAGTTACAACAGCAATCTCTGCTATTGAGCAATTAAATGTCTTCTTATTTGCTATCACTGTAACCGCTTCATCTTCTCTCCAACTCTCCTCCCCCAGGGACGCCATCATCATTTCCTGGCTGGACACCTTCACGTCCATCATTGCCGGGTGCATTGTGTTCGGCGTGATTGGAAACCTGGCATACGTCACCGAGCAGCAAGACATCCAGGAGGTGGTCAAAAGTGGCGCTGGACTGACGTTTATGACCTATCCGGACGCGATCGCCAAGTTCGACTGGCTGCCGCAGCTATTTTCGGCGCTGTTCTTTCTAATGCTGTTCATCGTCGGGCTGGGCAGTAACCTGGGCGTGACGACCAGCATTGTTACGGCGATTAAGGATCAGTGCCCGGAGTTGAAGAACTGGCAGGTTGTGTCGGCGGTTGCCGTGGCTGGGTTTTCTTTTGGGATTGTGTATCTGACGCCTGGAGGATTGGATTTCCTTGATATTTTGGATTACTATGGTGCTAAGTACGTTACGTTGACGTTTGCCGTGCTGGAACTTGCTACGCTGGCGTGGATCTACGGTGTGGACCGCATCTGCAGGGATATCAAGTTCATGCTGGGCATCGAGACCAGCTTGTTCTGGAGGATCTGCTGGGGAGTTGTGACGCCTTTGGTAACCGTGATCATTTTGCTGTTGAGCTTCATTGATTACGAGGCTTTTAAGGTTCCCGTAGGATACAACAGTAAGAACCAACAAGAATAATCAACAATCATCAGTTATTAACAGTATCCGCTATCCTTTCCAATTCACAGTTCTCGGTTGGTTTATCTACATTGTGGCCGTCCTCCAGCTACCCGGCTGGGCGTTGTACGCCACCACACGGAGCAGCTCGAAAACACTAGACTCGTGGTGGGCCTCGTTGAAGAAATCGTTTCGCCCACTGCCCGAATGGGGTCCAGAAGAGGTGCAGACGCGGCTACGCTACCAGGAGGAAGTGGAACAGTACGAGGCTACGGTACCGCGAGATCGCAATGTTATGGATTGCGTCAAGCGGAAGTTGTTTAGTTGATCAAATACTCAGTTGTGTTTTAGTGGAATTAGTTCATAGATATCGATTAAGGCGTACTAATAAATTAGGCATTCATTTCGTAAACGGCCAATTCGACACTGAATAATACTTATTAGACAGGGTATTGGTTCCCCTACTAAGCATGTGACTCCTACTTTCATCCTACGAAAAACAAAGGACTTTGTATTTTTTGTTGGAAGTGAGCACGTATGAAAACGAAAAGAACGGAATCAATTGGTGCCGTTATCGATTGTTTTCTAATAGCGTGAATTTGGGAGAGTGAGATTAGTGTTGGCACACATCCCCCATATGAATTTACAAGAAGCAATTGTTTGTAATTCTAACATATATAGTTTTCGTTCATGTGTTCTAGTTATTTAAATTTAAATGAAATAAATAATTTAGTCGTTGTTTAAGATTTTGAGTGTGACTTCATTTTCAGATATCTCTGGCGCTCATCATCCAGCGCATTCTATTCTAGTCTAGAGGATTATTCCACGAAGATTGCCATATAAATGCCAAGTAAATATTTCCCATAAAAATTCAATGCTGTCGATTCTGTTTTTTTTTGCTTAGCAAATATCTAGTGCTGTTATAGTAAAATTAGAGCTGTTTACTCAAGGGTTCCAAATTTCAGCAATAGTGCACCTTCTGTATATTACTTGGATGACTTTTTCTAATCTCGACGATTATTTTATTTTTGTAAAAAATATTCAATGAAACTCAATTTTATAATCGATTGCCTCCAGAAAAATTGTCAGAAATTCTTACATCGGTTTTTTTATGGATTTATCGATATTTTTTCTGGAATTGATGCAGTAAGAAGATTCCTGCAGGAATGATTTCAACTAGAATTCATCCAACAATTTCTCTAGGTATCCCCTTAAAATGTATTCCCACAGACAAACAGACGTAACACTTGCGAAATTTCCATCGACCACGCATTTAACAATAATTTCAAATTTCCATAGTTGTGGCTTTCACAACCAGAGGCGCGCGCATCGGGATTTCCTCATGATTTTCGCAAGAAATCACTGGAAAGATCCTTCTTGGGACTATTCCACAGGTTTCTCCAAGTATTCATTCAGAGATGCCTTAGATAAATAAAATTTCTGCGAAAGTTTTTAATTGGCCTTCTTCTAGAGGTTTTTATAAAAGTTTCGGAGATTCCTTCGACAATTATTGCAAGAGTTCTTCTAAGGAGCCTTTCAGAAAATCAGATTTTGTTTTCTAGGACATCGTTAAGAAATTCTTGCTGGAAATCCTTCAGAGGTTCCAACAGGCACCCCTCAATATATTTCTTCAGAGATACCTTCGTGGATTCCTCCAGGAATTATTTCTTGGCTCCAGATAAGAAGCTTCACGAAAGGTCCGCGAAGGATTCCTTAAAAAAAAAGATCAATTCTGACTATACAATGGTTACTCCTCCGTGAATACTGAACTGGTACCAATTGCACTGAGATCCAATTGAATAAGGGGCTGGGACATTCCACTTATTCTCAAAGTGAAATTTTAGCAGCTCATGCATTTTTTTTATCAATAACGGCGTCGGCCACGTCCTTATAGTCAGCTGGGAAGGGAAAGGAATGTTAGAGTGTACAGGTTGTTGCTACTAAAGACCAAGAGCACCTCTGCATCCCCATAACCCGCACGGACTGGGGTACTTGTTAGACGGAAAGGATGGGAGATCTGGTAGTCACCGATGGGTCGGTAATGCGATCCATGCATAGGGGATTATTTATAGTGTTCATCAGGTGATAGATTGTGTAGTGAATATGAAGGTCAAACGGCACAGTTCACTTTGATTGCATAACTTGCAGGCGTTATATACACTGTGCTGTGGAAGTTGGAAGGAAGGGAAACGATTTTTTCAATTCGTTTCTGGTTCTAGCGATGGCTATGAACATATGAGTTGTATATGTCAAGAAGAGAGAGAGAGAGAGAGAAAGTAGCAAGAAAGACACAAAGTAGGAGTAAAAGGACGGGCCAGGGATTGAACCCTTGACCTTCTGCATACGAATCAGAAGCTGTAGCCACTAGACCACCAAGCCATGTGATAGAATTTTGTTCAACATATTCAAACTTTAAGTTAAATAACTCCAAAAATCAAAAAAATTAAAATGCTACTTTGGGGCGAAATTGATCAGCAAAGAATTAAGAATCGGTTACACACTTAATTTATTTCGCCGAGGTCAGCAAAATAAATTGCCGAGAATCCAACAGCTGAGAGCTCGGCAAAAATCTCCCTAAAAGTTCAGATTGCCGACTGGGCTGCAAACTAGAAGAAAGCTCAGTTGTCAAACTTTAACGAGCAGTTCGGCAATGCATTACCGAACATTTCGGCACGCTTGATTACCAAAGTTCGTTAAATGATTATTTTTATTTCTGATGAATAATAAGAAGAAGTAAAATAATAAATAAATTTTCTAAGTAGGATTTAAATTTTTATTCACATGAAAACACAAATAAACCACAACTGAACAAAGATCTAAACACTTTAACCCGTTTGACCCCAGGTAAAGCATAAAAGTTAAAAAAAATCGCCAACAGCCCATTTCTCAACAGAATTTAACCAAATTTTGAACATAAACTCGCACAACACTATAGTTTTGGAAATATACGGGATCAACATTTTCTTAGACTTCTGAACGGAGTAAGGCCGGTAGGTCACTGGGTCGAGTCGGGCAAAATAAAAGGCCGAGTACGATTTGCACCTTCATAACTTTCTTCTTAACGAAGTACATATTTCAATGGGATTTTACACATTCCGTTACCTAATGTAGTTGATGTTGATACAGGTTCGAATCTGAAATTTTCCGATAGGTTCCTTTTGAGTTCTTAAGATATCCAACCAAGTCTACATTTGGTCGGCGTTAAGTCAGATTGGACCATCTGTTTTTCAATGATTTCGAGAAAATGTCCTTCAAGCACTTGAAATTTCAAATCTCTGGCATTAGTTTCAGAAATACTATTATACTTGTATGTAATGATACATCTGCATCAAAATAACGTCGAAAAGTTCAGGTTTAACGAATTCCTCAGCTCATCTTTAACTACCAGAAAAATCGCGTAGTCCACTCTGACTGAACGCCGACCATTTGTGTTTGTTGTTTTCAAATGAAATTTAATACCAGATATTATTCCATTATTGACCCCATAGGTAATCGGAGACATCTGTAGAACATATGTTGTCCTTGTAGTAATGTTAATATTTCCTGAATATCTCGATGGATTATCCGAATTCCGTCCTTACAAAACATAAACACTCAAAATAATCACCAAGGATTATTTTCAATTATTTTTATCGCTCTTATTTGCACCAATACTTGAACATTTGTATAATGTTTGTGATATCAACGAACTGTAGAAATTTTGGACGACCTGATTTAAGTCATGCCTTGACTACAGAGAACCGCAGATGAACTACAATTAGACCTATTTGCATGCGGAAAGCAACGATTAGCTCCAGAAACCAATGCTTAATCGAACAGGAGTAAGTAAAAGCCTCGACTAGATTCCTGAGTACCTGGGATAACCTGGCTGAAGTCAGGCCTTGAATTCATAAGGCTGTAGATAAACTGTAATCACATGTTTTACCTATGTGGAACTTCTGTGCACTACATAAACTCATATTCTATCATGTGTCAATAAAAAGGTCTCGCACAATTATTCCTAGGAAAATTTGATGACCTAAGCGAAGTCATGCCTTGACTTCAGAGAACCATAGACGGACAACAATGAGAGTTTTTTTTTTGCACGCGGAAAACAATGGTTAGCTTTAGAAACCAATACTACATCGAACTGAAGTAAGTGATTCCTCGACTAGATTCCTGAGTACTCGGGATATCTTGCTTGAAGTCAGGCCTTGAGCTGTTGATGAAATGTTATCACCGCCCGTAGATGGTTTGCTGGTCAATATGGGGAAGGGGAAGGAAGTGATGATTGCAATCGTTTGTATCCAGAACAGATCAGCTATGCCTCTGCATTTGCGGATGTCGATAACAATTCTTGCCACTGGTGTGGTATTCCCGTACAACTCGTAGCTTTTTCTGGACATGATATTACCGATATAGATCCATCAATGCCAGAAACTCTACAAGAAATGTACCAGAAGCCTATTTTATTACTTTTTCAAATATTCAAATCCAAAGACATTTTTTTTGCTATATGAAAAGATTGAGGTTATGTACATGTTGGTGAACTGTACTGAAATGTACAAGTACATGCAGCCCTGAACTGCTGCTGTAAAATACGAGCCAAACCATTTTTATATCGTGTAAAGTGCATAAACATTCAATTTGTTCATATACAGTCTAGACCATAAGCTAACATTTATTTAGCATGTCCATTTTGAGATTGACGACGGTTTAGATTTACATTTAGGCATTTTTTTATATATCATTTTTTTTTTGTTTTTGTGCATGTACATATACAGGAGTCTCATGCATACAAAAATCTATAATAACTGTTTATGTACAACTTGTTGAGTTCAAGGACTCACTTCAACCTTCGCTTAGTTTATCAAATTTCCCTCGGAAGAGTTTTGAAAGGCCTGCTCATTGACACATTATGGAATATGAGTTTATGTAGTCCAAAGAGGTTCCACACTGGTATAACATGTAATTACATTTCATCAACAGCTATATGTATGTAATTTATGCCGGGGCCCGTGGCGTAGTTGGTCACACGTTCGCTTCATATGCGGATGGTCATGGGTTTGATTCCCAGCCCCGGAACTTGCAATTTTTCGTCAGTTGCTCTTCACCGAGAGTGGCTGACACTGACCCTCTTCTGAGCCCCATGGCTCAAATGGACCCGGAAACCTGGACATCGGCGAACTGCTACTCATAATGGACCCCCAATCGGACTGGAAAGGAACAACGGCTACCTATCATCCTTGTGCTCATCATTCTACCATGTAGAGTAGAAAAGTGAAAGCAGCAGAAAGGCAACCAGTTCGATAAAGTATAATAGAATACATCTAGGCTCTGTACAATACTGTAGGTATAGCTGTCAATTGAAATCGCTCACGTAGTGCCCTAGTGGACAATAGAGCTGTAAAATTAGGTTAAGTGATTAAGAATAAAAAAAAATATGTATGTAATTTGTATACCATTCCATATAATCCAATCAAACTATATTTAGGGGCCATAAACCGCGTAGACCAAAAGTTGTCAATATCAGACCCCCCTCTCTCTAAAAGACTTTCGTCCATACAAAAATTTTGAAATTTGTGTGGAGCGTAGGCTTGGCCAGACCCCACCCCCTCCTCTCGCCAAAAAGTCTACGTGGTTTATGATCGGCTCCTTACATATGACACACAATCACGTCATGGAATGGATGAAGAAAATCACCGCTGCATGCTTAGTATGTGGGAAGCAACAGATCTAACTGAGCTGGATTTGGTACTTTCCCTAAAAGTGGTAGATATGGGATAAAACCGCACCTAGAGGCTTGTGGCCGATGCTAATTTAAATGAGTTGAAAGGCGATCAATCCTCATGTATGTAAATCAGGTGAAATAGCTAAGCAACACTGTAACCACATGCACGCTCAGTCTCATGCGTAATTGTGGGTTAGGTACAATCCCAAACAGGAAATGAACAGGATTTTTCCTTGCTTTCTTAGTTAAATTGGTGGCACATGAGTTTTCAATGTTAGACAGAAATCAAACATAATTTGTTTGGTTTCCATTTATTTTGTCAATATTATTGTTGATGACTACAAAACGTGGCTCAAGGGTACAGAGCCACAGCTGTAAAGGCGTTGGTATTTAGCATGGCCATACTGAGGGTGACGGGTTCGATTTCCGATACATCCAGGAGCTTTTCGGGAATTTCCTTGAAATCCTTGGGCAGAGAATATTTTCATACCTGCCACACGATATACACATGCAAAATAGTCATTGGTAGAGGAAGCTCTCAGTTAATAACTGTGAAAGTGCTCATAGAACACAAAGCAGATAAGCAAGCTATGGGGAAGTTACACAAAAATATAGTAGAAATATTCCAACATATTTAGGATCAAGGTCGTAGCTTAACTTCAATGTCAGTATTCATACGACTTGTGGCTATTCCCGTATACCGTAACATCAAAAGAATAATATGCCGAGTCGCGCGTCATTTGCGCTGGCACATTTCTATCGGAGGCACGTTTACCTCGGAGACACGTGCAACATTAGGGCTGGTCGCATCTGACGTGAAGAAAGTAAACGACAACGCCGCATTTCGTCATGGATTTGTTCGTTGTAAACATGAATGTAAATTGTCTTGGTGGCTTGAATTCCTTAGCGTTTAGCGAATTAAAGCTTGTCCTTGGTCAATTATAGTAGAAGTACTTTGTTGTAAACCCGCTACAAATTAAACCTGTTATTGTGATATTTACACGATACATTCTCATATCGCCCTTACGATGATCACATCCGTTTTTCTTTTTTGGCAATTTATCCTCAAAGCCAAAATACCTCACCCACACGTAATGTGATTGTCACCTACCTATACCGAATTCCAGAGCGACTAATCATTTGTTTTTTGTTTGTCAACACTTTGCAGATGGGCGGCGCGAGTAATGTCGTGGTAAACATGTTTGGGCCCATGCGTAGGTACTTCGTCATTTACCGGGTACCAACAATGGATAATGCCGCTCGGATAATTGGGACTTTCCCAACAAACTTTGCATTATTTCAGGTGTGCGGCGTCTCGCTTTTTTTCTGTGAATCCCAACTGCGAAATGATTAGCGAAATCGGTGTGGAATTCTGTTGGAATGTTAGATGCATAACAAAACCATTTGTACAATAATTATTTGTTATTAAATGATATCAAAAGATACATATTTTATACCACATTTCTCCGAAATGTTCACATAGATTTTAAAAACACGTCATTGAACTTGTCATAAATCTTGTTTGGTTTCTCCCCAAACATCAATCTCACCGCGACCGCAATAAAAAATAAAATTCCATTTTCAAGCAAACATCTTTTCTCCACTACGACAGCAAGATTTTGATTAAGCCGTAAGCCCTAAAACAAGTATCCGTCTCCTTTATAATTGCCCATTCGCTTAAATTTCGGGAATCCCGTGTTCCCCAAATTCCCGTACAATAATGGGTTATCATCGAAAGTAGGTATGATCACGATCCTCATCAGCTGAGAATTTGCATCAGGACAGGCTCTTACGATCGCACTACAAGTGATCGAATGAACGCTCCAATGCAAATTCACCTATCTGTTTGGGTATAGGTAGTGTATACCTCCCGTGTCGTTGTTAGATCGTGCAGTGATTCCCAAGTCCTATTGCAGATTGGCATCAATGCTGAGTATTATCTCAGTTGAACAATTTTGAACCTTTTTTATTGGAATAAAGATATGTAATAGGTAGGTATGTAATGCGTAACACAGACCTCAGTTTATAAGCATTATCCCAACAACTCCTATCTCCAGCTTCCCGGGTTGTGAACAACCCTAGGAAAGATTGAGTAACCAATCCCATTGAGAACTTTTATCGAAGCGTGACAGGGAAGTGGGTTTGCTTTTGTTTGAGCGTCTGTTCTCCAAGAGGAGTGGCTTATCAACGCCCTAGTATAGTACCAGTGAAGGACTTTAATCTCAACTATGTTCCATGGTCCCCCAATAATTAGGAAGAATATGTCCGGCCCTATCAGCCGCAAAAACTAATTACAACAGACAGTTGGTGACAGAGTAATACGAAAAGATACCAAAAGATAACGACCCTAGCGCATAAAAAATACTTGGGATTGGATTGAAAAATACATACTTAAGGCGAAACTGGAAGCATTTCCTCACTTTTTGGTTTTTGATTTTTTATAAAATAACGAAGCAATATTTTTAAAATCGGTTTTCGTGCACATGTAGAGTATGGATCAAGGTATTTTCTGAATTTTTTTGTGGTGGAAAATATTTTCGTTTTTGCAGAAACCATTTTTGAATGAAATTTTACAAAAAATAATGGTTTCTGCAAAAATGGAAAACATTTTCCACCTCAAAACAATTCAGAAGATACCTTGATCCATACTCTACATGTGCACGAAAACCGATTTTTTAATTATTGCTTCACTACTTAATAAAAAACGAAAACCAAAAAAATGAGGAAATGCCTCCAGTTTCGCCTTAAGAGGGTTCAAAATGCATTGCGGTGCCCAAAACTGTAAAAGCTGATGCTTCAGAAGTCAGTAATTTATAGCAAATTTTGAGCCATAATGACCTTGTGGGTATATTTAACGGACGGTGAATGCTTTTACGATCATACGAACATGATCATTACGGCTAACACCCTCTGAATTTGTTTGATTTTGACTTAAATTCCATCTAATGTCCTATACCTAGGGGTCTAAATTTCGACCGTTACCCTATTAGTGCTGCAGGAGCTGTGATGGACAGGATCCATGGTACGATCGTTTAGAGATAACACTAGTTTACAGCAATTTTAAACTCGGTAAGCTGATGATCGTTTTTGGTGTAGAATCACGCCCTGAGTTTGAAAACGTGAAGGAAAAAAAATACAGTAGAGCGGATTTTTTTTCGACTTTCCATACAAGGTTGATGATTTGAAATCGATTTTTGTTCTATTTTTAAGCAAAGTCGCTCACTTCACACATCTCATTCTCCGTAATCAATGCTCCGCTTGAGGTTTTTTACTGTATCTCGTCTACATATGATATGTCAAAAAACGCTGAGAAAGAAATATTAAATTGTTTTCTTCTTATTGAAAAAAATACATTTCTTCATATAATACTGGAAATTTTGCTAAAATTTAAGAACATAGTTCCCAAAACTCGCCAGTATCTTGAATATCATCAATCCAACGCAAAACCTGCATGAGGATGATCGAATGGTATTATATTTAGCTTTTAATTTGTGGAAAAAGATTTAAAATTGGTTGAACAAAACGCAAGATATTTAAATTTGATCAAATTCCATATTTTAAAAAGCTAAACCTCAAAAGCTGTTCTACTTTAATTTTTTTTGAAGCACGGTTTCGGAATCAGCGCTAAATTATGCTTCAAAAATTTTGGTCGTTGACTGAAGTTCACGACTTTCGTTTTATTTTGTAAACTTGTGTAATCATATCACCTTCCAGTGCTGCAGCAACACTTGCGAGTTGGACATTGTTGACTGGCATTACCCAGAATGCATTGAAAAAGCTGTGACTTTTTTTCTTTGAATATATTAATGTCGGATGAAAGGTTAAAAAACGCACTTTATTTGAAGCGATCTCAGTGAAGGGAGCATTTTCGAATTATCAATGGTGACGTCAAATCATCGGTACAGTTTTCCGTCACTAAATTAGAATAACTACCCACAAATGTCCAATGTCGCGATTGTCGTAAAAACTAGTGGAGTTATCGCAGTTCTGAGCACATTGTAAAACCCTTTGGGGTTTCAAAACGATCAGTTTTATAAGAGTCGGATATTTTTTCATCAATAAAATTCAATTTTTTGATACCACGTACAATTTTTGTCTTTGATGGGATAAAACATATGGCTGCAACTCAAAAGGCTGAATGCACGAAATGCTGAACACAAAAGGATGAAAATATGGAACTGTTACATGAGGCTGAAATAACAAAAGGTTGAAAACACAACATTTCATGAAATTTGTTTGAGTTAAACGAAAATAACCCTAATAAAAATGTATTATACACTGCCGATTAGGTGAATGATTGTACCATTCCGTGTATGATCAAGATGATAGCCCGAAAGGGTTGTTAAGCACGTTGTATCATATTTTTCTATTAGGGAAGAAACATAAAAACACATGCACAACCGCGAAATTATGAAACTCTGCTTGTCACTGAATAATACGTTGTATCGACAGATAAATAAAAAGTAGTAGATATAAAAGGTACAATCTCACCAATTTTGAAACAGCTTCGTCGTCGTGTACTGGATTCATGGTCTTGCGGCTAGTCTCACCAAACGTGTAGTCGTATCGTGCAGATGAACGCGGGATCGATTATCGCTGCAGCTGTCAGCAAAAGTTATCGGCTGTGACACTGGGCGTTGCATGCTAGTCCGTTGTCTAGTGTCATGTTTCCTTCAAAGAACGATAAGCTCACTTCTTGCTTGATTTGTGATAAACAGTCAGATTGGAATTTTCTCCCGCATTCTTGACATCCAGCGCGATACCCTTTATCTTGCTGAATGAAGAAATACCGGTGCTTTCCGGTCACCAGGAACACCGTCAGTGTTCGCGGTTCAGCGTTACTATGGGTCGTTAGATGTTCGCCCGCTTGATCCATTCATCACGATTACTTTCGTTGACCATCACTTTTTGCCACTTTTCTTCCTGAGCTGCAGTCTTTAGGACGTAACTCCCGAAGAACGCGGACCACGAGTTTTCCTTCTCCTCCTTCTTCTTCTTCTTCTTCTTATCGTTGGTAATTACTGTACACTGGAATGGTTCGGGTCGACCAGATCTCACCTGAGTTCATCATCACACTTGAGAGCAGTCTATTCAACGAGGCTTGCCCCGAGCAGACGAGAATAGCAACAGCATAATAAAATGTGTTATTTTGGAAAAATAATTGAGTAGCGGAAAGAGTTATTTTCATGTTATTTACATAACATATCCTGTTATAAACTTGTCTGTCATAAGCGGCAAAATAACAAATAATATAACAAAAAAATGTTCCTGGAAGACCTGTTTAATAACATGTTTTGTTAGTTTCAATAACAACTTAACAACAGCGAATTTTGAAAATATTTTAATAACAAATTTTGATATGAATACGTAATTGATAACAATCTGAAAACAAAATTTGCTTTTTTTTCTGTTGCGGATAGGAACTCCTCCAAAATCCCATATGCATTCAATGGGATACGCAACAATAGGATCTATTGTTAAATGTTTCATTCATAATTGGGACGTTTTTTTTGTCGCAAGCGATTTCTTATCGAAAACAGAGAGAAACAATAGTTCTCGTTTATTTTCCAAACAGCTTACGATGAAAAACTACCGTCGTTTTGAAACCCTTTATTAGGTGGTTTATTGTTTATAAGATTAATTTACATTATTACCTCATTGATTGACACATTTATCCTAGTTAATCTAAGTGGGCTCGATGCAGTGAAATCAATAAAAATAAAATGTCTAAAAATAATCAATGTTCTTGATAACTTATTTTTTTACATTTTTGTCGAGAATGTGTTGTTCGTCGTTGAATTCCACCAGTTGATCCAGAATGTTTCATAAAATGGCTAACACTCTATTACACTCTCTATTTTCGTATTCATACCTAACTGAAAAAGGGACTAAAAAAAACAGGTATACTTTTCAAATTGTTCATAAAACAAAAGGCTGATAAGTTGGCTCTGTAACGTAATGTCAGTAAGAAGATGAACTGATGACAAAATAATATTTTCTCCTACAGTTCCTCACGGAATGCTGTGAACAACGAAAATCTCGAATGGTGTAGTTTTGATTGCAAAGCTAGTTATGTTGTTATATTAATGATCAAATATTTGTACTAGTCTCAATGACACAATAATAACTGAACTTGTGCTACAACAAAACAAGTGATTGAAATGTAATTTAATGAAAATATACCAAGAGCACGATCATAACAAAATAAGATTGCCCAACAGAACATGTTATGGAACGGTGATGACTTA
This sequence comes from Aedes albopictus, assembly GCF_035046485.1. NCBI lineage: Eukaryota > Metazoa > Arthropoda > Insecta > Diptera > Culicidae > Aedes > Aedes albopictus. Next base: position 327,189,584 of record NC_085138.1, read on the forward strand.
ATAAGTTAATAAACAAACCGAGATATAAAAACAGGTTTTGTGATTCCGTTGTTATTATTTTGATATTTTCCTCTGCTCGGGGCCGAGTTGAATAAAAAGGAGGAAATTCCGGGCATTCCTTGTTCAACTCTCATAAGTATTTTTAGAGCAACTAGTAAAGTAATTGCCAGAGGAACTTAAGGAGTAATTTTTGGAGGAACTCGTAGAGAAATTGCCGAAAAAACTCGAAAAGGAATTCAAGGAGGAACTCGTAGATAAATGACCAGAGGTATTCATAGATGATTTCTAGGATGAACTCTTAATGAATTTCCCGGAAGAATTTCTTGAGGAATTCCCAGCCGGATTTCTAGAGCAACTCCCGATGGAATTTTTTTATTATTTATTAAAGTGATTTTTCTCCGTAGGAGGGTTCATCACTAATAACTCCCAATAAATAATAATTTCTAGAAGAATTCCCGAGAAATTCGTGAAGAAATTCCCGGAAGATCTCGTAGAGAAATCCCCGTATGAACTCAGATACTTCTAGAGAAATTCCTGGAAGAACTCCTAGAGGAACGTTCGGGGAAATTCTTGAAGGACTTCTCGAAGGAATCTCCTGGCAGTGCAAGTTCTAGAAAAAACTTATATAGCAACTCATAGTGAAATTGCTTGGGGAACTTCTTCCCGGCGAAACTCGTAAAGGCGTTTCCGAAGATATTCGAACCCCCGGAAGCACTTTTAGAGGAATTCCCGGAAGAACTTTTAGAGAAGTTCACGGTGAAACTCTTAGTGTAATTGTCGGAAAAAAATGGTGAGGAATCCCCGAATGAACTCGGAAGGAAAGGAATTCCCGGAAAAAATCCTAGACGAAACCCTAGAGAAATTCCCACAGGAACTTCTAGAGGAATGTTCGGAGAAACTTCCTAGAATTTCCGGGTGAACTCTTGAAGAAACTTCTGGAAGAATTCCAGGGGGAACTGTTACAGAACTTGCCGGAAGAACTTCCAGAAGAATTCCCGGAAGAACTCCTAGAGGAATTACAAGAGAAACTCCTAGAGGAATTATCGGAGGAAACTTCTGGTATTTCCAGTGAAATTTCTATGACCTCTTAAAAGAATTACCTTAGAATTTCGTTAAGAAATTCCCGGATGAACTCGTTGAAGAACTCGTGGAGGAAATCCCGGAGGTGCTCCTAGAGGAATAGTGTGTGTATTTGGTTTTGAAGAGGGACTTTAACCTAACGGTCATTCGTCCCTCTGTCCTAGAGGAATTGCCGTATGATCTCCTAAAGGAATTCCCAGGAAAAACTTCTAGAGTTCTACAGGGGATAGACAAAATGATCGGGACAGGCAAAATTTTCACTTTTCAAAAAAAGTTCAAATAGCTGTTACTTTTCGAAAAGTGCATCAAATATTCTCAAAATTTTACTGTGAGTCCATCAACTAATTGTGTATCAGTGGTCCAAATTTAGAAAAGATCAGACCATTCTTCACGAAGTTATAAAGATTCTTGAAAAAGGTAAAATTATCGGATAGCTAACTTTGAGCTGTTATGTCTTCGAATTCAATGAATCGAATGGAATGAAATTTTGACCATTTATGACTTACATAATGAGCTATTAAAAACCATTGACTTAACTTAATATTCTTAACACGGAAGAAAATTATAACGATTAGATTATTTTTCTAATAAAACACCAAATTATCCAAAACATCAACATCGTTTCAAAATTCAAGATGCAAATTATAGTTCATTTAATTTCCCTCTAATTAACTCATATATAAATGTGTTTTGAAGGAAAGTAACAACATAGCCACCAATAAATTGAAAAAGTAATAGAATGCATATTAAAAATAGACCAATTTACTAAATATCATGAAAAAATTAAAATCGCTATAATTTTGTCTCTTGTTAAAAATTCCAAGTTTAGTTAAATGTTTTCCAGAGTTCATTATATAAGTCATGAATGGTCAAAATTTCATTTCAATCGGTTCATTGAATCCGGAGATATAACAGCTCAAAGTTGGCTATTGGATAATTTTACCTTTTTCAAGAATCTTTATAACTTCGTGGAGATTGGCCCGATCTTTTTCAAATTTGAACCACTCATTCACAACTAGCTGATGAACACACAGTAAAAAATTGAGAATATTTGATACACTTTTCGAAAAGTTACAGCTAGTTGAACATTTTTTGAAAAGTTAAAATTTTGCCTGTCCCGATCATTTTGTCTATCCCCTGTAGATGAATTCCTGGAGGATCTCCTAAAAGAATACCCGGAGTGACTTTTAGAGGAAGTACTACAAAAAGTCTCAGTGAAACTTCTGTAGCAATGCCCGAAGAAACTCCTAGAGGATGTCTCGGAGGAATCCCTCGAATTTCCCGAAGCACCTTCTAGAGTTCCCGGAGGAACTCTTAGCGGAATGCTTGGCAAAACTACTGGAAGAATTCTCAAAATAGTTGCCGGAGAAATTTCATCTCTTCTGGCGATAAACACGACAACAACTTTTTTTTTAGAATCACCAGCATTTTCTTCAAACTTCGGAATCCCCAGATTCTTTTTTCAGCCATCAGTTATCATCAGGAATCCCCGGTATCTGTGTAAACTCGTTTTAATTCGAAGGACAAACTCTTTCAATTTTTTATCTATATATATAAAAATGCAGTGGCATACGTGGGACCGCGCATAACTTGCGAACGGGTGGTCCGATTTGGGTCGTCTAAGTTTTGTTCTATTAGTTTTCACCCAAAGAAGGTTTATGAGGCCTAAAACATGGGAAAATTGAGAGTTTTTGAAAATTGATCTTCCATACACTTTGAGGCCGGGGACTTGGTCTTGGATAGAAACTTGAAACGTCAAAAAACGCAGTAGGCAAGACAAAGTTTGCCGGGGACAGCTAGTTTTTTATAAATTTGGACCAAAAAAAAGGACCACCGCTGAAAACGACCTTACAAATGCTATGTTTACAGAAATATTGTAATGAAATAAATCAAAAAATAATTGAATTTATCAATGCGTTTTTGAGATCGACGTAGAAAACTGGAGTTCGGCGGCGTAAGCGCCGGCGCGCCGAAAAATAATCGGCGGCGGCGGCGTGAACCGAAAATCGGTGGCGGCGCCGGCGGGAACGACAACGTGCTCCATCGTGCTAGACACAAAATTTGGATCAAGCAAGCCGTGCTATAACCGTCCTAGTTTTTCAAGTTCTAGCTGTGGAAACTGAGGTCAGACTTGTCACTCAAACAATTGGGTTTTTATATTTTAAAAAATGTGTCGATTTTTTGATTTCATGCGAAAGAGCACCTTTTTTATGAGCCACTATGATTTTTTCAGATTTTTATAACTTTATGTTGGTACCTAAGATCAATTTCAAAGAGATTTATTGGAAATCACCTTTTGACAGTTGTTCAGCTCCACTCAGTATAAAATGCGACGAGGGATGATTGGGCAAACCACTCTCATACAAACTTCAAATAGATTTTTAAATAGGTTCTCGGGCACCAAAATTCATGAAAATTTGGTTTTCGGCTCAGTTTGACATGCAGATTAAGAACATGGAATTATCTCAACACCGCTAAAGAAGCCAATTGCATTATGATTCATAATGCAACCGAAATGAGTTGCATTATGAACCATAATGCAATTGTTTGGTATCGCGTGGAAAAGCAGACCGTTACCATACCGAAACGGCAAGTATAAATTATAATTTTATAGTGTCAAGCTGCAAAAAATATTGTATGTTTTTTTATTGCTTTTTGCTTTGCTCTTTAGATTATCGTGCAAATGTTCGATCGATTAAAATATTTGATCACACGAGAAACAACAAAGGAGGCAGCAAGTAAACAAACCAATTATCCCATGCATCACCCCAAAATGTGTAACCGGGGCAATTTTAGCATCGAAACGAACCAATGCATGATAAAACTGGTGGGAGCTAGGGTGGGAGCATATTGTGGCGGGACAAAAATTTTTTGCAGGGGGTCGAATACGGTGCAAAAGATGCAATATGGCTGTTGAATAATTGTACGGCTCGTGCTGAAAAAATCAACTTTTTGAAACTCGTTACATAAATAACTGTTATAATAGTTATATAACCTAATTTGGATAAATATTAGACCTGTTCAATTTTTTTGACCTACCCGTGTCACATTAAATTATCAATCCACATGCAAAAACAAGTCTTCAGTCCAAAAATGAGCCAAATTGATGAAGGTTTAGAAGTGTATCAAATCGATTTTGTGTTTTTTCGAACATTTTCACGAAAATGTACTCCAATATCCAGAAAATTGCTCCGAAAAGGTATCGAAAACACCGTTAAAATATAGTTGGAACAATACTGTACAACTTTGCCGAAGACACTACGGTGTTTAAATTGCTTTTTTTTTAGTTTTTATTTTTGTATATTTTAACTTAGATGCTAATTCTACACTCATTAAATTGCTTATTTCAAAGTTATTCAACAATTTCCGTTAAAAAATCGCGAAAAAATACAATATTTTTACGGTTTTCCATGTAAAAGTCATGTAAATTTACATTGTTCTACGTGACTAATTTAATTAGCTATTGCTCCTATGTGTTCAAACATTTCGTCCATACACCATTTTAGTGTAGGAATTCGTTTTCATTGACTAATTATCAAAAGTATGTCACGTTAATACTAAAAATCGCATAGAGTTTCCAGCACAAAATTAAACAAAGTTACCCATGATTAAAACGTCATTACATTTCTTTGTCGCATCTGCATCAGTTTCAATTTGGTGTAGATGGTTGAGCATGAGACTGCCGATTCGAAGATTCAAGGTTCGAGTCCTGGAATAGGTTTTTTTGCGTCTCGATCAAGCTATAAGTTAATGAGACTACGCTCTGCATCTCATTGCAATTTGGCATCATAGCCTTGTTTCGAAACCGTAGAGTGCATAGTAAGAATGAAGTTTCCCTTTATCGTGTAGTTGTGTTGCTTGTGGCTAGATAGATGCAAGTAATCTCCACAGTTGTAGGTATGATAAATTTTGCATCCAGAAGCAGTTCCATCATCGTATTGAATTGTTTTAGCTAAATTAATCGATATCAAACAGATGTCCAATATTTCGTCCAGCTGATCTCGTCGACACGATTTCTTGTCAACAAGTAAACTAAATATCTAGCTAGTCCTTCAATGGGCTTAATTGGCAGGTCCCGATCATCATTATTTGGGAGATTGCGTGTAAGTCATGGCAGATTCATCATCTCAACTGCTACAAAGAAAGAAAAAAAAAAGTTTATTATGTATTTGAGCTTGAACCTGGGACCTTCTGATCCGCAGCAGAGTAGATGTACACATGCTGTAGTCCCATGTACGGGAGCCACATTGCAAGCAAGCTCCCAGGAGCACAGTACATTTTGAGACTGAAAGTTGTGCGCCTCATTTTTCTCAAGATGTGTCTCATGAGCTTCGTCTCATGTGCTGATTAAATTAGAAAATTTCACGACAAAAACTTCCTAAACGAACGAGAATCGAAACCTTAACCTTTGCATTGAGAGTCCCTAGTCATATCGCATAGACCAACCGGACATTTGTGTTGAGTACGGAAAAAAGATGTTGAGGTTCTTCGTTACCAAGATATTGTTTTTCACCTTAGATACCAACAGCTCACGCAGCGCATGAGACGAGCTACCCGGGAGCTATGCGCTACGCTCGCACCCACCAGATTTTCGTGAGCCTCCTAGCAGCGCAGCACACTGCGATTTTGAAGAGCTAGGAGACAATTTGGTGGGAGGCTCGCTGTCACATTTATGTACACATGAGCAATCTTGGAGCAATCGGAAACTCTGATCCGCAGGCTTGAGCCTTATCATCTGCACCATTCTTCATTACACCAACGAACCTAACCTCAAAATGACTGACAATTCACAGGTCATTTTGACAGATGTAACATGAGCATGAAAAGGACGGCAACAAGATCGATAAAGTAGAAACGATCATCCGTCTTTTTCGTGCATGTGTGTGGTCTGTCAAAATGACCTGAGAAGTGTCAAACATTTTCATGGCTAGCTTTGTTGGTGTAATGAAGAATTTCTGATACTTGAATCTAAAGACATTAGAATACGATGGCATGACGTCTTAACCGTTATGTGTCCGACAAACTTTTTGCTTTTTTCTACACCGTGCTTTTTAAATGGGCGCTGGGTACCCGGGTACCCTGTCGGCCACATAAGGGTTAATCATGGGTAACTTTGTTTTAATTCGTGCTGGCAACTCTACGCGATTTTCAATATCAACGTGACATACATTTGATAATTAGTCATTGAAAACGAATTCCTACGCAAAAACGCTGTATGGACGAAATGTTCGTTACACAAAGGAGAAATAGCTTATTAATTAAGTCACGTAAAATAATGTAAAATTACATGACTTTTATATGTAAAAACGTGAAAATATCATGTTTTTTCGTGATTTTTCAACTAAAACTATTGAAAAACTTCGAAATAAGCAATTTAAACACCGTAGTATCTTCGGCAAAGTTGTAGAGTATTGTACTAACTATATCCTAACGGTATTTTCGGTACCCTTTCGGAGCAATTTTCTGGATTTATGAGTAAATTTCTGTGAAAACGGTTAAAAAAACACAAAATCGATTTGATACACCTTTAAATCTTTATCAATTTGGCTCAATTTTGGACCGAAGACTTGTTTTTGCATGAGGATTGATAACACAGCGCAACATTTTTTTGTCTCAAGAGCAAACTTATGTGTCTCCGAAGGATTTTGGGCCGCTGAATCCGAATCCGTGCTCAGATTTGCTCCAACACGTCACAATTTTGAGCTATACCTCAATTTATAGGGCAAAATATGCGATTTTGGGCTTTTTTGACTACAAACCATTAAGCTTGGAAATATTTTTTTAAGCAATCAAAAGGTTAATTGGTCAATTAACATCTAAATTAACGACTCATGCCAAATATTTCGTTTTACCAAATCAAATTTGATAGATTTAAGCATTTTATGTTAGTATGAAAACTTGTATGCAACTTTGGGAGGATGACTTGTATGGGAAATATCGTACCTAACATAAATCGCTTAAAACTATTAAATTCGATTTGGTAAAACGAAATATTTTGCATGAGTCGTTAATTTAGATGTTAATTGACCAATTAACCTTTTGATTGCTTAAAAAAAATTTTCCTTGCTTAATGGCTAGCAGTCAAAAAAGCCAAAAATCGCATATTTTGCCCTATAAATTGAGGTATAGCTCAAAATTGTGACGTGTTAGAGCAAATCTGAGCCCGGATTCGGATTCAGCGGCCCAAAATCCTTCGGAGACACATAAGTTTGCTCTTGAGACAGACAAAAAGTTATTTTTTGTTACGCTGTGTAATTTGATGTGTCAAGGAGAATCGGAGAAAAAAAGTTTCAAAGTGAACAGCTCTAATAAATATGTTCGAAAATATTTTCTTCAAATAACATCAAAACCTTCATTTAGGTAACGAGTAGGGACTGCCAAAATAGAGTTTTTACCTAAATGGATACATTACCTAAATGGATTTGAAGATTGCAAAGAAATTTAAGATGGGCGAGTGACCTGGAGATATAAAGGAAGCCATGCGAGGCTTCAGAGGGATTTCTTGGGAGTTTCAGGAGGGGGTGGGGGGGTGTCAGAAGCATTGCACAAGGGGGGGGGGGTCAGGGCTATTTTCGGAGAGTTTCAAAGGGTATCAGTTGCGTTACATGGGGTCCGAGGGGGTTTTAGGGGGATTTCGAAGGCATTTCAGAAAACTTCAGAAGATTTTTGGCGAGTTTCAGAGGTGTTACCAGCGGCGTCATGGTCGAATTTTTTTCCGCAGTCAAGTTGGCAGATTCTGAACAATCCTCGGTACTCACTTACGTAATTTATGTTTAGTCTCTTGCTGTCAGAGCTGTCAGATCAGTGTAACACGCTAAATAAAATTTACACAAAAGGCAATTTACACGGAAAAAAATACGCGGTTATGAATATTTATTGGGTACCGGACTGGTCACCGAAAATTTGATCGTTTTCTTTGGTACATCGAGGTCTTGAAATTAGTCTATGGTGTTACTCAGGCATTACGTAGGCGTTTTCGGGAGTTTCTGAGGGTCTGAGGTGCGTTACATGGGGTCCGAGGGGATTTTAGAGGGATTACGAGGGCATTTCAGATAGCTTTAGAAGATTTTTGGCGAGTTTCAGAGGCGTTACGAAGGCGGTTTCTGAGGGTCACAGGTGCGTTACATGGTGTCCGACGGGGTTTTAGGGGGATTTCGAGGGCGTTTTAGGAAGCTTCAGAAGATCTATGACGGGTTTCAGAGGCGTTACGCAGGCGTTTTCGGGGGTCCCAAACCGATCCCATTCTCCCTCATTGATCCTCCCTGAGCACGTCCTGAACTTCCCTTAACTCACCTTGCAACTTAATTCCCTTAAACCAACCTTATCCCTAATCTAAAACACTCCAACTGCTTTGAACAAAATCAGATTCCATTTAGGAAACGTTATCTAAATGGAGGGACCTAAATAAATTTTACCTAAATGAATCCGACCTAAATGGAGGTTTGAGTGTATGTGCTGTGAATTTTTTACACGATTGGCTTCGATATTTACAAAATTATTATAAATATGCAAAGATATAAATGATTCCTGAACGCCTTAAAACAATCCATTAACCGTTAAAAAATAATGCATTACACAATCGAAATCACTTGTAGCTTAGAAAAAGTGCTTTGCCCTGATGTAGTTTTGTAAGAAATATGCTAAACGTAATTGTTCTGAGAAAACATGGGAGATCATCCTAGGGATTAGGGGATAAGCATGAAGTACGTCACGCTCAGAAGGGGGAGAGGGGATCCCCAAATATGTGATAATCAATGTATTAGAGTCAGGGACCACCACTTTTTGATTTCTTCACTTTTTGATTTGTACACTCTACATGCGTACAAAAACCGATTTTGAAAATATTGCTTCGCTATTTTATAAAAAAAATCAAAAACCTGAAAAATAAGGAAATGCTTCCAGTTTCGCCTTAAGCTTGGTTTTATGATTTTATTGTTTTATTTTTTCGTTTCGTACTTTGCAATAAAAGATGATTAATGTATAAACAACATTGAGGAGAGTCACACCAATGTCTATAATCGTTTAAATTTTACTGATACTATTTACAAGCGTTGATCTCAGAAACAGCCTATCTGGAATTAACCGCAACCGCAAAGCTTACCCCTCATTAAATCGAGAACCCCTGAAGTAGAACCTTTCGTTTTCTGTCGGTTGTTGCTACCACATGCTATACGCTATACTATCACCATTTGGATACATTATTGCTAGTATTGCGGCGAACACAATAGCCGGTCGCACACACAGCACAGGTAAACTCGGCGGACGGACGACAGTCGGACTTGATAGAATCGGTGCGAAAATTTATAAACCCTCGGCAGCACTCGATCGGTGATCTTATTACTCGCCGAGAGTTCACCCAGAACGGTCGGACAGAAACCCGCGGCGCGGCGCGATCGCTATCCAACATTCGGACGACTCGTACTCACGGGCGCGTGCTCCCTGAACTTCGAGCAACAAAAATCGGAAAGCAACGGCAATTAGCTAACTATTTGGCGAATTGTTTGATGCATCGTTTTTGCCGGTGAGAAATTGCTTGTAAGCAAATCGTCATTGCCAGTAGGAAATTCGCTTTTGTTGGTTGAAAGTGTTGATTAGGAAGAACTGACCTGTAGTGCTTTGGGAAGTTCTAGGGAAGGTTACGAAGATTGCACGAGCTATGATACGGACGTTGAACACTTTGTAAGTGATAGGAATCGACAGCAGTGAAAAGTGGCGACGGCACGTGAAATTATTTGAGTCTGGCCGCGTGCCTAATGAGAAAAAGCCAAACGATCCTAGTGAATGGCCTTCCGCGAAAAACAGCCATTATTTCCACGGGTGATTAGAGTGTTGTGTTACGCGAGTAGAAAATCAGTGTTATCAACTGCGACAACATTGTTCAACAATCCAACCGACGAGATCTGTTCAGAACGATTCGCACAGCGCAGTCATGGCGGGGGTAGTTAATCGATCGTTCGTCGGTGACGACGGTCAAGTGCCGGATAATAAGACCACCAATGGTGCGACACCTGTGGCGGCCGATACCACCGTAGACACGACCAGTACCGGATCCGGTGAAAGGGAAAAATGGGACAATGGAGTGGAGTTCCTGCTGTCCTGCATCGCCATGTCGGTCGGTCTCGGCAATGTGTGGAAGTTCCCGTCGACGGCCTTTCGCAACGGTGGTGGGGCTTTTGTAATTCCCTACATGATCGTGCTGCTGCTCGTGGGAAGGCCGGTCTATTACCTGGAAATGGTGATGGGCCAGTTCTCCAGCCGGGGCAGCGTCAAGGTATACGATGTGTCGCCGGTAATGAGAGGTAGGTCGGGAAATCCATGCTCGTTCTGTGCGTGGTGGTGGTGGCTCGCTCGGGGCGGGAAGGTACACGTAACGAGCGGTTGATTTGTTATGACGGTTGGAAATTGTTGCGGTTCGGTCAAGTTCGATACTAATAGCCTTGCTGGTTGGCTTTACCTGTGCGACATAGTGCTGGCTAAAAATAAATAAGAGAGATGATCTGATGGAAAAATTGTAGCAACAGTGCGAAGTGGTAATTGAGATACAAACATTTGCACTGGAAATGTTCACTGCAAATTGATGAAGACAAACAGCTGTGTCATCTAGGTAGAAATGTTTTGAGGCGAGACAAACACTTGTCTGAGGGTTGCACAACCATTGAAATATTGGATTATAAGTTTGTTTTATGATATCATCATGTTAATTGGGAATTTTCGTGTAATAAATATTTGTGACTAGCAAAATTTTCAATCCGAATGATTTGAAAGATAAGCATAAAAGCTTTGTGCTTTTGAGCATCGCTTTAGATATCCATCGCAAGGCCACAGCTGTGAAGGCGTTGATATTCATCATGAGCATGCTAAGGGTGACGGGTTCGTTTCCCGGTCTGTCCTGGAAGTTTTCGTAGAGGAAGCTGAGAGGCGGGATTTGTCCCAGTGGGGACGTTACACCAGGAAGACGAAGATATATATTCCATTATTCCGATTCCGCCGAGTAAGCATTGTTTTCTATTTCCAGTAACCGCAAAATAACTCGACATTGTTGTGTCTGTTTAATCAGCTGTGCTTATCGTGCTTGAGTGACGTAAGTCTAAATATATCGCTTGCAAGATTCTTGGAGGAATGTGACTTTGTCAGTTATTGAATAGATTCAAACCATTGAATCGCACAGTAAAAGAATATGCAAAAAAAACTTACATTAAAAATTGGGGAAATTTCGGCGTTAGCACAACCCGTAGCTAAAATTTATTCTTATATAAAACTAAGGTAATGAGCCACTTTGGCAGTGGCCGGTATTTTGGGCATTTTTCGCTATAGCTCAGTCAATTACAAACTATGTAATTGACTTGAAATTTTGTACACGAATAGATACTATTACATATCTCACCGCGTTACAAAAATTGTGTCAATTGGTTCAAAATAGGCCAAGTTATAGCAGAAAAGTGCTCAAAATAGGAGCCCTGCCGAGATGGTTCTACTTTTATATCTACTATATCTTACATATTGCACACAAAAAGCTTACTAAGACACCTGGTATTTCTCATAAAATGTAAATTTGAAATCTCGATCAAATTAATTAGTAGTGGACACCCCTGGGTTCACTATTGGATTGTTGGCGTCAAGGTATCGTAAAACGGAGTCAAAATGATCTCCGGGTCGAAATTGATCAGGCATTTTCCAGTTAGATTGAACATAGTTACTTTAATGCGAAACTGGAAGCATTTCCTCACTTTTTGATTTATGATTTTTTATTAAATAACGAAGCAATATTTTCAAAATCGCTTTTCGTACACATGTAGAGTATGGATCAAGGTATCTTCTATTTTTTTTTTTGTGGTGGAAAATGTTTTCCGTTTTAGCGGAGGAATTTCTGAAGGAATCCCTGGAGTCATTTTTAAAGTACCCTTGGAAGACTTCCTGGAGCAATTTCTGGAAGAATATTTTAAGGCACTTCTGGAAAAATTACTGCCAAATTTTCAAGAGAAGTTTCTGGAAGAGCTCATGAAGGAATCCCTGGAGTAATCTCTATAGGAATTACTGAAAGTATTTCTGCAGGAACTCCCGAATGAATATCTGCAGGAAAAAATGGATGAATTTCTTGAGGAATTTTTGGAGAAATTTTTAAGGCTTTCCTGGAGAAACTCCTGAAGGAACTCCTGGAGGAATGTCTGGAGGAATTCCTGTAGATTTTTTTTAAGGAACTTCCGAAAAAATCCCTAGAGAAACTCCTGGAGGAACCCCTGGGGAAATTGATGGAGGAATTCCTGAAGGATTCCTGGAGGAATTCAAGGAGTAATCCTGAAGGAATTCCGGGAGAAATTTCTGGAGGATATTCTGGAGGAAATCATGGAGGAATTGCTGGATGATACGGAGGACATCTTGGAGGAATACTTGGAGAATTACCTGGAGGATTTTCTGCAGGCATCCCAGGAGGAATTCCTGGAGGCATTTCTGAAGGAATTTTTGGAGGAATTGCTGCTAGAGGAATTTATGGAGTAATCCTTTGGGGATTTCTTGGAGAAGTTTTTGAAGCTTTTCTGGAGGAACTGGATTGACTGGAGGATTTTTTGAAGCAATCCCTTGAGGTATTTTTTAAGGAATTTTTGAAGAAATTCTTGGGGGAATTTATGAAGGAATTTCTGGAGTAATTCCTGAAGAAATGACTGTTTAATTTCCTGGAGAAATCATTGAAGAAGTTCCTGGCAGAATTCCTGGAGGATCTGTTACTTTTAACAAGGATTCCGATAGGAATTTTCTATCCAGGAATCCCGACTTTATCTATGGAAGTTTCTCTTATTAAAATTCTCGAGCCGAGTGCATTCGGTTCATCGGTGGATAAGTCCATAGACGCGTGCACCAATGAACATTGTGTGCACTAAGCGTGGAAAATTTTGATACCACGGCAGGGTTACCTCTCAACAACTACTACTCAGCGATGGATCACAGTGAAACCGCTCAGCTCTAAAATGTGTAAGCCCTACTCATAAGTGCATAATTCCAGACCACACAAAAATGTGTTACAGTTACACATTTTCAAAAACAGCTCGTACACTTGTCTAGATGCGAATGTCGATATTTTTTTTGTTTTCCAAGGTCACTAGTAAACCTAGCTAGATTGCTGTACAAAAATTTAGCGATGTTGCGGACACAGGAGCTGATTTTGTGAATGTGCAAGGGTTACACATTTTTGGTGTAGTCTGGAAAGGGTTACACATTTTTGGTGTAGTCTCAGCACTTTTGTGCTAAGCAGCGTTAGCGTGATAAGTGCAATGCACTGCTCATTTTATTCTTTGATTTATTACATGAATTTTCATGTCATCATTTTAAAATGATGCATAAAGTTAATGTACCAGTCCATATTTTTGCAACTTTATGATGAAATTAACTAAACAACGGGGCGCTGTGGAATCAAAATTCACTGACCGAGTGAAATCGCAACTGGCGGTACACAGAGAAAAAAAAGGACCCAAATGTAAGTTTATATCACTCAACTTCGGGGTTGCGTGCGGGAACCCAAATTTGAGTTCGCGGAAGCGATGTTTAAGTGAGTTTTTTTTTTGTATTTGATCTAGAAATGGGAAAACTGGTTCATTTTGAAATTGAATCACTTCCGATTCACTCTAAAAAAAGAGTCGACTCTTTTGATCGATTCAGTACACCCGATTATTTTTTTTCTGCACGGGTCGTTTTTTTGCTATAACTTAGTCAACTTTGAGCCGATTCTCATTAAATGTTGTACACATATAGGCCCGGTTAGTACTATCCATCTAATCTAATCTAATCTAATCTAATACAAACGCAGCCAGTACGAGAAAGCATCCTGGAAAGTAATTAGGTAAGATTAAGCCCAATTACTTTTCTTGTCTATATTGATGCTTGCAGCATATCAAAGATGATATGACACAAGCGTCAAAACGGCCAGGCCTACTGCGTTGTATTTGCCGCAAAGATGATTCTATGAAATGCCTCGAATTTGTCACATTTGTTCCATCCTCGAAGCAATTCTCGAATCTATAGGGGAGGAAGGATGCGTGGACATACCGTACCAAACGCTCCATATGTTATGTATGTTATATAATATGGTTGAAAAATATTTCAAAAGTGCATTGAATGTTTTACGATAAATATTGGACAGGTCTCACCCATTTGGTTTGTAGTTTGATGTGGAGCTTCCATTGATGTGCTTCTTGCGAGGAGTTATAGATATACCTCTTCATGTTGTTTTTCATTAACGATTAAACCACGTCAACATTTCTTGAAAAAATAAGCACTAACTAGCTGCATACAAAACTTCTATATTACACTGATCTCGTAAATGTTTTCAGAAAAAGCTCCTCTCGACTTCCTCGCAATACACACGACACACGCAAGATACAGCCCCTCTGTGGCGGGGGATCTCAACCCGAAAAATGAAAGAATGTACTTTAATGCCACTTTTGAATAACAGCATTACGGGTCTGAAAATATGCACAAACGTTGCGCCACTGGATTCCGCGACGGATGACGATAATTTTAGCCCTCGTCAGAACAGATTTCACGACAAGTTCTGGCACTTTTCGAATCGCGCGCGACTGAACTTTTACATACTGTGTACAAATCATGGTTTTAAAGTGTGGTTACATGTTACACCTTTTGCAGCACCAAATAAATTCACGGAATCACAATGTATTTTCTTCAAATATTACTTTTAAAGTCTAGGCCCGGTTAGTACTATTCATGTATAAAAAATCATGTCCATTGGTTCAAAGTTGACTGAGTTATAGCAAAAAAAAAGACCAGTGCAAAAAAAAAAAGGAATTGGGTGTAACTCATTTGCGAGAGTTGATGAAAAATGTCGATTTTCGATGTGAGCCGACTCCTTTTCGTTCATTTCTATACAGTTTTCAAAAAAAAAGCCGCTTTCATGTTGCGCACAGTATGCACAAATGCCTGAGCAAAGACGTACTAAAATGCAAGATTTGTACACAGACTTAACACCAAAGAATCGAATCACATTTACGATATGGTCACACAATATAAGAATGAATGAATGCACAACAGCAAAGACTGCAATACTCATTCCTTGCTTGGCGCTTCTACGAGTCGGTCGACAAGTTTCCCGGTCTCATCGCACGGCACTTTTGCAGTGATTAATTTCGATCTTTTCCCCACCAACCGTGTGGGTTTTTTGGTCCGGTTATTAAGCAGTGTTTCAGTAGTGCAAATTGTGCTTAGGCGATTGCGCTTGCGAAGGAAGCGAGCTAAATATTTAGCATCGTGCCACAGTGATTAAAAGATCGCCATCAGTATAAACGGCGTTCTATTTTGTTCGCATCAAAAGCATTCAAGCAGAAGTCAACCCGTTTCGGCTTCTACCTACATACAGTGCGGACGGTCTGCTGCTACAGTCAACACGAACAATAAAGGATAAGTAGCAATCTTTCCATTATCTCCACACCCCTTTGAATTGCCTTTGCGTTTTGAACCGAGTTTTGATTTTAAGGTTGTTGTTCATTTCGGTTCTGTCTCTCTCCCAATAGGGTGAACCAAAAAGTGTACTCTAATAAATCCACGGTTTTTTTTATATTATTTTTTTTTTCTTCGGCGGTGTATAGAGTGTGAGTCCAAATAAAGATCACTCTTGGACCGTTGTTGTTATTGCTTGTATTTTCCCTTTGTAAATCAAATTGAACTTCCGCGGTTGAATTATTTTACCGCATGGACGAATCTAATGGAGGCGAAACGCCTCCCAATGATATCATTGCTCGTACGAGGTTTTATCAGCCATCTTCGCCTGGGCCTTGGGTTGTCTATTTCCGGCGCAAATGCAAACCATTGAATATGCTTTCGATTTCTCGAGAGCTGACGCGTAAGTATCCTGGGACCGTTATTCACCAAGTGAAAGCATCCAAGCTGCGTGTTACCGCACCTAGCTACAAAGCAGCAAATGAAATTGCTCAACACGAAGCGTTTACTGTTGAATACGCCGTCTATGTGCCAGCACGAGAAGTGGAGGTGGAGGGGAAGATCCTCGACGAAATGCTGACATGTGAGGACATCAAGACCGGCTTTGGTCGATTCAAAAATAGGTCAATTCCTGATGTGGCTATCCTAGACTGTAAACGCTTATCTACGGTTTCCATGGAAGGAAATAACAAGGTGTACTCGCCTTCAGCGTTTTTTCGAGTGACTTATCCAGGTTCCGTCCTCCCGGAATTTGTTGTAATCGATGGTGGTTTTTACCCAGTGCGTCTTTTTAGGCCGAAGGTTTTTAATTGTACCAAATGCAAGCAGTTTGGTCACAGTGATAGTTTTTGCGACAACAAGCCCCGTTGTGGCAAATGCAACCAAGCTCATTTGGAGGACTCTTGCACACAGGAAGCGGAAAAATGCAGCTACTGTGGCGGAGATCCGCACGACTTGCACGTTTGCCCAGCTTACAAAAGGCGCACTCGAAATGAGAGTCGCTCTATCATTAGGCGCTCCAAACAGACCTATGCGGAGATGGTGAAATCTTTTAAAACACCAGATTCCGTGTCTGAATCAGCTGTCCCAGTTGGAAATCCCTTTCAAGAGTTGTCTAATGATGATCAGGACGATGACGAAACTCATGAGGGTGGATCTTCTTCGGAGGTACACGCACCTGGAAAAAGGAAGTCATCATCTTCCCCAGGACTGCGCCGAAAGGTCTTTTTAAAATCTACCCTCAAAAGTTTGCCTAATACGAAAGGAGGCGGAGTAAATTTGAAAATTCCGAAGAAACAGGTCCCTGATTGCTCAGTTCCATGCTGTAGTAAAGACCTAGTGACCCCGCCTCCAACTGTTAAATACACTTCAAAAAGAAGCCTTCAACAAGGTAGCAAGAAAAAAGCTACAAAAGCTCCTCGAACTCCAACTAAACCCTCCAAGCCCAAACGAGGACTGCTTACTTTCAGGGCTCTTGTGGATCGCTTATATGATGCCCTCGGTCTTTCTGACTCCTTCAGAGGCATACTTGACATTTTTCTCCCAGCAGTAGAAGAGTATCTTCGGAATCTGACTATTTCATGGCCCCTCCTTGCTGCGATCATATCTTTCGATGGATAATTTATCAAGTGAGGTTCAAGATATGATCACTGTGCTACAGTGGAACTGTCATAGTTTAAAACCTAAATTAGACCTGTTTAAATATTTGATTCACAGCTCTGATTGTGATATATTTGCACTTTGTGAAACATGGCTTTCTTCTGAAGATGAACTCAACTTCCACGATTTTAACATTATACGCCAGGATCGAGATGACCATTATGGGGGAGTACTCTTGGGGATCAAAAAAGGCTACTCATTTTATAGAATTCCAATCCCGACTCAACCTGGAGTAGAAATTGTCGCTTGCCAAATAAACGTAAAAGGTAAAGATCTTTGCGTAGCTTCCGTTTACATTCCTCCAAGAATTTCAATTAGCCGCCGTCATCTTTGGAATGCAGTTTCTGCACTATCACATCCAGTTCTAATTCTGGGTGATATGAATTCACATGGTACTGGGTGGGGCGAGCCATATGACGATCGCAGAGCGGCTATTTTCTATGATTTGTGCGACGATTTCACTTTGAACGTTTTGAATACAGGTGAAGTGACACGCATTGCATCCGACGGTAGAGAAAGTCGGCATGACCTTTCTTTGGGATCGAGTTCACTATCATTCGATTGCTCGTGGAAGGTGATCGAAGATCCTCATGGTAGTGATCACTTGCCCATTATAACCACCATAAAACATAATTGCGAAAGGTCAGACGAGCCAATTCAGGTTCCTTTTGACCTCACTAGGAATATCGATTGGCAAAAGTATGCAGAAGCGGTATCTTTTGGAGTTGAATCATCCAATCCTCTCCCACCTTTGGATGAGTATCGATTCCTGTCTGAACTGATTTACAGAAGTGCATTAGAATCACAAAAACGACGCGTTCCAAGTGCAACCTTCAAAAGAAGACCAGCCACACTTGGCTGGGATGATGATTGCACTCAATTGTATCTTAAAAAATCTGATGCCTTCAAAGCTTTTCGTAGGCATGGCACCTCGGATCTTTATCAAGAATACGAAAAACTTGAAAGACAACTGAGGAACTTGCTAAAAGCGAAAAAGCGTAGTTATTGGCGACACTTCATTGAGGGTCTCTCAAGAGAAACTTCGATGACAACGCTTTGGAGAGTGGCTCGCAACATGCGAAACCGCTCATCTTCTAATGAGAGTGACGAATACTCCAACCGTTGGATATTCAGTTTCGCGAAAAAAGTCTGCCCAGACTCAGTCCCAGCACGACCAATTTCTTGGGAATCAATCTCAAGAGACGGTTCTCTGGACAGACCATTCTCAATGCTGGAATTTTCTATAGCTCTTCTTTCATCAAACAATTCTTCTCCGGGACGCGATATGATAAAGTTCAATCTTCTTAAGAATCTCCCAGATATCGCAAAAAGACGATTACTAGACCTGTTCAACTCATTCATGGAGGACAACATCGTTCCGCATGAATGGAGACAGGTCAAAGTAATAGCTATTCAAAAGCCTGGTAAACCAGCGTCTGATCATAATTCATACCGCCCAATTGCTATGTTATCATGTTTAAGGAAATTGTTGGAAAAAATGATCCTATCGCGACTCGACCATTGGGTTGAATCGAATAACTTGCTTTCAAATACACAATTCGGGTTCCGCAAGGGCAAAGGAACAAACGATTGTCTAGCGTTGCTTTCAACAGATATTCAACTGGCCTTTGCGGAAAAGGAGCAATTGGCTTCAGTTTTCTTGGATATTAAGGGCGCTTTTGATTCAGTTTCCATAGAAATATTGTCAGAAAAACTGCACAATAGTGGACTACCCGGACTTTTAAACAATTTCTTGTATAATTTGTTGTCAGAAAAACATATGAGCTTCAATCTCGGACAACTGACAACTTCCAGAATTAGTTACATGGGCCTACCCCAAGGCTCATGTTTAAGTCCCTTGCTTTATAATTTTTACGTGAAAGACATTGATAGCTGTCTGGAAGGACAATGCACGCTAAGACAACTTGCAGATGATGCTGTGGTTTCTCTAAAAGGCCCACATGCAGAAATGTTGCAAAGACCATTGCAAAGCTCCTTAAACAATCTGTCCATTTGGGCAAGAGATTTGGGGATCGAGTTTGCTCCGCAAAAAACTCAATTGGTTGTGTTTTCCAGAAAGCGGAACCCAGCCCAACTGAAACTCAATCTTTTGGGAATAGAAATCGACCAATCTTTGACTTCGAAATACCTTGGGGTCTGGTTTGATTCAAAAGGCACTTGGGGTACCCAAACTAAGTATTTGGTGCAAAAATGTCAGCAAAGGATCAATTTTCTACGCACAATTACCGGAACATGGTGGGGTGCTCACCCGGAAGACCTCATAAAACTTTACAAAACGACTATTCTCTCGGTTCTCGAGTATGGCTCTTTCTGTTTCCACTCAGCAGCAAACTGCCACCTAATAAAATTGGAACGAATTCAATATCGTTGTCTGCGCATTGCCCTCGGCTGCATGCACTCAACGCATAATGCGAGCCTAGAGGTCCTGGCAGGGGTGAAACCTCTCCAGAACCGCTTCTGGGAGCTCTCGCTAAGGTTACTTATCAAGTGTGGAGTGAGCAACACACTTGTTATCGAAAACTTCGAAGAAATGCTTAATCTGAACACTCAGTCAAAATTCATGAGAATCTATCTTTTCTACATGTCATCTGATATAAGCCTCGCAGGTTATAATCCTCCTCGTGTACACTTCACCAATGACAGTTCCTCTGTTAAATACGATCTGTCCATGAAAGAAGCTATTCTTGGAATACCAGATCAACTTCGGTGTATATCTATTCCTCGCATTTTTAATGAAAAGTACCAAAATGTCAATTCCTGCAAGAGATTTTTCACAGATGGGTCTCGCATTAATGGATCCACTGGCTTCGGTGTCTTCAACGAAAACTCCACTGCCTTCCGTAAACTTCAGGAACCTTGTTCGGTTTATGTTGCTGAGCTGGCAGCAATCAACTTCGCTTTGGGGATGATTTCCAACATGCCCGTAGACCATTTCTTCATCTTCTCGGATAGCCTTAGTTCGATTGAGGCACTCCGGTCGATGAAACCTGTAAAACATCCATCTTACTTTCTTACAAAAATAAGGGAGCAGATGGGTGCACTGGTCGAAAGATCCTACAAGATTACCTTTGTATGGGTCCCCTCACATTGCTCAATTTATGGCAATGAGAAGGCGGACTCTCTCGCAAAGGTGGGCGCTCAGGAAGGCGAGATCTATGATAGAAGAATCGCACATGATGAATTTTTCCAATTTGTTCGTCAGAGTTGTCTTCAAAGTTGGCAAAATGATTGGCGAGATGGCCAACTGGGACGGTGGTTACATTCCATTATTCCTAATGTTTCTTTGCGAGCGTGGTGGCATGGTTTGGATGTAAGTCGAAATTTCATTCGTGTGATGTCAAGACTTATGTCCAACCATTACTCGCTAGACGCGCATTTACACAGGATAAACCTCGCGTTGAGCAATGTTTGTACTAAGTGCGGTTCCGGTTATGACGACATCGACCACGTAGTTTGGCAATGCCCGGATAATGACGCCTCCAGAGCGCTACTATTGGATACCCTTGAGGCCCGAGGTAGACAACCCTTTGCTCCAGTAAGAGATGTGTTGGGAACCCGCGATCTAATCTATATGCGGTCCATTTATGAGTTTCTTCGCATATGTTGTATAAAGGTTTAATCTCCCTGTGTTTTTTTTTTTCGCTTCAGTTTTTTTTCTCTGTGTTTTGTCCTTTTGTGTTTTGTTCCTGGCCATCCGGCAGATGAGAATCCGTGACAAGCCCATGCCACCACCAGAGGCGATACCGTAACCAAGAAACTAAGATACCTCCCGGATGTGCTACAACGAACCCTGAAACCTTATCCTCACCATGCCTTTCCTCAAAATGATGTGACCCGCTAACCTCGAGCAGCCACGAGTACCCTGGCCTCCTCCCAGTACTAACATACTTAAGAAAGCAATAAGTTGTATGTAATTATATACAAAAAATGAATTTCGGCTCCGTGAAGCGTTACACGCGATTGAGCCATAAATAAACGAACTTGATAAAAAAACAAAAAGACTGCAATACTCTTTGTCGATTCATCATTTAATGCTCAGCCAAGCTAACACTTTTCAATGACTCATTGGAATTGATGAAATGATTTTAACGTCAGAGAAACGTAACTGTTTTGAAAAGAGTCATGGTTCACTCATTCGGTTTTGCGAATCGATTCTTTGAGTCGATTCACGAGTGAGTAACTCATCTCTAATTTGATCCCGTGTGACAAAATACTTACCATCTAAGTTTTTTTCACCCAGCTGTTCAAAATACTCAAATTTAAGTGCAATGCTGTTAACTAAATGTACATAATTGGAGCGTGGGATATCACAGAAGTTTACATGACATATCATGTAAAAGTCATGAAATATCATGTAAACTTCCATTATATGTCATGTAATTCAGCATGACTCTGAGTGTTTACATGACATATAACAAAAATTTACATGATATATCATGTAAACCATCATAACAATGAGTTTACATGACCAAAATGAAGTTTACATGACGTGTAAATATCATTATTTTTATCTGTGCACATTTTTGATCTTCGAAATTTTTAAAGAAAATTGTCAGAGAAATCCAGGAAAAATGTTATTTTTTCGATACAGTGTTGAACATGTTTTAAAATTTAAAACCGATTTTTCGTCGAATGAGTATATTTTGATTTAAACAAATTTGATTCCATCGTGTTTATCAGACATTTTCCAGTCAAAAAAGCTTAACTTTCCGAGGTCTTTTAGGCCGTTCCAGAGATACAGCGTTTTAAGCTTGGAAAACGTTTTCTCTAATTTATCAAATTAGCTCAACTTGCAAGTTTCGCTGAGAACACATTTTTCGATGCAGTTTAAATGTGATTTGCCAAACATTTTGCCAAATGTGTTGCCAAACATTTTGATTGTATTGTAAAAATATTGATTACATGAGAACTTTTGTATCAAATCAAATCAAATTAGGTGCAATTTCCTTTGGACTGATTAAGACAGTGGTAAATAGAAGAATATGGAAAAGAAAACCTGACAGTGTTGCCAGTTCATCAAATATGGGTACATCAATATTTATAAACTTAAAATGAATTTCTGTCTATCTGTCAGTCTGTCTGACCCTTATGGATTCGGACTTAAAGTGTACTTTGCTACACTGTAAGACGGCTTGCGGTAATGGCCAGCATAAAGATGTTTAGAAAATTTACTATGGTAAAACGTGATCCACCAACGCTTTTTGACCCAGTAAACCACCTATCGTATAAGGGTGTTCATCTCAAATTGCATTTCCATTCGTTAAAAATCGGAATCGCATATAATACTAACCATTGGGCGCAGGAATGATAAAGCAAATTTTATATAAATCATAATTGCGATTCTTTTACAATCACCTTTGTTATGAGTAAAACAAATCGCAAATAACGTTATTCAAACTCGGTTCAATTAAACTTCTCACAGTAGCAACGAATGATAAATTTAATTAAGCGTAAAACTTACATTTAGAAGAAAATTAACTGCGGGTTCCACACTGCTCCAGCAACATCTTAAAGAGATCTCCCCGGAAATCTGCTCAACAACCATACATACACCCCTTTCTAGGTTTAATCACCCGCACCGTCGGTTCGGTTATTTTCAACAATCTGCTGCCTGGCCAATGTTTGGCCAGAATGTGTATCACTTTCACTCATTTATATTAATTTCCGAATGGTATTTTCTCATGTAATACATCTAATTATTCTTCCCCCGGTGTCGGAAAATTGATCACGAGCTGGTTCAACACTTTTTTCAACACTCAATTTCAGTACTCATATTGAACTGCGATCCGCGCCCGATTCCCGGTACAGTTTTTCCTCGCTTCTCCGTCAGCGCACTGCATCGGTTTTCGGACTTACTAGGTGGAGTTACGGGTTTCACACAGTTTCTCGGCCGGAACTTTATATTTTACGTACTGGCACTAAATATCCTCGCGATGTGAAGTCGATTCCGATGATATTTTACTCAGCCACATCACTTTGATTCCGCACCGAACGTCGTTTGTTTTGACTGGCAGACCAAGTGGCGAGAAGAACCTGTGTAAACTGACAGATCATATATAAGTCCAGAAAAGTTTCAAACGGAATCGCAATGACTTAGCAATTTTGCACAAGCTCTATGCCCATTTGATGGTCAGAATATAAGAAAAAACACCAAAGGCTTTTTTCCTGTATCTTTCAAGAAAAAGCATTTGGTATAGTGGTAAAGACTTTGACTCTGGTTGTCGAGGTCCTATGTTCGATACTGGTTTCTAGAATATTTTTTTTATTTTCACGAATAGTGTGACATCGTATTAATGATCATCCAAAGTCGGAAAATGTCGGCTGAAGTATGTATATAGCCTCCACTTTGGTACGCATATAGCAGTTCTGTGCTTTTTATACGACTAAATCAGTTCTTATATAATGATGTATATCATCAATTATACGAACCAAAATGTTGACTGGGAAGTGTGTTTTGTTTCCTTCGGTTCCATAACCGAGTGGTAGCCTGGTGATCTCAAGGTTTTTGGTTTGAATCCGGTGTTGAATTTAATAGAAACTCATTCTGCACAAGTTTAATGGTGCTGTGAATTTAAATTGACCCTGTAGAACAGCAATTTCAACCACAAGCTGCAAGGCAAGCCATTTTTCAGTGCACAGAATTCGCCCGCTGCACCTTTGAGAGCGCATACGAGATTGCAACTCTACGGGAATTCCTAAATAATTTTGCTTTTAATTTTTACTTTCAAACTAACTTTAGAGCTCTTTTTGCATCCTCTCTGATTCGCTCTCTTTATTGTTGTCAAAAAAAGAAGAACAAAACAACTCAACTTTGATAGTTCGATGCGGGAAGCCAAAAATGAGTAAGTGACATAGTACCGATAGTTGAGTAATTTAAACTAGCGGTTCTGAAAGTCTCTTAAATAAAGACAAATCAATCAATTGAACTAGCGGTTGGGTAAATAGAACTTCTACTCTAAGTAAGTAGTCTGTATGCGAGTTAATAGAAAACTCACTTTTGGACACTTTCCTTTCTCCGTGCAAGTTCAAAACAATGGATAAACAGAGAAAAAAAATGAATAGCAACTTGCTCGCTAAGACATCATATGTCATACAGAATGCTTCTAAATAATTCTGAACCATGAATAAATTTCAGTGAACATTTAAATTTACCACTGCCCTTATTAAAGGTTTGTTTGAAAAATAGCAAGTTTCACACCAAATGAAAACTGTCAAGGTTCATGTTGCCAATAGTAATAGAATTGTAAAAAGGATTTTATGATTCTTGCTTGATAATTGTCAATTGAAATAAGGATTACGATACATAAATTTTAAACTTTAGCAATTTATTGTTATCCATTCTAATAAATCCATGATTGACAACACTGCCAAAAAATTTCACATAATTTTCAGCTTTTCTTGGTCTAAATCAACCCAAACCACCTTTAAATTGCATCGAATAATGTTTTCTTAGCGAAACTTGTAAGTTGAGCTAATTTGATATATGAGAGAAAAACGTTTTCCAAGCTTAAAACGCTGTTTCTCTGGAACGGCCAAAAGGACCTCGGAAAGTTAAGCTTTTTCGACTGGAAAATGTATGATAAACACGATGGAATCAAAATTTTTGAAATCAAAATGTACTCATTCGACGAAAAATCGATTTTATATTTTAAATTTGATAAATAACATGTTTGGCAACACTGTATCAAAAAAATAATATTTATCCTGGATTCCTATGACAATTGTCTTCAAAAATGCCGAAGGTCAAAAATATGTATATGTTATACTCTCAAAGCTATAAATTAAGAAAAGGAAAGGAAAACTTGGATTTTTCTTGTATTGGCAAAGACGAGGGCCACGGGCCGAGGGGTGATCCGATCGGCACCAAAATTTGGATTTTTTCTTCCTCCATTCGAACAAACATTCCAACAAAATTTGGTCAAAAACCGTGATGGTCGATAACACGTTTCCACTTTTTCTCGGTCACTTCATATGGACCCTTATACAGTAGACGTTCGATAACTGCAATATGTTTACTAGAGTGGGTCATCGTTTATATGGAAAAATGAAAAATTCAATGGTATTCCATCAGATCGAAGCTTTTTTGATCCCATTTCAGGACCTAAATAAGTGTGCAAAATTTGGACACGATCGGTTATGTCTACGTTTTGCGCATCGCGTTTGAAGTTTGTATGGGGTTTTACATGGGAAAACACACTTTTTTGCATTTCTCTCATAACAAGCTCGAATTTTTCTAAACTCTTGTAATTGATAATGTGAAAACATAGCCTGGGGTGTCTTGAAAAACTTTGTCGAAGACCGCGAAGTGATCTGATGCTTATGAACAAAGTTATAGCGTTGGCATTGCTTGACGAAACAGCATGATTTTGTTGTGGAGCGGACCTGGTGTGATGGTTAGAACACTTGACTATCACGCCGATGACCTGGGATCGAATCCCACTCCCGACAAACTCGCAAACTGTGAGTTCTTCCTTCGGAAGGGAAGTAAAGCGTGGGTCCCGAGATGAACTAGCCTAGGGCTAAAAATCTCGTTAATACAGATAAAAAAAATGATTTTGTTGCTATTGTTATTTCTTCACATGTTAAAACATAAACACATGCATGCAGTTCGTTGCTTATAACTATTTTCACACGCATCGGATCACTTTGCGGTCTTCAACAAAGCTCTTCAGAACATCCTAGGCTATCATTTTACAGTATCGGTTAAAAAGTTTCAGACAAACTTTTTCAACTTATGGCTAAAATGCAAAAAATCCGATAACTGCAACAACGCCTGACAGTACCAACCATGGTTGCAACCATCACGTGATGTAAAATGAACGTGAACTTCGGGAAGATTCATTTACTACGTCCATCGTTTTTCGGGATTTCTAGACCCCCCCTCCCCCTCTGTCACCCTGTAATATGCAACCCCGCCTTTAGACGATGTATATATTGAGTATTTTTGTATTTTTTCTAGTCAATCTAGGCGATCAATTTTTTTATATTTTTAGCTGACATTTAGGACTGTTTTGTATATCTCAAAACAGTTTTTGGTGTCTTTTAAAGCGGATTCGCATTTTTATAATCATTGGAAAATTGATGTTTTTGTCAGCTTTCAGATGTCATTGTTTCTTTTGTATTTAATCGCAACAATTAACGCATTTTCCTTTTTTCCTCAATTAGTCTATTATGCTGAAAGAGTTGAAGGGAGTTGAATACAAACTAAAATGATTTTCCTAAAAATTACATGGGAAACCAAATTTTCCATAGTGGAATGGTTCTGGTGTGATGGTTAGAACACTTGACTATCACGCCGATGACCTGGGATCGAATCCCACTCCCGACAAACTTGCAAAATGTGAGTTCTTCCTTCGGAAGGGAAGTAAAGCGTGGGTCCCGAGATGAACTATCAGGTATCAGAACATCGGCTCGGGTGGCACGTTCTCCGCGCTTCTGGGAGATTTGTGCCTCGCCATTTTAGTTAGGCTGTTTTATCATCTACCCGTCGGAGTAGTGAAAAGGAAGAGAGAGGGAAATAAAAGGACAGGAATGAGAAAATTGGGTGATAATGAAACGGATAATTTAAGAAAAGAGTTTCCCCAATTATTGGAATATAGGAAGTAGAAATTACTCATCTGCTGTAAATCATTCTTACCACAAGCGATTCAACTACAAGAATCCAATTAGGTTTCCATTTAGGTTTCCATTAAGGTTCAACAAAGTTTCAATTCAGCAATTATTGAGAAGAGAAAATAAAACAACAATATGTGGATCATAAAGATTGTCTATCTAATTTGGAATAAAAGAGAGTTGTATCAATTCAATTCATTATTTTTATTTTGTGCAATCAATACAATTCAATCAATTAATCAATATACAAATATGTGTCAATAATTATTCAGAGATCTTAGGATAGATTTTGACTGTAACTTGGGACAACCCATAAAAAAGCTTTTTGCCTTGATTAATTAGCTTCACAATGGACTCCTCGTCAATGCTCATTACAATAGAACGCATTCCATTCGCAGGAGGCAAAATTTTCGTTATTTTCCAATATTTGGTATCGAAGTTTACGTTCAAACGAGTTATCATGCTCATAATTTTGTCATTTCCACTTTTGTCCATTTCTGAAAAATGAGGAACAGCAAAAATTCTGCGCCGTAACTGTGGAATAGGGGAATATGGCTTCACAACGAAATCGTTAATATCACTATTAGCTCTAATGTCCTCTAGGACAGTCTTCAACCATGACAGGCTAGGTTCGTCACAGGCACTAAACCAACCGATTCCGCGTGTGTGTCCAGAGTTATAAAAGGTTGGAAGAAATTCTCCAGTCAAGTTCTGTTGCCTATCAAAAATCTCGCCATAAAGGTTGTGGAAGTAGCCATCATCGACATCTGAATTTTGCCGGTCAATCATGATCTTCAATTTGTTCCGAGGAGTCACGCGCTGACGCTTGTCATCGCCGTTCGAGGGGGAGTTCGCGGGCCGCTTGATGCCTCCGGCTTCTAAAGCTACGGCGGCAACTTTCACCGCAGCCTCCTCAACGATAGAGTCCTCCTCCTGTGAAGCGAGTAGCGCGTGCTCAAGGAACATGTCGTCATTCTGGTAGAGATATTTTAATGATTATATTACGTGCATTTTTTTCTGTTAATTATAACTTACCATATTATCAGCAGTTTGCTTGATAGCCATTTGGAAGGTACGAAAAATAATAATAAAAATAATGAAAATAATAATAATATTAATAATAATAATAATAATAATAATAATAAATAGGTGGGAGCTCAGGTAAAATAACTCCTGGGCGTCCATGAAAAACCACCATTTGAGGAGTGGGAGCTCAAGGTAAAATATCTCCTGGGCGACCATGAAAAACCACCCTCGGCGAGCAGCGGCGCTTGAGCCAAGCTATTTAGCACTGTACTTGGAGTAAATGCCAATGCAGAACCCGTAGCTTCCGGGAATGAAAGCACACCCATATGGAGACACGAGCTAGACGAAATAGAAGAATGCGATCGCCCGAGGAGGGAGCCCCTACTGGAGCTGGTCCTGGAACGGGGGACAGAGCGAGCGGCCAGCGGCTGGAAGAGGAAGTGGTGCAAGAGCGGCCTTCCAGTCAACGGGCACAGCCCGTACCACGAACGCAGAGCAGAAACGGCAGCAATAGCAATCACCAAGGCCATGCTGCACCTGCCAATGTTGCTGTGGCTGATCGACGTCAGTCACTCACGTTAGCAGGCGGCCGACGGCAGCGGATCATGTGGACGAGGGAGATGAATATGTACGTGATTCGCTGCTATTTTGTCTGCACGAGGATGGAGACGGACATGTCCGGCAGATCAGGGATGCTGGAAATGTTCAACGAGAGATTCCCTCGCTTTGCGAACCAGCTTGACTTGAACAAGCTGTACACACGACAGCGAGCAATTATGTCTCATAATATGCTCACAGCTGCAGAAGTGGAGTGCATCAAGCTGGAAGCGCAGAGGGAATTGGGAGAGGAGAGGACAAGATCGAGCGATACGTCGAGAAGGAGTTCTGATGGGCTGGATGCATCGAACGCGAGTGAGAGTCGTGATACGACTGCACCCACTGCTCCAGGACCAACAGCGGATATGCAACGACAGCAACTACGAGACGAACTAGCGCTCCACATGGCCACAGCAGTCACGCAGTTCCGTGGGACAGACCCCATGTCCCGGCACCGAATACCAAAGCTGCGGAATTCCTATCGGTTAACAAGTGCAGTAAGCATCCTCAACCAGGATATTTTGCCACAGTACTTGGAGGCCGTACAGCACCTTGAGGATCTGCAGTTTACGGTGTATTCAGCTGCGGTGGCTGTTGTCAAGACGCTGGGACTGCGGACGCGCCCGCAAGGCGACGGTGAAGGTCGCACACGCCCCAGCACACAGAAACCCGCGTGGATGCGACGTTTGGAGAACCGGATCGCCACATTGCGGACCAAGATTGGTCGATTAACACAGTACAAGCAGGGGAATCGATCAACGAGGCTAGTTCGTTATGTTGCTGAAATTGTGAAGCCCGCAGAACTCCGAGATCTCACAGAAGTCCACATTACGGAGATCCTCGACACCCATGTACAGCGGTTGAGTGCTCTTGCGAAACGACTGCGGCGTTATGGAGAATGTTCGAAGCGGAAGGAACAAAACCGGATGTTCAACATTAACGAAAGAGAGTTCTACAACTGCATCCGAAACGACAAGCCTGACTATGGAGAAGGCCTTCCGGAGATTGGCGAAGTCACACAGTTCTGGGCCAATCTATGGGAGAACCCTGTCCAGCACAGCGACGATGGGATGTGGTTGGCAGAAGAAGAGCGACAGTGTAATGGAGTTGGAGACATGACCGCGGTCGTAGTAACCGCTCAGGATGTACGCGAGGCTACCCGGTATACCAGAAATTGGGCTGCACCAGGACCCGATTTCGTGCACAATTTTTGGTATAAAAAGCTCACGACGATCCACGGGCGGATGGCGGAATGCTTCAACATGGTGCTAGAAGACCCCACGCAGCTACCAGAGTTCATTACCAGGGGTATCACTTATCTTCTGCCGAAGGACCAAAACACAGCTGACCCAGCAAAGTACAGACCAATAACGTGTCTTTCGAGTCTGTACAAAGTGCTGTCGTCGGTGATAGCGACGAGGATACAAACCCACTGCGATGCCAACAACGTGATGACCGAAGAACAAAAAGGGTGTCGCAAAAACACGCAAGGCTGCAAAGATCAGGTCATTATAGATGCAGTCATTGTGGGTCAAGCCACCGATAAGCAGAGGAACCTGAGCATGGCGTACATCGACTACAAGAAGGCGTACGACTCAGTGCCACACTCGTACCTTCTTAAGGTGCTGCAGTTGTACAAGGTAGACGGGAACGTCATCAGGCTGATGCAACACGCGATGGGGATGTGGAGCACGTCCCTACAAATCACCGACGGAACAGCTGTGTTGCGGTCCAGAACTCTCAGCATCAGGAGGGGTATATTTCAAGGCGATACCTTCAGTCCGCTATGGTTCTGCCTTGCCATGAACCCCCTCAGCAGAGCACTCAACCAATGCAACTATGGCTACCAACTGAAAAGTGGGGGAAGGAGTACAAGAATAACCCACACCTTCTTTATGGACGACCTGAAGCTGTTTGCGGAATCAGTACAGAGGCTGCATCAACTGTTGCAGCTTGTGACGGTGTTCAGCAACGACATCCGGATGGAGTTTGGAATTGACAAATGTCGGTCAGTCCATCTTCGCCAACTTAGAGGTATTCGCCACACAGCGATCAAGAAGGAACTGCAGGACAAGTTCTTGCATCGTGTCAACTGTGTTCTGAGGAGCTTTCTGTCAGCCGGCAACAAGGTGAAGGCGATCAACACGTTTGCTGTACCCCTGTTGACCTACAGCTTTGGGGTGGTAAAGTGGACCAAGACTGACCTCGAGGCGTTAGAACGAGCAGTACGAGTGGCGTTCACCAAGCACCGCATGCGCCATCCAAAGTCGTCGATTGAGAGAGTCACCCTGCCACGCGCAGTAGGAGGAAGAGGCGTCACCGATATCCAGGCACTATGTGTCTCCCAGATCCAGCAGCTGCGGGCATATTTCGTAGAAAGCCAGAACCGTCACGAAATGTACCGCACTGTATGTGAAGCTGACCACGGTTACAGCGCCCTGCATCTGGCGCAGGAGGATTATCAGCTGAACTGCGACATCAAGACCGTCGACGAGATGATCGTAACGTGGAAGCAAAAGGAGTTGCATGGGACGCACCCCCATCAACTGGAACTCGAGCACATCGATAAGGCGGCGTCAAACGCGTGGCTGGTGCGGGGTGACCTGTTCTCAGAAACAGAAGGTTTCATGGTAGCCATCCAGGACCGGGTAATTGCGACGAAGAACTATCGGCGGTACATATTGCACGAGGACGTGGAGGACCGTTGCAGGAAGTGTAATTCAGTAGGGGAAACGATCGAGCATGTCGTTGCAGGCTGTTCAGTGTTAGCTGGATCAGCTTACCTCGATCGTCACAACGAAGTTGCCAAGATTGTGCACCAACAGCTTGCTTTAAAGCACAACTTGGTCGACAGATTTGTACCCTACTACAAGTACCAGCCGGACCCGGTTCTGGAAAATAGTTGCATAAAGCTGTACTGGGATCGCGAGATCATTACGGACGTCCTCATTCGTGCCAACCGGCCTGACATTGTGGTTTTCGACAAAAGGATGAAGCGAGTAACTCTCATCGACATTGCTGTACCGTTAGACCATAATGTCCAATCAACGTTCTCCGGCAAGATAACCAAGTACCACGACCTAGCGGAGGAGTTGAAGCAGATGTGGCACCTGGAGGACGTCCGTATAGTTCCGGTTGTCCTCTCGGCAACCGGAGTTGTCCCTAAATCTCTCCTGAGGTCCCTAGACGAGCTGGAATTGAAGAAGGACCTGAACAGCATCCTGAAAGCGGTGATTCTTGGAACCTGTAGTATAGTTAGGCGGTTCCTGAATCATCACAACTGAAAGTACATCCAAAAGCAGACTCATTAGGATAAGCTAAAAAACCGGCTAATGAGATCCACAGAGCCTAATCCCCTTTAGTATTCCGATTACCCGGGGTAGGTGAAAGTTTCCAGCAATTTTTGCTGAGAAGTGCCAAAACTCTATAATAATAATAATAATAATAATTTAACAGCAATTTTCACCGAGTTTGAATAAACTAGCAGTAGCTGACACAGAATATGTGTTCTATCTGTCAGAGAGGAACTATAAGAGACGATGATTTTTTGGGCGTTTTCTAAATGCGTAAGAAAAATACCGAACGTATATGCAGCGTATGTGATCGTATAAACGGTGGAACAATGATAATGTTCACAAGTATCTAAAGAGCCAGCATTGGTATTCACACAGATTGGACAATTAATTGTTGTGTGGATGTTTATTTATAATACGCAATATCATTGCAGAAATACACAGGGCAAAGGCATAAGTACACCTATTTGATAAGGCATAACAATGTGTAGCTTCATATGATGGATCAAATATTATTTGAGTACAGCGAATAAAAAAAAATAACTTTGAATATTCAGATGCATTCACTTGGATGAACCTCAAGCTAATTTGAAATGCATGATGACGCGTCTGTGCACAGTACATTGTAAAAGTTATGTCCAATGCACCATGTAGACCTCAACCCATTTTCACGACCAACCAATTGCAAAAACAGCGATTTTTCCAATTAGCCGAAAACAGACGCAAAAAATAAAGATTGAAGTTTAATACAAACACGTCATTCTCACACTACATATTCAGCACTCAGAGAGACCACACTAATGGGGATGTATTCATATACTTCGATTTACCAAATGCACTAATATTGAATGACACATACCACAGATCAGAGTTCGCAAAGTAGTATACATATTGTATACAAATATTATGTCGATACTTATCTGTATATAGTTGATTTCCCAATACAGCGATCACTACTCAGAGATTCACATGAAAGATTAGAAATAGAAATGTTTCACAGTAAATTAATAAAACACACCGAAACTACTGGCTATATTCACCAAAAAAGTTATACAACTGTGTTTGGGCACTGTAAAAATTTAGGCTTGCACATATTTTTGATTATTTGCACATTTTTACATAGTTAAAGTTATTATTTTAATAGAGCACTTGCTTCACACACTTGCCAAATGGCTTCCTTTTCCTTTTAGCCAAGGGCTAAACATCTCTTTATTACAGATAAAAAAATATCCATGAAAAAAAAATAAAAATATTTTCACAATAATCATTTTACTCACACTTTTTTCATGAACCAGTTTACTTGCATTTTTTTTTTGTAATCGAAAACAATGTAAGAAAACTGTATTGTTTTTTATCA
This sequence comes from Aedes albopictus, assembly GCF_035046485.1. Classification (NCBI taxonomy): domain Eukaryota; kingdom Metazoa; phylum Arthropoda; class Insecta; order Diptera; family Culicidae; genus Aedes; species Aedes albopictus. Next base: position 327,222,671 of record NC_085138.1, read on the forward strand.
ACATTTTCTTCCAGAACTCTTAGTATTTACGATATAACAGGGTAAAAAAAAAATTTGTCATATTTCTATTGAAAACGATGACACACGCTTAGGGTGTTCACCCCCAATTCCCCTATGGTTAAACATACATACAATGCCCAGTTATTAAATTAAGATTATTCTTCTTAGCATCACTGCACTGCTATAAATTGACAGTAGGGGGTCCACTTAACATAGAAAAGCGCTGAAGATTATTCTAATTAAACGTCGCGATCTTTGATTATTTTATTCGCAATTTCTTGAAACATTTCGAATAACAGAAAATCATGGCTTACGCAGCCGTTTAAACTGTTTAGTAAGTCCCCTAAGTCTTTTAATGGAATTAACTGGAAATTGTTGACGGTTGAGAATCATACACTCACTGTTTTCATGTTCAATTCCATTAAGGACAGACTTGTTAGAATACCAAAATGCCCGCCGCAATAGCCGACTTCGGCACCTACTCACGATTTTGAGCGCATAAATCTCTTCGTAAACAAAACCAGCGCACCTCATCTTCTGATTTTAAGCTTATTACAAGTGAGCAAGAACAGTGGGATTTGAAGACGTTTGTCCTTAAAAAATCACATAGATTTTGCTAAGTTATGTGATTTTTCAATAGGAGCTATGTGATTTCTTAATGATTTTCATATAGGGTTAAAGCTCCCTTAGTAGAGGTAGTACCAATAGTGGTGGTAGTGGCAATTCAACACTATTCCGACCAAAAAGCTCTCAAATCACATTTTTAATACATAGATGTATTAGTAGATAGATAGATGCATTATACTTAATCAATTACATTAATTCAGTTTTTTGTTCAGGATCTGTCAAAAAACCTTTTTTAAACAATTATTTTCTTTTATTTTTTTTATCTTTTTCACTTATAGTGGTGGTAGTGTCCCTATTGTGGTGGGTCCCATAAGAATTCAACGGGATGCGCCACTATAGGAACCAGTGTTGAATTTGACCACCAAAATAGTAATCGTTTACCTATAGTTGGTGCAAGTGATTTATTAAAAAAAAAAACTTAAATTAACGACGGTTTCACATTTTTCCTTGCAAGTTTAAATGAAAAACTACCGATCAAAGTTTTATTTTTTTTAATTTTTTGGTTTTTACAATTTTATTCAATTATTTTACTACAAGGAGCTACTAATAGCACCACTATTGGTAAGTTTACCCTATCGCATTGATTTCTTGTGTAATTTCCGAAGATATTTCAGGTAATAAAAATAAGTTTGTCTGTTTCTTACCCTGGTATTATAGGTTTGTTAATTTAAGGTAGCAAGATCCATGATTATGAATTGATGAGACACCCCATCTATTTGCTAAACTATGATCTAATTCGATCCGCATAAAGTTCTCTATGGGTCACAAAAATCACCGATCAGTTTTGATGGGTCGTAATATCATATTCGCACCACTAACACGTTCCTGTGATTCCCACAATGGCTTGCTAATATCGTGTAACATGCGCGCATTCGGAACACGTGCATTTACGTGCCTCTATTTTTAAATTAACCGCTTCGTCTCGCAGTAAGTGTGCCTTGCACCCCGACAGAAATTACTCATCAACCCCTACCGCACACTAAACGATGTCTTTCTTCCTCTTCCCCATCCCCAGGAATCGGCGTCGGACAGATGATTGCCATGTCCATCGTGATCTCATACTACGCGGCCACCATCGCGGTGGCCATCCGCTACTTTGCGGCATCCTTTTCCGGTGCCCTTCCCTGGGCCACCTGTGACCCCTCGTGGACCGACGTGAATTGTATCAATTCGAGTGACATTATGGCCAAATCCAGCATCACCAACTCGACGCTCCCGGTGAAGACCTCGGCCGAGCTGTACTACACCCGGGCGGTGACGGGCGAGGACTATCTGGTCGGCGACGAAATTGGGCTTCCGGAGTGGAAGTTGAGCTTGTGCTTGCTCTTCATCTGGGTCTGTATGACTTTTATGCTGATCAAGGGGATCAAGGGGTCCGGAAAGGTGTCGTATTTCTTGGCGCTATTCCCGTACGCTGTGATGCTGTTTTTCGCGATCTACGCTTTTACGCTGGAAGGGGCCCTGGATGGGCTGCTATACTTCATCAAACCGGACTGGAATCAGCTGTTGAACCCAACGGTGTGGAAGGAAGCCGTTTCGCAGTGCTTCTTCTCGCTGTCGATTTGCTTCGGCGGTGTGATAGCCTACTCGTCGTTCAACAACTTTTCCAACAATATCTACCGGGATGCGATGATCATCTCCTGGTTGGATACTTTTACCTCGCTGCTGTCCGGTGCCATTGTGTTTGCCATCATTGGCCATTTAGGTTTTATCACCAACGAGACTGATTATACTAAGGTGGTTTACCCGGGCAGTGGGTTGACGTTTATCACCTACCCGGATGCGATCGCCAAGTTTGAACATGTGCCAAATTTGTTTGCGCTGCTGTTCTTCTTCATGTTGTTTGTGCTGGGAATCGGAAGCAACACCGGAATCATTACCAGCGTGGTGACGGCCATTCGGGACGAGTTCCCTCAGCTGCAAAACTGGAAGGTGGTGCTGACGATCAGTGTGTTCGGATTCTCGACTGGGTTCCTGTTCATTACGCCGGTAAGTGTGACCAAGATAGTTTTTGGTTTTGCAAATCTTATTCATTTGTTCTAGATTTGAGAGTGAATGTTGTGATGGTGATGTGTTGTGCGCATAGAGTTTAAAGTTATTATTATTATTATTTATTAAAGACACTTTACCACGTTTGGTGGTGGCATTCGTGTCTCGTTTAAAGTTATGTATTACACACATTAATACAAGAAATTTTACCTTTTCCCGTTAAAAACGTTAATATTTATTCAGAATCATACACCAGGATTCTCTAAAAGTGGCATTCGAATTGCTTTCAGATAGATAGAAGAATCCCGCTTGTTATCGAATAAAACAGAAGATTATTCCATGCATTTCGTTATGTGTCCCTCCATAAATTGTATCATAAACTTCTTTTTTGCAATTATGTGACATAAGATTCAACTTTTCAATCACCGAAATTGTGCCGAAATTGCCTACTTTTCTTCACTAGCATAAGAGTGCCGAAAAGTAGTACTTTTCAGCACCTTTAAAGGTGCCGAAAAGTACTACTTTTCGGCACTTTTGCAAGTGTACACTTTTCATCAGTTTTTCCGAAACACTAATGGCCTTCCGTACTTTATGTCGATTCGATGGCTGATTCTATGTCTTTTTAGCAGACCGAATCTGATTAGAAGTGATTCCAATTCTGATTTGGTCATCCAAACAGACGTAGTGTGAGAACCAGCAGCAACGCACAATGCTCGTTTTTGACGCAGCTCCGAGTACTTGTGATATTTATGAACACAGCCTACCTGATTGAAAAAAGGGTTTGTGCGCATGGATGCTTGCACGTGGTTTCTCGCTTGAGACATGTGTGGCAGTCAGTAATGATCGTACTCAAGGGTATTTTTTATAATTGCAAAAAATGTTGTATGCAACTCGTTGCAAAACTCGATTTTTTCAGCACTCGTCGTATTTATCCAACTCGGCAAGCCTCGTTGGATAAATGTACGACTCGTGCTGAAAAAATCATCATTTTGCAACTTGTTGCATAAATAACTATTAAAATGTAGCATGCTATGCCTACAGAAGTTCATTAGTTTTTTTAGGTTTCCTAAAACATGTTAAAGAATTTCTTTACAAAATTTTGACAGAATTTTTTGTACGAGCTTATACTCAATTAATTTATTCAAATGTCTGCCTGGAGACTCGCTCTGGGTATTTAATAGTGCAGCAAGTGGTGCATCCAATGTTCAACAAAAACAATCTTCTGGCCTAGCTATTAAAAAACTTATGAGATCATCATTTACGTATCTTTATTACAAACATAGGCTATTCTTCTTAGGTATTAGGTTCAGGACTTTGATGGCGTCACAACCTAATAATGTTTATACCAGAGATGTTTATTTTTTGCCTTTCTCGTACACCAAGGTGTACCGAAAGGCTATATGTTCACTCCAAAAATGAAATCTTGATAGAACCCCCGGAGGGCCAAGTCTTATATACCAATCGACTCAGCTCGACGAGTTGAGATGATGTCTGTGTGTGTGTATGTATGTATGTGTGTGTGTGTGCGTGTGTATGTGTGTATGTGTACAAAAATGTCACCTCACTTTTGGATAGTAAATATCATCCGATTTCAACGCTTTGTGTTTCAATCGACGCGGAATATTGTCCCATTGTTTCCTATTGAAAATGGTTTGAATCGGTCCAGCCGTTCCGGAGTTATGGCCATTTAGGTGTTCCGGACCGGTACCTCAGGAAAGGGCCAGATATGAAATTGCAACAAACCCATGCATGCGACCCATCAAACCACGGCATTTTCGATTATCTGATGAACGGTAAGCAGGAAAATAGTCGCAGACTATATCTGAACCGGTAGTGTTCCGGAACCGGTTCCGGGTGTCCCGCCGGAAGTGGCCAAATATAAAAGTGGAACAAACCCATGTATGCGACACATATAATCACCGCTTTTTCTGTAACCTGATGAGTGGTAAACAGGAAAATAGTCTCTGACTATATCTGATCTGGTAGTGTTCTGGAACTGGTTCCGGGTATCCCGCCGGAAGTGGCCAAATATAAAAGTGAACCAAACATATGCATGCGACACATCAAATCGCAGCTTTTTCTATAACCTGATGAACGGTAAATAGGAAAATAGTCGTGCACTATATCTGAACCGGTAGTGTAACGGAACCGGTTTCGGATCATATCTGAACCGGTAGCATCCCGAAACCAGTTCCTGATGTCCCGCCGGAAGTGGCCTAATTCATACATGCGACATATCAAATCGTAGCCTTTTCGATAACTTGTACGATCAGCAAAAAATAAGCAAGGCCCCCATTAGAAACTACTGATAGTGTTCCGGAATCGGTTCGAGGTGTCTCGCTGCAAGTAGCCGAATGCAAAAAAAAACAAAAATTCGCGACACATCAAATGGCATTTAAAGTATCCTGATGAACGGTTACAAATAAAAAAATATCTCAGATCATGCTTGGGAGAACTAGTAGTGTCCCGGAATCGGTTCCCGGTGTCCCTCCGGATGTGGTCAAATGTAAAAGGGAACCAAACTCCATGCATGCGCTTCATCAAATCGCGGTTTTTTCGATAAGCGATAACGGTTATTAGGAAAATTAGCTGAGATTACGCAAGAGACCACCGCCAGTGTTCCACAACCAGGTTTCAGGTGTCCCGCCGGAATTGGTCAAATGTAAAAATGAACCATGTAAATTTTCCAGAACCGGTTAAGAGTGTCCCACTGGAAATGGACATGCATGGATAATAAGAAAAAAGGCATAGTCCATAGAAGTTACCACCGGTCTAGGGGCGGGACAGCTTCTAATACCGACTCTAATACTGTCTAATAAATATTAATTCCCTAATATTCACCATCCACCGACACATTTTTTGGGCAGTATGTCATGACTTTTCACGCAACAACCAACTGTCACGAAGACGCGAAGTGGAAGTACGGTTTGTCCGTAATGTTTATACAATTTGTTCGACTGAACACTCAAATTATTATTGATTATTTTAGATGTGAAAATATGCTGTGATGGTGTGACCTCGGTAGCGATGCATCAGTTCAGCAAATCGGACGGTCAGGACACGTAGATCGCAGATAAACTTTGACGTACTAGACATGCAGACGGGTACTACCACTGATTGGGTTGGTGATCGTGCGTGCCGGCGTTGATTCTCTTGATACGAGAAGGAGCGAGCGTTATTTGCTAAAACCCTACCCTAATTGAACCTAATGCCACATACAGCTGAACAATAAATAGGATCTGTTCTACCTCTGACATGGCAAGATGGCAAACGAAATCTTTTTTTTTTTTATTCCGTCTAATTCACAATCACACAACGTAGGCAATAGTATCTTTGCCGGTGGGTCAACGGGCACTCGATTCCAGTTTCCTAGGCCTGATTTATACATTTATAACAATAAATATCAAATGGATGAAAGCATAAGGATCATTTCTGGATTTCTTTAGTTGACATTCCAAATCAATTCAGTTCAATCGGCATGGCTTACTATGTTCGATTTCGGTATTGCTCAGGTATTAATATTTTCTAATACTGCTAATATCGCTAATCAATATTAGAAATGTCCCGCCCCTAGCCACCGGTAGTGTTTTTAATTCCGGGTAACCTGATTAACAGTTTTCATAAACTCAGACCACATTTAAATATACCGGTAATGTTCCGGAATCATTTCCGGGGGTCTCGTAAGCAATACAAAATAGACTGAGACTACATAAGAGGCTACCGGTGGTGTTGCAGAAGCAGCGTTGGAGTTTCAGCGGAATTACGAAAGTGAACTAAATCAATGCAAGCGATGGATATGTGTAAAAGAACCAAAAACCTAAAAAAAACTTAAGCGATCTCGTTAAATCACACAATTTTTGATTCCTGAGACGTAAATTTACAGTAGGATGGGTCAACGTTGTATGGAAAAATTAAAATTTAAGCGCATCAGCCCCGAACATTCTTTTAAATCTTTATTTGCGTCTAAAATTACTGCGCAAAATTTTGATGCGACTAGAGGGCGAGCACTGTAATGTTGTTTATATTTGAATGTGATATAGCATTGGCAATTAAAATTACTACATTACAAATTTTACATGGATCTTGTAACAAATGATAATAAAATATAGCATAAAGTGTGCAGATTAAACTTTGTCAAAGTGATCTGTGAAAAAGTTAAATCCTGGCTAGTAATTGTCATCTTGGTATGAATCAACCTCCAGTGAAGGTCAAGCAGTCAATTAAAAGGTCTTATACTTTCGGCTCTGCCCATACGTTGAACATAACGTCGGAATAAGTGCCTCAATTCGATGATGACCTTGAATTTCTAAATAAAGCATTCTCATAATTCAGAAATTCGTAGGTGGTACAGTCCCAGATCGTCGTTATGAGCATTTCCTCCGTCTCGTCCGTTACCAAAGCACAGAGATTTGGGGCTGATCACTGACTCTAAGGCAAGATTGATTGCTTAGACGGGAAGATTGTGAGTAGGGTGCCATTTTTGGGCGCATTACTCATGTTTTGATTATGTTAATATTTTTTTCAGATGACCAGCATGAATATACAAAAGTTTGGGGCATTGATTGAAAAATTATTCACTCTCATTGGAAATAAAAAATGAAATGGTTTTAAGCCATTTTTCTCATGCGATACATTCCATCTCTCTCTCTCTCTCTCTCTCTCTCTCTCTCTCTCTCTCTCTCTCTCTCTCTCTCTCTCTCTCTCTTCTTGGCGTAACGTCCTCACTGGGACAAAGCCTGCTTCTCAGCTTAGTGTTCTATGAGCACTTCCACAGTTATTAACTGAGAGCTTCCTCTGCCAATGACCATTTTGCATGTGTATATCGTGTGGCAGGCACGAAGATACTCTATGCCCAAGGAAGTCAAGGAAATTTCCTTTACGAAAAGATCCTGGACCGACCGGGAATCGAACCCGTCACCCTCAGCATGGCCATGCTGAATACCCGTGCGTTTACCGCCTCGGCTATATGGGCCCTACTATACATACATTCTACTATACTATACATTCCATATAATCTCCATATAAACGGCCGCGAGGCAAGATGGGTCACCTTCAATTTTGAACGTATTTTTGGGGCATTCAAAAGTTATTTATTTTTTATTACAAGACTATGTCATAAATGACTTCAATCAAGCGGAATGAACGCTCAAAATTATAACATAAAATTATGATAATTTTTTAGTGAAAACATCGATTTTCAAGTCGCCTTAGGACCACTCAAATCGTAAAGTTTTTTTATATTCCAATTACATTTATAAAATGTTCACTAGTAGCTCTTGTTTACTCATTATGGATATGGAGCGTATATGAATGCGGAACAAATCTTATATTTTGACGTTTTTCGTTGAGAAAATGTGAATTACTTAAAAGGTGACCCATGCTGCCCCGCACTTTTTTCACGACGCAAAATCGATCGACATCTTGCCCCGCCCCACCCTACATATTCGACGAGAAAGGCACTATCACCACTAGGTGGATTAATCTGGTTTTCAATCCTTTGGAACCGGAGGGGATATACAGGGGGTGGCCAAAATGTTTGATGCAGACAACTCACTTCAAAGCTCAATAAACTGTTACTATTCATAGAGTGCATAAAAAAATTAAAAGGTACAAAACTGATTACACTGATTCGATTAGGGTATTCTTCTTAGAGGTCGGTACCGAAAAGTCGGTACAAGAACACATTCAGTATGTTTTGTGTGGCGTTCTAAATTTGACTCATTTTCCTCTATATGGTTGAAAACGTCAAACAGGTACTATTTTATTCATAGTGAGAAAATATTATATATTATTACGTCATATCAAGTATCATTATAAGGGAGCGGATCTGGTGTGATGGCTAAAGCCCGTGACAATCACGCCGAGGACCTGATATGGAATCCCACTCCCGACATACTCACAAAATGTGATTTAATTCGTTTCGGTTTACTGGTTTCCGAGATATTATATGTAACAGCTAAAAAATTTGTTGTCTAAAAATAGAGAACGATTTTATCTTTGTGAAAGATTAACCAATCGAGGTCAAATTTGTACCAATAGGTACAAAGTAGGTTGAGCTAAAATTTAAACATTTTTGATGCACTCTATGAAAAGTTACAGCTTTTTGAACATTTTTTGGGAGAAAAAAAAAGTTGCCTATCCCAAATATATTGGCCACCTCCTGTATATGACCCCGGCGATGGAACCGAGCATGAGAAATATATTCGAGACCAGCAAGGTGGCGGCAGCAGAGGCGAAACAATCCGGCTCCAAAGAACCCTCCTTATGCATAAGGATCATTTTTGATCCAAACCCTCCAAAAGGGTCCCAGGAGTTTGATGCGCTTAGGTTTTCTTACAGCAAAAAATAGTGTTTATTTTCCACTAATTGTTTAAGTTCTATACAAGGCAGAATAAAGTTTTATAAACCAAGCATGGTCTTTACGGGATAAACGGCATGAATTTCCTTCATTAAAGACCTTTCAAAATTTAAAATTTGGAATCAAATATTCGGGGGGTCGTTTGGAATAATAGAATCCGGGGATTCTTCAGAAATCCACTGATAATTCAGAATAGAGTAATGCGGGGCAAAAGTTCGCACGGGGCAAAAGTTCGCAGTGGGTCTTTTTCTGAGCACGACTTAAGAACCCAAACAAATCTGTATGGGTTCGACACATAATCAGGTCAGCTACTCGTCAATAAAATTTGGAACGATTTCGTTATGGTTTGGCAGAGTTATGCAAAAAAATGTGTTTCTAGGGGTTTTGATAGAATTTTTGGATCTTTTGGAATAAGAATTTGTAGTAACAGGAAGAAGAAGAATCTCATAACCTCTTTATGTCGGAGAATCGTTATTCCATAGTAGTTCGCGAGGTGCACTCGAATAAACAATAAACTACTAGTGCTTCTTGCAGAAAGGGACTTTGTTAAAACCTCGACAGTGGGGCAAAAGTTCGCAGTAGCTGTGGGGCAAAAGTTCGCACTAGATTTCTGGGTCTAGTACATCAATATAATTACAGAATCTTTGAAGCAATGATAATTTTATATAGAAACTACTATATATGCATAATATGAGTAGTATGGCCCCTGAAATCGTTGCGACAGAGGGTTTGAACATAGTTTTGTAAGAAGATTGACTGTAAAGCAAACATTATGTTCACGCATTTAAATCAATAAATGAAAAATGGCTAAAAAAATATTTTAAAACATTTTCTTCATCACCCTCGTCGTGCCTTTTCGTATGTTTCTGAAGGTCTTTTGTTCATCTACTTTATCGGGGTCTTTCATAGCTTAGTTTGTAAATTCACAGTTATAAACCATCACCATACTGACGGGGATAAGATTCGATAACAGTCCCGTTCAACAGTTTTGCTGCATATTTGATTTTTTTCATGCTTTTTGTGCAACACGTATCTCTATGATTACCCCACAACGTATTTTGACAACGCTGTAAAGGACAGTTCTTAGTTAATAGTTGTGGAAGTCTTCATAAAGCACACTCTATACAAAAGCTGAACACCAGGTCGTATTCCAGTTGGGTCGTAATTCTAAGAACAGAAAGAAACAGATTTCATGGCTAGAGTGAAAAGATGAACATGAATTAACATGAAATAAATGAACATCACACCAATAAACTACCCTGTACAAGGTGCGAACTTTTGCCCCGCATAGTGCGAACTTTTGCCCCCACTATGGGGAAAAAGTTCGCATTGGAGTACTTGTTTTAAAAATTGTATTACTAAAACTACAAAAGGAACGCGAAAAAATCTAGTACTACGTTTTGAAGGCAACATGATAGGGACCCGTTTAACGAAGAAAAACGATATTATTTTCTTTTCGTTCAATAGTTATTTTGTAAAGTCTGCTAGGTGCGAACTTTTGCCCCGCATCACTCTACCTACAAGGCAATTTACCAGGAATATCCTCAGGGATACCTGCAAGAAAGGGTTTTTTTTTCTGGAGTTTCGCTATGAACTCTTTAAAGCTTTCCAGAACTCCAACATCTCTAAAAAAAGAAGAAAAAAAAACAAATTGTATTCATCCAGGATTTTAGAGACTCCTCTAGGGACTCTTTCAAGTATTCCTCTAGGAATGCCTCCAAGTGATTCCTCCTACAGGGATTTCTCCAGGAACTCCTCCTGGAATTCGTTCGCAAATATTTCTAGTCATTCCTCCAGGTATTCCATGGATTTTTCCAGAAATTTCTCCAAAATTTAATCTATAAATTTTTCCATTGATTCCTCCAGAGATTTTCCCGGGAATTTCTCTAGAATTTCTTAAGAAATTCATCCAGTGACTCCTCCAGGAGTTCCTCCAGGAATTTCTTCAGGAATTCCTCCATGAGTTCGTCCACGGATATCTCCAATGATTTCTCCAGGAATTTGGCCAGGGATTCCTTAAGGAAATCCACGGATTCCTCCAGAAATTCCCCCTGAAATCCTCCAGGGACTCTTCCAGAAATTCCTCCAGGGATTCCTCCAGAAATATCTCCATCCATTCATCCAGGGATTTCTCCATTTCTCCAGAAGTTTCATCAGAATTGTCTCCAGGGATTCCCCCTGAAATTCCTCCAGAAATTCATCAAGAAATTTCCCCGGGGATTCTTCCAGAACTTTCTCTAGGAATTCCTCCAGGGATTCTTCTAGAACTTTCTCCAGGAATTCCTCCAGGGATCACTCCAGAGATTTCTTCAGAAATTCGTAACTTGTTCTGTGGCTTAGTTGGTTTACTTAGACACCGAAATAGCGATACGGATCGTGAGTTCGAACCCCACCAAAGTAGTAATTTTTTCACAAATTTCTCTCTCAACTTGTCAATTTGACACTAACTGTGTCATCGAAAAAAAAAATGTTTTCGTATATTTCAGACACACCAGCCGACTGGTATAGCCAGTAAAGAGCAACTGAATCATCAGTCTTCCTGAGATTCCACCAAAGATTCATCTAGATATTCTATCAGCGATTTCTCTAGGAAGTCCTCTAGAAAATATTCTTTGAAATTTCTCTAGGAATTTATCCAGCCACTCCTCTAGGGATTCCTCCAGAGACTCCTCCAGGGATACCACCAAGAATTTCTGCAAGATTCTTCCAGGATTTTTTTTCAGCGATTCTTCCAGGAATTCCTCCAGGATTTCCTCCAGGAGTTCCTCCAGGAATTCGTTCAGGGGTATCTCCATAGATTCCTCGAGGAATTGAGCCAGGGATTCCTCCAGGAAATCCACGAACAATTCGTCAATAATTTCTCCAGGAGTAATTCTAGGAATTCCTCTAGGGATTTCTACAGGAATTTTTCCCGGTATTCCTCTTAAAATCCTCCAGGGTATCCTCCAAAAATTCCTCCAAAAATTCCTCCAAAAACTCCCCCAGGAATTCCTCCAGAGCTACTCCAGGAATTCCTCTAGGAATTCCTCCATGGATTCCTCTAGGAATTCCTCCACGAATTCCTCTAGGAATTTCTCCTGAAATCCTCCAGGGTATCCTCCAGGAATTCCTCCAAGAATTCCTCCAAGAATTCCTCCAGGAATTCCTCCATGGATTCTTCTATGATGAATTCCTCTAGGAATTCCTCCAGAAATTAATCCAGGAGTTCCTCCAGGGATTCCTCCAGGGATTCTTCCAAGGATTCCTCCAAAGTTTCTTCCAGGAATCACCAGGATTCCTTTAGGAATTCCAACAGGGATTTCTGCAGAACTTCCTCCAGGAATTCCTCCAGAAGTTCCTCCAGGAATTCCTCCAGAAGTTCCTCCAGGAATTCCTCCAGAAGTTCCTCCAGAAATTCCTCCAGAAGCTCCTCCAGGAATTACTCCAAGAATTCCTCCAAGAATTCCTCCAGAAGTTCCTCCAGAAATTCCTTTTGTACAGTAACATAGGTTCATTTTTTGTTCTAATTAAATAATTAAATTATTTTGAAAGTTGAAAATTTGCTTTAATTAAGCAAAAAGTATGCAATATATTAATAATATATTAAAGTAATAATAGTTAGAATAATCCTCATGAATTATATATTTAATGAAGACCCAGGTAACCAATAAGCAGTTTATTTAGAATTAATTCTGCACTATATGCGCCTTTACAGCTGGTCATTTAATGCCACTTAGCCGTATATGCGCCATAAATGCTACCTTAATGCAGGTTTTGGCCCAATATACGGCTGTTTAAATGCTAGATCTTCAGGAACTTTATAAACTACTATAAAAATAGTAACGCCCTGAATGTAACGCATCGTATGAAACAAACCAAAATAGAAAATACGACCCTCTCACTTCCCTCCACCACTCACTCTGTCATTTACCATCTCATTCTTTGCTGCATATGTTTTGGTTGGTGTGTCTAGTCTGTTTTTGCTGATTTCTACTCTGGCTGCGATTCGATCTCAATACCCGTGAATTGGTTGTGTGTGAAGGAGCTGCTGTGCTACAGGATAAGCTGAAAATGAAACTGTAAAGTGCGCTGATTTTTTGTTCTACTTAAAGTTTGTTGTGATAGAGTTACCTTCCCTCCCAGGTTGCACTATCTTGCTTTGAGCGAATTTGAACTAGTGAGACGGGCAGTAATCTTACAATTTATACGATTTTAAACGTGTTTTCCTGACATCGTAATTAATTTGGCATGAGTATACTTTTGCTAACTTCATCAGACGGCAATTATATCGAAGACGTCTATGCAGAGCATGACGACAACACAGAAATGAAAATAACGAAGTGAATTCATCAAACATAGCAGGAACACATTGATTTTCTAGCAGTTTTGTGGCGATAAAATGGCATTCGGGATGCTTAAAAACCGAAACAAATTGTTCATTTGAAATGCTACATAACAGCTTATGTTTTTAATTAGCTTTTTATATGCTTATTTAAGGCGTAGTATTCATCTAACTACTAATCCTTAGCCTTTCAAGACCATGATGTTAGGCAAGAATCGTCATTGTGATTGTGTTGTTCAACAATGGTCGCCTGTTAATTTCAATAGGACTCAATCATTGAAGTACTTGAATTGTAGTAATTTTCGGCCATGTCAGACCACCCCCCCTCCCCCTCGTAGACTTTGGTCATACAAAATTTTCGAAATTTGTATGGAGCGTAGACTTTTGTCAGACCCCCCGAGTCTACGTATTTTATGGACAGCCCCGTAGTTGATTGGTATATGTGACATGCCACTCTAAGCCTTTTATCGAAAATTCGTTTTTGAGTGAACGCCTTTCAGTTTAATTTGGTTTACGAGAAAGGCAAAAAGGGGTTTCAAAATGTTATGGGCCATTATAATCTATGTGTTATAATCTTAATGTTGAGAGCATGAGCATGATTGACCGCCCGCGGTTGCTCCTCTGTTATTGCAAGGATAGCTGCATTTACACAAAGAACCAACAGATAATGCTTGGGACTAGCCTTCTCCTCATTGTGTAAATGCTGGTATCCCAATACTTTTTTAAAAAGCAATACCAGCGCCGGCCGCATCCGAATGCAGGTCAATTGAGGATAGGGAAGGAAGTGATGACGTGATTCTCGCTTAGGCCAATAACCGAGGAATTCTCTGCGTTACTACGAGTTATCACTAGGAGTTCGGATACGGAAAGGGATGATTTGTTAGGGGCTTTGTTTTGGTAAACAAATTGCTACAATCACCAGACCGATTCTTGTTTTGCTACGAACGATGCACTCGCGAAAAATTGAATACGTTCTCACATACGCGACATGTCAGGGAATAATGTCCACCGCACAATCAATTCGAGAAAACAAAACCGCATCTACTGCTAGCTGGCGTCGTACGGCTGATCCCGGATACCACACTCACGCCCCGATCACTGTATTTTAAATACCGTATGGCTTCCAGACATTTCATTTTTTTATATCAAAAATAGTTTGCGTAAAACGAGGTTCGCAAAAATAAGAAACGGAAGAAACACACATCAACACCCGTGAAATTACGAAACTGTACTCGAAGAAACAGAACACGCGAAATTACGAAACTCGGCTTGAAGAAATCGACGCGGACACCGTGGTCTACTTGCCACTGAATCGTACGGTAATCTTAATCTTTCTAAAAAAGAGATGCTTTGCCGTTTTGATCGCTGCTTGTAAATCTGAAATAGAAAATAGTATTAAATGGTGATACGTTTACAACAGTTATATTTTTTGTAAATTGTGTTATTTACACATAGGACAAATTTACCTGCATTCCTCTGAAACAAACGGTATATTAGCAGTGAAAAACAAATTACAAAAATAGAATAAAAAACGATGAATAAACAAAAAAAAAAACAGTAAAAAAAGTAAACCAAATCTTGATCCTGCATTTAAATTAACCAGACTGGAAAATAGCAAGATTAAAATTTGGTATAGTATGGTAGATCTACGCCGTAACGCACCATTCCAAAGTGATCTACCCACGTTACGGGTTAAATGTGTTATAATCTTAATGTTACTTAAAAACTGTAGTGCATACCCTGAATGAGCATGAGCTTGACTGACTACCCTTGGGTTCTATATATTTCAGTATCACCGGAACGGAACAACTTAGACAGTACATTGATGGGATAATTGCTTGGGACTAACAGGCTTGAATACCAAAGTCGGTTTCAATTTGATCTGAAACTTTACCTAATCATCGATCTGGAAAATGCCGAAGCTCAAATTCAGTTACACAGTCGTATCGATTTTTTTTTATCACAAATCACTCCTGGACTAATTATAACAATTTACAATTCAATTATTGCATCGTGCAAAACGGTGGCAAACCATTCACTCATCACGTGGTTCCGTGTTTGTTATGAACGCCCTTTTTTCTATCCCTTACAGGCAAGTTCCCGTCTGATTGATTACGTGGACTACTACGGAGTGACATACGTGACGCTCACCTTGGCCGTGGCCGAGTTGTTCTGCTTCTGCTGGATGTACGGCGTCGATCGGATATGTCGGGACATTGAGTTCATGCTGTCCATTCGGACCAGCATTCTGTGGCGCACCTGCTGGAAGTATATCACACCGACGGTGATTCTGGTGATCTTGATTTTCACGTTTATCAGCGGTGGGAAACCGAAAGGATTTGCCGATGGCTATCATGGTGAGTAGGATTTATAGTTGAATGTAACTCAGCATCATAATATTATTGTCATATGTCATTAAGCTATTCTACCAATTAACTACAATAGAGCCATATCTTAACCATTTTTCTCAAAGCAAAATGAAAATGTGTATGCTGCTAGTGTTATGGAGTTCGGAAACTGTCTTTACAACAGGATTCAATGTGAAGTTCTATGTATCATTTATTTCTACGTCAGCTCTTTAAATTTTAACCACCGCCTTACCGATATTTTCCCCTTTCATTCCTTGTTGTGCGCTTCAACGAGTCGGTTGACAGGATCCCGATCTCTCCACACGGCACTAATTAATTGCAGTTGTATTTAGATCTTTTTGCCCCACCGCCCGCGTGGGTTTTTGATCGCATATATAAGTTTTCGCGTGTGCAATATAAAGTGCTAAGGTGGAATAGCGCCCTCGAAGGGAGCGAACCGGGTGGACAAGATCCACCAGGTATCGTACCACCATCCGAAAAAATCACCATCAGCGTCATCGGTGATTGATTGTAAACGGCCGACACCAACAAAGCGGCAGACGTTTGCTTGCTACCTACGGCCCAGCATCGGCTGCAGGATATGGCTAAGTAGCACATTTGTATTATTATTTTCTACCTACTTCGCATTCAATTGTCATCGCTTCTCTAGTGTTATTTCGAAGGTCGTTTTTTTTTGCTCCACTTCTGTCTCTCTCCCGATGTGAATTTTGACTCGTTAGCCATTAGGGTGTGCAAAAAAAATCGTTGACGGACAAAAGTTTTTTTCGACCCATACAGGGTAAACGTTAATAAACACCGTTTTTTCTTCTCTTGTTTTATTTTGTTTTTCTTCATCTTATTGGCATATCTGCGGTAGAGGTTACTCCCGCATGGATGAATCGAATGGAGGAGGCGAAATGCCTCCCAAAGATATTATTGCTCGAACGCGATTTTACCAACCATCTTCGCCTGGGCCTTGGGTTGTCTATTTCCGGCGCAAAAACAAACCGTTGAATGTACTCTCAATCTCTCGAGATCTGACGCGTAAGTATCCTGGGACTGTTATTCACCAAGTGAAACAGACCAAGCTGCGTGTAACTGCACCTAGTTACAAAGCAGCAAATGAAATTGCTCAGCACGAAGCGTTTAGCTGTGAATATACGATCTATGTGCCGGCACGAGAAGTAGAGGTGGAGGGGAAGATCCTCGACGAAATGCTGACGTGCGAGGACATCAAGAGCGGATTCGGACGCTTTAAGAATAGATCTATCCCCGATGTGGCAATCCTAGATTGTAAGCGGCTGTCTAAGGCTTCCATTGAAGGGAGTAAGAAAGTGTACTCGCCATCAGCGTTTTTTCGAGTGACTTTCCCAGGTTCCGTCCTCCCAGAATTTGTAGTCATTGATGGTGCTTTTTACCCAGTGCGTCTTTTCAGGCCGAAGGTATTCAATTGTACCAAATGCAAGCAGTTTGGTCACAGTGATAGCTTTTGCGACAACAAGCCCCGTTGTGGCAAATGCAACCAGGCTCATTTAGAGGACTCTTGCACACAGGAAGCTGAAAAGTGTAGCTACTGTGGCGGAGATCCACATGACTTGCAAGATTGCCCGGCCTATAAAAGACGCATTAAAAATGAGAGTCGCTCTATCATAAGGCGCTCCAAACAGACATATGCGGAGATGGTGAAATCTTTTAAAACACCAGAATCCGTGTCTGAATCAGCTGTCCCAGTTGAAAATCCCTTTCACGAGTTGTCTTCTGATGATCAGGACGATGACGAAACTGATGAGGGTGGATCTTCTTCGGAGGTACACGCACCTGGAAAAAGGAAGTCATCATCTTCCCCGGGATTGCGCCGAAAGGTATTTTTGAAATCTTCCCTCAAAAGTTTGCCTAATACAAAAGGAAGCGGAGTAAATTTAAAAACTCCGAACAAACAGGCCCCTGATTACTCAGTTCCATGCTGCAGTAAAGACCCAGTGAATCCGCCTCCGACTGTTAAATATACTTCAAAAAAAAGCATTCGACAAAGTAGCAAGAAAAAGGCTACAAAAGCTCCTCGAACTTCAACTAAACCTCCCAAACCCAAAAGAGGACTGCTAACTTTCAGGGTTCTTGTGGATCGCTTATATGATGCCATCGGCCTTCCGGACACACTTCGAGGCATTATTGATATTTTTATCCCAACAGTAGAAGAATATCTTCGGAATTTGACACAATCATGGCCCCTCCTTGCTTCGCTCATATCTTTCGATGGCTAATTCATCAAGTGAGGTGCAAGATATGATCACTGTGCTACAGTGGAACTGTCATAGTTTAAAACCTAAATTAGACCTGTTTAAGTTTTTGATTCACAACTCAGATTGTGATATATTTGCACTTTGTGAAACATGGCTCTCTTCTGAAGATGAACTCAACTTCCACGATTTCAACATAATTCGCCAGGATAGAGATGACCATTACGGGGGAGTACTCTTGGGGATCAAAAAATGTTACTCATTTTATAAAATTCCAATCCCGACTCATCCTGGCATAGAAATTGTCGCTTGCCAAATAAACGTTAAGGGTAAAGATCTTTGCGTAGCTTCCGTTTACATTCCTCCAGGTATTTCAATTAACCGCCGTCATCTTTGGAATGCAGTTTCTGCACTATCACATCCAGTTTTAATTCTGGGTGATATGAATTCACATGGTACTGGGTGGGGCGAGCCATATGACGATCGCAGAGCGGCTATTTTCTATGATTTGTGCGACGATTTCACTTTGAACGTTTTGAATACAGGTGAAGTGACACGCATTGCATCCGACGGTAGAGAAAGTCGGCTTGACCTTTCTTTGGGATCAAGTTCACTATCATTCGATTGCTCGTGGAAGGTGATCGAAGATCCTCATGGTAGTGATCACTTGCCCATTATAACCACCATAAAACATAATTGCGAAAGGTCAGACGAGCCAATTCAGGTTCCTTTTGACCTCACTAGGAATATCGATTGGCAAAAGTATGCAGAAGCGGTATCTTTTGGGGTTGAATCATCCAATCCTCTCCCACCTTTGGATGAGTATCGATTCCTGTCTGAACTGATTTACAGAAGTGCATTAGAATCACAAAAACGACGCGTTCCAGGTGCAACCTTCAAAAGAAGACCAGCCACACTTGGCTGGGATGATGATTGCACTCAATTGTATCTTAAAAAATCTGATGCCTTCAAAGCTTTTCGTAGGCATGGCACCTCGGATCTTTATCAAGAGTACGCAAAGCTTGAAAGACAACTGAGGAACTTGCTAAAAGCGAAAAAGCGTAGTTATTGGCGACACTTCATTGAGGGTCTCTCAAGAGAAACTTCGATGACAACGCTTTGGAGAGTGGCTCGCAACATGCGAAACCGCTCATCTTCTAATGAGAGTGACGAATACTCCAACCGTTGGATATTCAGCTTCGCGAAAAAGGTCTGCCCAGACTCAGTCCCAGCAGAACCGATTTCTTGGGAATCACTCTCAAGAGACGGTTCTCTGGACAGACCATTCTCAATGCTGGAATTCTCTATAGCTCTTCTTTCATCAAACAATTCTTCTCCGGGACGCGATATGATAAAGTTCAATCTTCTTAAGAATCTCCCAGATATCGCAAAAAGACGATTACTAGACCTGTTCAACTCATTCATGGAGAACAACATCGTTCCGCATGAATGGAGACAGGTCAAAGTAATAGCTATTCAAAAGCCTGGTAAACCAGCGTCTGATCATAATTCATACCGCCCAATTGCTATGTTATCATGTTTAAGGAAATTGTTGGAAAAAATGATCCTATCACGACTCGATCATTGGGTCGAATCGAATAACTTGCTTTCAAATACACAGTTCGGGTTTCGCAAGGGCAAAGGAACAAACGATTGTCTAGCGTTGCTTTCAACAGATATTCAACTGGCCTTTGCGGAAAAGGAGCAATTGGCTTCAGTTTTCTTGGATATTAAGGGCGCTTTTGATTCAGTTTCCATAGAAATATTGTCAGAAAAATTGCACAATAGTGGACTACCCGGACTTTTAAACAATTTCTTGTATAATTTGTTGTCAGAAAAACATATGAGCTTCAATCTCGGACAACTGACAACTTCCAGAATTAGCTACATGGGCCTACCCCAAGGCTCATGTTTAAGTCCCTTGCTTTATAATTTCTACGTGAAAGACATTGATAGCTGTCTGGAAGGACAATGCACGCTAAGACAACTTGCAGATGATGCTGTGGTTTCTCTCAAAGGCCCACATGCAGAAATGTTGCAAAGACCATTGCAAAATTCCTTAAACAATCTTTCCATTTGGGCAAGAAATTTAGGGATCGAGTTTTCTCCGCAAAAAACTCAATTGGTTGTGTTTTCTAGAAAGCGGAACCCAGCCCAACTGAAACTCAATCTTTTGGGAATAGAAATCGACCAATCTTTGACTTCGAAATACCTTGGGGTCTGGTTTGATTCAAAAGGCACTTGGGGTACCCAAATCAAGTATTTGGTGCAAAAATGTCAACAAAGGATCAATTTTCTACGCACAATTACCGGAACATGGTGGGGTGCTCACCCGGAGGACCTCATAAAACTTTACAAAACGACTATTCTCTCTGTTATTGAATATGGCTCTTTCTGTTTCCACTCAGCAGCAAACTGCCACCTATTAAAGTTGGAACGAATTCAATATCGTTGTCTGCGTATTGCCCTCGGCTGCATGCACTCAACGCATAATGCGAGCCTAGAGGTCCTGGCAGGGGTGAAACCTCTCCAGAACCGCTTCTGGGAGCTCTCGCTAAGGTTACTTATCAAGTGTGGAGTGAGCAACACACTTGTCATTGAAAACTTCGAAGAAATGCTCACTCTGAATACTCAGTCAAAATTTATGAGAATCTATCTTTTCTACATGTCATCTGACATAAGCCTCCCAGGTTATAATCCACCTCGTGTACACTTCACCAATGACAGTTCCTCTGTTAAATACGATCTGTCCATGAAACAAGCTATTCATGGAATTCCAGATCAACTTCGATGTATATCTATTCCTCGCATTTTTAACGAAAAGTACCAACATGTCAATTCCTGTAAGAGATTCTTTACTGATGGATCTCGCATAAATGGATCCACTGGTTTCGGTGTCTTCAATGAAAACTCCACCGCCTTCCGCAAACTTCAGGAACCTTGCTCGGTTTATGTTGCTGAGCTGGCAGCAATCAACTTCGCTTTGGGGATGATTTCCAACATGCCCGTAGACCATTTCTTCATCTTCTCGGATAGCCTTAGTTCTATTGAGGCACTCCGGTCGATGAAACCTGTAAAACATCCATCTTACTTTCTTACAAAAATAAGGGAGCAGATGGGTGCACTGGTCGAAAGATCATACAAGATTACCTTTGTATGGGTCCCCTCGCATTGCTCAATTTATGGCAATGAGAAGGCGGACTCTCTCGCAAAGGTGGGCGCTCAGGAAGGTGAGATCTATGATAGAAGAATTTCACATGATGAATTTTTCCATTTTGTTCGCCAGAGTTCTCTTCAAAGTTGGCAAAATGATTGGCGAGATGGCCAGCTGGGACGGTGGTTACATTCTATTATTCCTAATGTTTCCTTGCGAGCGTGGTGGCATGGTTTGGATGTAAGTCGAAATTTCATTCGCGTAATGTCAAGGCTTATGTCCAACCATTACTCGCTAGATGCGCATTTACACAGGATTAACCTCGCGTTGAGCAATGTTTGTACTAAGTGCGGTTCCGGTTATGATGACATCGACCACGTAGTTTGGCAATGCCCGGATAATGACGCCTCCAGAGCACTACTTTTGGATACCCTTGAGGCCCGAGGTAGACAACCCTTTGTTCTTGTGAGAGATGTGCTGGGCACTCGCGATGTCACTTATATGCTATGCATTTACGACTTTCTTCGTTTGTCTTGTATAAAGGTTTAATTCTCTTGTGTTTTCTCCCCCAGTATTTTTTTCTCTGTTTTCGTCTTTGTGTTGTTCCTGGCCATCCGGCAGACGAAAAGCCCGCTACAATCTGGTGCTGAATCACTATGAAGACAACGAACACGCCATTATGCTATACCTTCCGGATGAGCTTCAGAGAACCCTTACCCCAAGTCCTTACCACGCCCATCCTAAAAGCATATGTGACCCACTAATCTCGAGCTGCCACGAGTATCCTGGCTCCATCCCGTACTAACTATGTTGAATAAGAATCATATTTGTACATAAAATACAAAAAATGAGTTTTGGCTCCGCAAAGCGTTAAACGCGATTGAGCCCCAAATAAATGAACTAGTTAAAAAAAAATTTTCCCCTTTCAGCATACCAATGAAGGCCTGTGGCATATTATCAAACCCATCGGTAATCGTTTCTCGGTACTTGAGTGTTCCTTCCTTAATCCAAGTCAAAATCTGCCCGAATGCCTCCGATCGCTGATCGTTCCAGCGACTAAATGAAAATTCCTCTCGTTTCACCTTCTTCGACGTGAAATACTTCTTCGAAAATCTAGCATGCGCTTCCTCACTGTTGTAATCCGAAATTGATCCACAAACGGCAATTCTTCCCATCCGGTTCATTTGCTTGTGAACAATCTCCGCCGTTGTACCTCCGACATTGTCAAAGTAGCAATCAACGCCCCCCGGAGCAGCTGCCTTCAGTTCAAACTCCACATCCGCCGTTTTATAGTTGATGGCATAATCGAATCCCAAGCTTCTAATCCATTCGCATTTGGCATCGGTTCCTGTAATTCCTATCACTTTGCATCCCTTGATTTTCGCTATCTGTCCAACTAGGGATCCAACGGCACCACCAGCAGCACTAACCACAACCGTTTCCCCTTCCTTCGGTTTACAAACCTTTAGAAACCCAAAGTAAGCGGTCTGGCCTGGCATTCCCAGCGCTCCAATGCCCAGTGAAAGTGGTTCCCCGCCAACATCTGGTAAAGGGTACGGCTTCCATGGTGGGTCCACCGTATCCGGATTGCACACGGTATGAGTGCGCCAGCCAAAGGCACCTACAACGTACGTTCCCGTTGGAAATTGTGGATGCTTGCTGTCCAATACTTTGGCTACCTGCCCTCCGATCATGACCGATCCCTCCGGGTAGGACGGCATAAACGTGCGCATGTACGGATCCACACTGAGGTAGATGGCTTCGGCGAGGAATTCTAGAAATGATGGAAAATTACAAGCGTTGCGTTACGTTGGATTTTGAAAGAACATTCAACATGCTCACCGTTGTCTTTCAGTTTACCATCCATCGCTTCATTTTCGAGGCGAAAGTTGTCTGTTGTTGGAAATCCGGAAAAGGCTTTTGCGTAGATCCACTTTTTGGCAATAACCATCGTTCAGTGACTGTTTGATTTCCACCTGAAATTGCTTTCCAAAACTATTAACTGCTATGAGGGAATACTTAGTTAATCATCTTACAAAAAAAAACCTCGAATGTCGTCTGCTGTCGTTTGATCCTTATTTGAAAGTAGTTGTGTGAGTTCAGCATGCTGATAATGGTCTTGTATGGAGAAGTAAAAACAAAGAGCAATGTCTCACTAATCTCATATGTCTAATAGGAATGCACGAAGTGAATGTTAGAATTTTCCATTTAGAGAGAGTCTGAAATATATTTCAAATCAAGGATGATCTTTCATTGCATTACCTCCTTTCATTTATTTAGCATTACACTCAGATACTAATGACCCTAAAGCAGGATAGTGTTTATTACGATGATATTGATGCTGGGTCATTAGGCCGAAGGTCATTAGGCCGAATGGTCATTAGGCCGAATGGTCACTAGGCCGAATGGTCACTAGGCCGAATGGTCATAAGGCCGAATGGTCATCAGGACGAATTGAAAATCATCCGTTATGAGCATGTAAAGAGATCTGTTGATTTTACTTTTTCCAAAAATGTTTTGCCGAAAACTACTTTAACAATGAAACTAGAAAGAATAGCCTATGTTTTAAAGAAGGAAAAATTTATGAATTGAATATCAGCAGTTTCTGCGCCAAAAACTATTTTAGCAATGATACTAGAAAGAACAGCCTATGTTTAAAAGAAGGAAAAATTCATGGGTAAAATATCAGTAAATTCAGCATCAATAAAGTATCTTCGTGCCTGTCACACGATATACACATGCAAAATGGTCATTTGCCGAGGAAGCTCTCAGTTAATAACTGTGGAAGTGTTCATAGAACACTAAGCTGAGAAGCAGGCTTTGTCTCAGTGGGGACGTAACGGCAAGAAGAAGACCCAATGATCATTCGGCCTGATGACCATTCGGCCTAATGACCATTCGGCCTAATGACCATTCGGCCTAATGACCTTCGGCCTAATAACCTTCGGCCGAATGGCCTGACACCGATGATATTGCATCACGTGTTGAACCAGCGCCCTATTTCTCCTCCTGTTGATGGATCGATCCTTGCAACGAGTAGCTGGATCTCACCGTTCAAAAGATGACGCAATGTCGGCGTTACATTTGTTCCGCTCAACGAGGTCGTCCAGCCGTTGAAACGTTCAGCGAGCATCCAGTGCAGAATTGAGCGATAAAAGTGCCAACCCGGTTCAACGCACAATGATGCACAATGCAGAATCCAGGTTGACGTACGTTCTCAGTGCTGAAACCACCAGGATGCGAGGACGCCATCTTTTAGAATCCAACATGTTGTATGTAAACATTTGTGTATCCACAAAGGATTCCATTGTGGATACACGATAGATGCTGGCTCCTGTCAGATGCATTAGGTGGGATAAGGGTTGCCACAAACGTGGCTGAAACATTTGTAGAAGAGATCCCCAGTACCGGATTAAGGGGGGGGGGGCAGGTGGGCAGGGCCCCGGGCCCCCACATTTCAGGGGCCCCCACAAAATTTCACTTCACGAAAAAAAATGTGAAGCAAGAAAAAAGTAGTGCACCCGAGCAGAGAAGAATAGCTAATTGATAACAACAGAATCACATAGCCTATTTTTATATCATAATTTGTTATTGTTAACTTATCAAAATATATCTTTTTAATAACATGTTTAGTTGGGCAATCTTATTTTGTTATATTCAAGTTTTTGGGATACATGTTAATGGATATATTCAACTTTGCAACTCCATCCAAGATTTGTGCAAGTATTCATGCTATGCTATGCTATGCTATATTCAAGTTTTTGGGATACATCCACAAAGTAACATTTCAATAATATATTTTGTTGTAGAACATGTTTTGTTATTATTCTGCTATAGAGAATGTACAAATATGTGATGAAGAATAACACAACAGTAACAAGTTCACAAATTTTCTGTTATTAAGTTGTAATTGATCTAACACAACATGTTATTGAATTATTCTTCTAGGAACATTTTTTTATTATGGTATTTGTTATTTTGCCGCTTATGACAGACAAGCTTTTAACATAATATGTTATGCTAATAACATAAAAATTACTGATTCCATTATACAGTAATTATGCCAAAATAACATATTTTATTATGCTGTTGATATTTTCTTCTGCTCGGGAAGAAGCTTCTCTTGATTTGATTTTTGTCATAGAAACTTCAAATTACTGTCTACTGGCAAGATGTATGTGATATGTTGTGATTCTTTTGAGAAATATTCATGGAAAGACTACAACTATTTGTCCAGCTATTAAAAAAATAAATTTTTGCCTCCAAAACTTACAATTAGTTTTTTTTTATGCAATTGCTTATGAAAAATTACCGGAAATCCTGTCGAATATCTTCGATTGAATTCTAAAGGAACTTCAAAAGTCTATAAATTGAAGATTCAAAAATTTCTCGCAAAATGTATTTGTTTTTCTTTTGTTGTTTAAAGTTTTTGAAAATATTTTGAAGAATTTTATATAAGAATTTTAAAAAAATGTTTGTGTTTTTTTTCGAAATTTAGAGGTGTTTTTGAAGCTCTTGTTTTTTATTTTATTTAGACAGCTTATGATATACTCAAATAGGAGAACACCAAAACTGTTGCAAATTTTTAAAGAGGAAATCTAGCATAAAATTAAGACAGATTATTTTGAAGAGTTTCAGTCCGATTTTTTTGTGAGTTTTGCTTGCTGAAATAAGGATGAATTTATGGTGAACTGATAAAATCCATATATTTCTAGTTAAAATGTCAGATTAAAATTTGTGGAGAAATTGGCTAAAAATTTATCCGAGTTTTCCGTTTAATATTTTCAAGAAATTTAACAAAACATTATATTGAAAATTAAGTCAAAAATTCTATCAGGAACTTATCATGGTTTCCCTGTAAAATATTTTCAGCATTTTATATTATAATTTTTTCTTTGATTTCAGAGTTTTGTGAAAAATTCTTTTGGGAGGTCGTGAGAACCTTCCCTAGCAGTCGCGTTAGAACACGTTTTTGTTAAGTGTTCTTTCTTCGTGGTGATTAACCTGCAACTTCTCCAAAGATTGCAGCAGAGATCTACTAGACATTCTCTTTGAATTTCGTAAAAACGACAAAATCGATTGTGTTACAAATTTGGCTAGAAATTTTAAAATTCTTCCCTAATGACATTAATACATAATTCAGGGGATTTTTTTTTATTACCGTACGGGTTTGGGCCGAAGGATCTCAGATTTTCATGAAACTTTCTCCACAGGCATAGCTCATGGATATATGATCAAAAAAAATGACACTACTTACTTTGAAAAATCATAACTCAAGAACGAAGCATCGTAGAAACAAAGTTTTTTTTTGAAAATGAAAGCAAATTTTCTCAGAAATCCAAAAAAAATATGCAATGGAAAAAGTTTTACACAAAATTTTTCACCGTTGAGAAAATTCATAAAGAAAAGCCGGAAAAACTATGTCCAAACTCGTGGAAAATTAAAAAAAAATTTTTTTTTGAGAATCATAAGCTTTGATCGCTGAAATTTTTGGAATGCACTTAATTTTTGTTCCTGAGTTATGGCAAATTTTGAGAAAAATGACCATATAATATAGGCTTACATGGTCATTTTCATGTAATTGACCATAACTCCGTAACGAGAAAAAAGCGATCAAGCTTTTTTGAAAATTTTCCACGAGTTCGGACATAGTTTTCCGGCTTTTCTTTATGAATTTTCTCAACGGTGGAAAATTTTGTGGAAGACTTTTTCCACTACATATTTTTTTTGGATTTCTGAGAAAATTTGCTTTTATTTTCATAAAAAACTTTGTTCCTACGATGCATCGTTCTTGAGTTATGATTTTTCAAAGAAAAGGTTTTTATGGCACATTTGGACATTTTCAACAAAATTGGCCATAACTCAAAAACGAAAAAAAGTGCACTCCAAAAATTTCAGCGATTAAAGCTTATGAAATAACTTCTCAAAATATTTTTTCGAAAATTTTCCACGAGTTCGGGCACAGTTTTCCGGTTTTTGTTTACAAATTTTCTCAACTGTGAAAAATTTTGTGGGAAACTTTTTCCAGCTCATATTTTTTTTTTATTTCTGAGAAAATTTGCTTTCATTTTCTAAAAAAAAACTTTGTTTCTACGATGCTTCGTTCTATAGTTATGATTTTTCAAAGTAAGTAGTGTCAGGGAAAAACAATAAAAAATCCACCTGAGTTTTCCGAGAGAATAGGCGACCCTGAATTTTCCTCCATTTTTTTTTGTTCATATATCCATGAGCCCTGCCTGTGGAAAAAGTTTCATGAAAATCTGAGACGCTTCGGCACAATTTGTACGATAATAAACAAAAAATGCCCTTCATTAACATATTTGACAAAGATTAATATTTTTTAGATTTTTTTCCATATTATATGTGCAAACATATATACTCTATGTAAAGGGCCCCCACAACACTGTGGCCCCGGGCCCCTACACTTGTGAATCCGGCCCTGGAGATCCCCAATCACATTGAAGAGCTAAGGATATTTTTTTAATGTTTATATTACCGTGTATTTTAACTTATGCTAATTCTACATTTGAAGCTAATGATATTCACAGAAGAAGAATTTCGATTATAATGAAACATATGCGCCGGTTGCAAGAATATATATTTACGATCCGAATCCTGTTGGCTGTGGCAAACCAAAAGCAACCCTTCAAATGAATGTCAAGACAGCATTCTTGAACGGGACGTTAACCCTTATGTGGCCGGCAGGGTACCCGGGTACCCAGCACCCATTTAAAATGCACGGTGTAGAAAAAAGCAAAAAGTTTGCCGGTCACAACGGTTAAAGGAAGTGTACATGAAGCAGCCCGAAGGTTTTGAAGAAGGAGGACTCAGTATCGTGTGCCGGTTGAGGAAATTGCTGTATTGATTAAAACAAGCACCGCGATGCTGGAATGAAGATTTCTACAATCTCATCCTGAGTCTGAGTCTGAGTCAACCGTTGGAATCATTTGTTCGAACGCCGTTTGGCCGAGTTCAGTTTGGCTGAAAGGGTCATTTGGCCGAATGCCATGCTTCTGTTCTCTACATCGGTATAAGTCGAAAGAGCAGCCTATGATTCAAAAAAGGAAAAATCTTTGAAATGTTGGCAATTTGAACGCCATCTACTTTCTGAATGGCAAAACTAGAAAGAATAGCCTATGATTAAAAGAAGGAAATATTTCTGATGATCATATTTGATGATCAGAACGACATTTGGCCAAACGGCACTCGACCAAATGGCCGAACAATGTCGACGACATCTTGCTGATTTCAAACAATCTGGAAGAAATTGCCTGCATCAAACGGAAGCTGTCCAGGAAATTTGAAATGAGCGATATGGGAGAACTAATTTCTTGAATTGAAGATCGATTACAATCAAGATATTGGTGAAATGAAGATAAGTCAATCAAGATACATTGATAAATTTCTAAACCATTTTGGAATATCGGATTGCCATCCTGTATCAACGCTGCTTGAGCCCCAGCTATAACTGGAGAAGCAAGGAAGTTGACCAATATATGAAACATCCGTACCGACAACTGGTTGGCTGCTTATCATATCTGGCGATGTCTTCAAGACCGGACATCAGTGCAGTAGATTTCAATCGGCACCAACAGATATACAGTAACACATCTCAACCAATTACTTCGCTATTTGAAGGGAACGAAAAATCTCGGATTAATGTATCGTCGCAGTTGCCAAGCAGATGCTCTAATTGGTTCCCGACCAGGAATGAATAACTGACACATAACTCGAGCATACCAAAGTCAGGTATCATACCAAAACCAGGTATTGGTCGGTTGTCCAGGTATTGAAAATAACTTATTTTGGTATTTTGAAGGTATTGATAGAATATCTCAACGAGTTATTATTTTGGTTTTGAGGACTGATTGAGGTATTATTCAATTATGGAAAAATCACTATTTGTATGGAAAAATCGCCGATTATTATTTAGGTATTACCATACCTGAAGTCATTATTCGCGTGTTATGCACAGGAAACACATCAGTTATTATTTCAGGTATTTTACCTCTTATGCAGGGCTTCTTAATACCTCATTCAGGTTGTAGGTATTCGCTTTTCCATACCTGAGTGTGTTATTCTTCAGCTATTTTCTCCTGCTCGGGTTATGCTGATGCTACTGGGGTAATGATTGTGAAGACAGACTTTCAATATCCGGATTTGTGTACCAGATTTTCGATTCAAATGTTTCATAGACATCTAGAAAGCAGAACACAGTAGCATTGTTATCGACCAAAGCTGAGTATGTTTCTCTTAGCCAAGCTACTTGTGAAGCCATAGGAGCAAGTTGCTGATATACTCACAAAATGACTTCCTGTTGGACCCTTTCTGTTCCAACAAACGCGATGACCTCGGAATAGCCGACGCTCTTCCTCTCTTGGTTCAACCATGTTTTCCAAACTCACGGATTGTTTTTCAGGCTTTAGGTTTGACCTTACAATCCGAACCTTTGTGTCCAATCTTGCCGCAATTGTAATACTCGAAACTTAATTTCATACCAGCAAACGTTGATTCAGGTCCTTCGTCATCGCAACCTTGATTCTTAACTTTCCGCTTCGTTTATTCTTCCAGCAATCGATTCTTCACGAAATTCAACGAAATCTTCTCGAACAACATGGTTTTCAGAGCGGTCCATAGTCCGTCATACGATTCCGATAGAGTTAGCAACAGCTGCGTGATCTCATCGTCCTCTTCTGTGTTTCCAGAAGATGGTCCTGCATGCTTACTCCACTCTTCAGCTTCATCATCCCACTGTTAGCAGATTTGGACAAAGCTCCGTGGTAGTCAAGGACGCTTTGACAGTAACACTTGGCCATTCAGTCTCGGCACGCCAAAGGAAGTCCGGCCCTTTGAACCATCTGCTATCGGCCGCAAACTGGCTGTGCCTATGATCTGAGATGATCCAATAGATCACGTCCCGGGAATCAGATTAGAAAACACGATTGGTGACTGAAATCAAAAAAGGGCTCAGAAATTGTTTTGGCCTGTCTAGTACTGATCACAGCTGCTTGTGGCTCAAGTTTTGGTATGGATGTGAACTTCAGCGGACTACTCACGTCTTCGCTGCGGCCAGTGTACATTCAACGACATCGTATTGATGAAAGCGAAGATTCGCAGTTTGGAAGAGTTTGGAAGAATTTGGAATTCTTAGAAGGATTTGTTCGAAAACTGCTTCGGTTATTTGTGCAGGAATTCTTTCTGGAATTTGGCGAAGATTTTATGAAATTATTTGTGGTGGATTTTCTTAGGGTTTTCTCCTGGAACTGTTAGAGAGTTTTTTTCCAGAAACTTTTTCAGGTATTTTTAAGGCATTTCTTCAAAAGCTTTTTCGTGGATTTCTGCAGGAGCAGCTTTAGGGACGCCTTTTGGGATTCCTCCAGGTTTTTTTTTTTTAAGATTTTCTAAGAAATTCTTTCAAGAATTTGTCCTGACTCTCGGAGATATCCTTGGCGATTTTTTTGTGAAATTTCATAAGGGACTCCTCCAGAAACTCCTTTAGGGATTTCTTCAGAGATTTTTCCTGGAATTCTGTGATAGATTTGTTTTTAAGTTTCTGAATAATTTTCTCCTATAAATGCTGTAGAGATTTTTCCAACAATCTCTTCAGGGAAACCTCCAGGAACTACTTCAGTAATTTATTCAAGGATTTTTTCAGGAGTTCTGCAAGGATTTCTATTAGAATTTATTCATGAACTTCTCTTGAATTTGCTTAAGCGATCCTCAGGGATTCCTTCAAAGATTCCTCCAGCAACTCCTCCAGGGATTGCTCTTGGGATATCTTCAGGATTTTTTCAAGGAATTCTTTTTGGGATTCCTTCAAAAACTAACTTCTTCAGAAACTAATCGAAGGATTTCTCCAGGAAATCTTTCACGATTTTTTTCACCAGGAACTCCCTAATGAATTTCTCGAGGAATTTCTTCAGGAACTCTTACAGGAATACTTCAGAGATTTCTCCAGAAATTTGTTGAGAAACTCCTCCAAGGATTCCTGCTAGAATTCTTTGAAGGATTTCTACTGTAATTCTTTGAGCGATTATGTAATTCGTTGAGGGATTCCTCCAGGATTTTCTTCAGGGTTTTTTTTATGAATTTCTTCAGAAATTTCCTCAAGGCATTTGCTTCAGGAATCCCTCAAGAAAATCCATTAGGAGTTTCTCTTGGAGTTCATGCAAAGACTCCTCTATGAATACCTTCAGATATTTTTCCTAATACGTTTTTGGGAATTCCTCCTGTTCTTTTGTTGCTAGATGCGGATTCTTTCAGAAAATCCTCCATTTTTTCCTGAAGTTCATTCTAGGATTCCACTATATGCTTCTTCAAGGATTCCTACAAAAATTCCGAAAAAAAAGTTGGAATTGCTGGAAAGATTTCTCCTGTAATTGCTTTGGAGATTTTTTCCAGGAACTTCTTTAGAGACTTTTCTGGGGAATCCTCCAATATTTGAATTCCTCAAGAACTCATCCCAGGAACTCCTTCAGAGATTCCTTAAAACTTAAACCTTCCATTAAACGATCCACCTCCTTTGCAATGCACAGAAACAAACTTCGACGCATACAGAAACGCTTTTCGAAACATCGTACATCTTCCTTCAAGGGCTCCTCCACCTCATGAAGTTCGTTCAGCGATTCCACCTGAAGCACTTTTTGTAATCAGTTCCTCCTACAGCCGGAATTTATATAGGTTTTCCTTCAGAGATTTCTCTTGGAATTCTTTGAGGAGTTTCTCTTGGTGTTCTTCGAGTGGTTTCTTGTGTGGGATTTTTCTATAATTACATAAACTCCTTCAACAATTCCTACGGTGATTCCTACAGGAATTCATTCTAGAATTTTGCGAGGATTCCTGCAGGAATTTCTGAAGGGATTTGTCCTGGAATTTTTTGATGGACTTCTCCTGGAATTGTTAGAGAGATATTTTGAGAAACTCTTTCAGGAATTTCTTCTCAAATTCTTTTTAAATTTTCTCCAAGAAATTTTTCAGGGATTTCTTCAGAATCACCTTAGTGGATTTTTGTAGGAATTCTTTTAGGGACTCTTGCCGAGAATCCTCCACGACTTCCAAGAAAGATTTTTCAAGATATTCTTTCAGAAAATCCTCCTGAAATTATTTGTGGGATATCGCCTGGTGTTCCTGGAAGATTCTATTTTCTTAAATTTCATGAGCGACTCCTCCAGAAAGTCCTTCAAGGATTTTTCTAGGAGTTTCAGAGACTTCTTCAAGATTTTTGAGGGATTCCTTCTTCTTGAAATCCTTCAGAATTTTTTTCTGAAATTCTTTGATAGATTTCTCCTAAAGTTGCTGGATTATTTTCTTCTATTATTGTTGTAGAATTTTTACAGGAGCTCCTTCAAGGATTCCTCCAAGGATTCCTTCAAAAAGTCCTCCAGGAACTTCTTCAGTCATGTCTACAGGGGTTTTTTCAATAGTTCTTCGGGAATTCCTCAGGGATTTCTCCTGAATATACTGAAGAGATTCCTTCAAACATTTCTCCAGAATCTCATTCAGAGATTTATTTTAAAATTGGTTCAGGATTTTTTCAGGAATTCCTTTTGGATTTTCCCGAAACTAATTTCTCCAGAAACTAATCAAGAGATTTTTCCAGGAAGTCCTTCATGGTTTCCGCGAGGAATTCCTTCGGGAACTGTTCAGAGAATCCTGCAGGAACTGCTCCATAAATACGTTTAGATATTCCAGCAGGAATACCTTCATGGATCCCTACTAGAATTCTTAGAAGGGTTTATACTGTAGTTCCTTGAGCGATTATGCAATTCCTTGAAAAATTACAGGGCCTCCTTCAGAAGTTTCTTCAATGATTTATCCTGGAAGTTTTTCATGAATTTCTTCAGAAATTTCGTCAAAGATATATCAAGGATTTTGCTTCAGGATTCATTTCATTTATTTAGTTAACATCAAATTCATGATAATACTGAATCAACAATTTGCCGCCATAATACTCGATTTGCAGCTGCAGCTCTCCAACGTCGGTCACGCCCAACACTCGCCAGATCACGCTCCACCTGGTCCGCCCATCGTGCTCACTGCGCTCCACGCCTTCTTGTACCAACCGGATGGTTAGCAAACACCAACTTTGCAGGGTTGTTGTCCGGCATTCTTGCAACATGCCCTGCCCATCGTATCCTTCCGGCTTTGGCCACTTTCTGGATGCTGGGTTCGCCGTAAAGTGCAGCGAGCTCGTGGTTCATCCTTCTCCGCCACACACCGTTCTCCTGTACGCCGCCGAAGATCGTCCTTAGCACCCGTCGCTCGAAAACTCCGAGTGCTTGCATGTCCTCCTCGAGCATCGTCCACGTCTCGTGCCCGTAGAGAACCACCGGTCTTATTAACGTCTTGTACATGGTACATTTGGTGCGGGGGTGAATCTTTTTTGACCGCAGTTTCTTCTGGAGCCCATAGTAGGCACGACTTCCACTGATGATGCGCCTTCGTATTTCACGGCTCACGTTATTGTCAGCCGTTAGCAAGGAACCGAGGTAGACGAATTCTTCTACCACCTCGAAAGTATCCCCGTCTATCGTAACATTGCTGCCAAGGCTTGTCCTGTCTCGCTCAGTCCCAACTACCAGCATGTACTTTGTCTTAGCCGCATTCACCACCAGTCCGACCTTTGCTGCTTCACGTTTCAGGCGGGTGTACTGTTCTGCCACCGTTCCAAATGTTCTAGCAATAATATCCATGTCATCCGCAAAACAGACAAATTGGCTGGATTTCGTGAAGATCGTACCCCGGCTGTTGAGCCCGGCTCGTCGCATAACACCTTCCAGGGCAATGTTGAATAGTAGGCAGGAAAGTCCATCACCTTGTCGTAGTCCCCGTCGAGATTCAAATGAACTGGATAGTTCACCCGAAATCCTTACGCTGTTCTGCACACCGTTCATCGTTGCTCTTATCAGTCTAGTCAGCTTCCCGGGAAAGCTGTTCTCGTCCATAATTTTCCATAGCTCTGTGCGGTCGATACTGTCGTATGCCGCTTTGAAGTCGATGAACAGGTGATGCGTTGGGACCTGGTATTCACGGCATTTCTGGAGGATTTGCCGTACGATGAAGATCTGGTCCGTTGTCGACCGGCCGTCGATGAAACCGGCTTGGTAACTTCCCACGAACTCATTTACTTTAGGTGAAAGACGACGGAAGATGATCTGGGATAGCACTTTATAGGCGGCATTCAAAATGGTGATCGCTCGAAAGTTCTCACACATTAACTTGTCGCCTTTCTTGTGGATGGGACAGATTATCCCTTCCTTCCACTCCTCCGGTAGCTGTTCGGTTTCCCAGATCTTGACTACTAACTGGTGCAGACAGGTGGCCAACTTTTCCGGGCCCATCTTGATGAGTTCTGCTGCGATACCGTCCTTACCAGCCGCTTTGTTGTTTTTGAGCTGGTGGATGGCATCCTTAACTTCCCTCAGCGTGGGAGTTGGTTCGTTCCCGTCCTCTGCTGCACCAACATAGTCATTTCCTCCGCTGCCTTGGTCCTCCGTGCCTACATTCTCTTCGCCATTCAGGTGCTCGTCGAAGTGCTGCTTCCACCTTTCGATCACCTCACGTTTGTCCGTCAGGAGGCTCCCATCCTTATCCCTGCAGATTTCGGCTTGCGGCACGTAGCCTTTGCGGGATGCGTTGAGCTTCTGATAGAACTTCCGTGTTTCCTGTGAACGGCACAGCAGTTCCATTTCCTCGCACTCCGCTTCTTCCAGGCAGCGCTTTTTCTCCCGGAAGAGACGGGTCTGCTGCTTCCGCTTCTGTCTGTATCGCTCCACATTCTGTCGGGTTCCATGCTGCAGCATTACCGCCCGCGCTGCATCCTTCTCCTCCAGAACCGCTCTGCACTCCTCGTCGAACCAATCGTTTCGTCGACTCCGTTCTACATACCCGATAGTGCTCTCGGCTGCGTTGTTGATGGCTGCTTTGACTGTACTCCAGCAGTCCTCTAGAGGGGCCACATCGAGCACACCCTCGTCCGGCAACGCTGCCTCGAGATTCTGCGCGTATGCGGTGGCGACATCTGGTTGCTTCAGTCGCTCTAGATCGTACCGGGGCGGCCGCCGGTACTGTACATTGTTAATAACGGAGAGTTTTGGGCGCAGTTTAACCATCACCAGATAGTGATCAGAGTCGATATTAGCGCCACGATAGGTCCTGACGTCGATAATGTCGGAGAAGTGCCGTCCATCAATCAGAACGTGGTCGATTTGCGATTCCGTTTGTTGTGGTGATCTCCAGGTGTAACGATACGGGAGGCTGTGCTGGAAGAAGGTGCTACGAATGGCCATGTTCTTGGAGGCGGCGAAATCGATGAGGCGTAGGCCATTTTCGTTCGTCAGCTGGTGGGCGCTGAACTTTCCAATTGTCGGTCTGAATTCCTCCTCCTGGCCTACCTGAGCGTTTAGATCCCCTATGATGATCTTGACGTCGTGGTTTGGGCAGCTGTCGTACTCGCGTTCGAGCTGCGCGTAAAATGCGTCTTTGTCATCATCAGTGCTTCCGGAGTGAGGGCTGTGCACGTTTATTATGCTGATGTTGAAGAATCGGCCCTTGATCCTCAACCTGCACATTCTTTCGTCGATCGGCCACCAACCGATCACGCGCCTCTGCATGTCGCCCATCACTATAAAAGCTGTTCCCAGCTCACGTGTGTTGCCGCAACTCTGGTAGATGGTATGATTACCTCTAAACGTTCGCACCATAGATCCTGTCCAACACACCTCCTGCAGCGCTACGATTCCGAACCCGCGGTCCTTCAGTATATCGGCGAGTATGCGGGTGCTCCCGATGAAGTTGAGAGATCTGCAGTTCCACGTACCGAGCTTCCAATCGCAAGTCCCTTTTCGTTGCTGTGGTCGTCGCCATTGGTATCGGTTCGCATTCTTCTCTTGTTGATTTTCCGGTGCTAGTCTTTTTTACGGCTGGCTCGCAGGGCCTGACACCAACCCACTAACCCAGGGAGCTGGGCTTACCTTCCCGGAAGCTACGGGTTCTGCATTGGCATTTCCTCCAACTACAGTGCTAAATAGCTAGGCTCGAGCGCCAGTCTTCGCCGGGGGTGGTGTTTTTAATGGGCGCCCAGGAGATAATATTTTGCTTCAGGAATCTCCCTTTAAAAAAAAAAAAAAAAAAAAAAAAAAAAAAAAAAAAAAAAAAAAAAAAAATAATTAGGAGTTTCTCTTGGAGTTCATTCAAAGATTCCTCTAGATGTTTTTTTATGTATTCCTTTAGAGATTTTTCCTGGTAGTCTTTGAGGATTTTTTCCTAGAATTGCTTCAAAGACTTCTACAGCAACTACTTCATGAATTCCGCCAAGAATTTCATTTTATATTTATCACCAATTTCCTCAGGAACTCATTCGGATGTTTCTTCTGGGAATCCCTTTAGAGAATCCGTCACTGATTTTTCCTGGCGTTTATTCAAATATTCCTCTTAATGTTTCTTCAGGGATTCCTACGAAAACACCATCAGAAAAATTTATTTTTGAATTGCTGGGGAGATTTTTCCATCAACTTCTTTAGGGCAGGAACTTCTTCAGGGAGTTCATTGAGCGATTCTTCCTGATTTTTTTCTACAGAAATTCCTCCAGTGATTCAACGAGTAGTTTTTCCAGGGATCGACTCAGGAAATCCTTCAGGAATTCTCCCAGGAGTTCCTCCAGGAGCATTTATTAGGGATTCTTGCAGGAGTCCTATCAGGGATTCTTTCAACTTTTCCGAGGTTTACTACGAGATGTACTTCGGGAATTCTCTAGGTTAGACCAGCTTGCATGTAGCACGTAATAGTCATGGGGGCCGTTCATAAACCACGTAGACCTAAATTTGGCAACCTCAGAACCACCCCCTCCCCCCTCAAAGACTTTCATCCATACAAAAAATTTAAAATTTGTATGGAGCGTAGACTTTGGTCAGAGACCCCCCCTTCCCCCAAGTCTACGTGGTTTATGAACGGCGCCTTACTTAAATTGGGAGTTTTCGATCTAATGCTGAGTTAGTTCTAAGCCTTTTTCATAAGTTCTCTATGCAATTACGGTCAATCATGGTCTAGCAACAACGGACTGTGCGGTCATCAATACTCCTGCTTATGCCTGCCTATACTCAAATCAATTCACCTTGACGCTTACAGTATAAAAAGTTGTGTAGCTTACGCCATGTAACCTTGTAATGTAGATTTCTAATAAAATTCTCCATTTTCCACCTTTTTCACAGTCCTTGGATGGTTCATCTACGCCCTGGCCGTACTACCCCTACCGGTGTGGGGCCTCTACGTGATCGCCAAGCAACCGAAGGGCACCATTTGGCAGAAGATCGTTTCGGCTAGCCAACCCCTCCCTGAATGGGGACCGGAGAATCTCGCACTGAAGAAGAAATATGACGACTACATTGACGACATTCAGCATGCGGGATCCCGGAACTTCATCCAGCGGATTTTCACCGGCCGCGAAAGAAGCTACTCGGTGAATGTCTAACGGGGGCTTGAACCGAGCGTGCAGTGAGAATAGCGTAACAACCAGTTTTAAAGTTATTTTATACGTTATTTTATTGAATTCGAGTGGAATGTCCGACGGTTTTAGTGTGTTGCAGTGTATTGTGTGAATGTACAGTATAAGCGCGTATTTAGGAAAAGAAAAATGACAGGGAACGTTGTCCGACAGGGGCAGTCCGAGAATCGCGCCTGAAACCGAGTCGACTCAGTATTAGTAGTTTTTAATGATTGACCTGCGAGAGCTTTAACTAAAATGCTAATCATCGATTCGACCGCACTCGGAAGGTTCATCGCCTATTGTGCGGTGAAGTCTTTCTGCCTTACAATCGCGTGTGCGAGCCTCCATACATTATGAATTCGTTAGGGTCATCATGCAAAAATGCGCGGAGAATGACTAGTGCGATTACACCCCCTCTGTATCAAGAGGGGATTCCATCATCGCCGGGAGGCCACCCTTCCGACACAGTGGCAGTCATCACACAATCAGATTATTACAGCTCTAGTACTTAGACACCGGCCGTTTAGGTTTGAGTTGCACTAATCATCTCCTTCATTGCGATAGTTTACAAGATAACGAACGAGAGCTTCTGACACGGTGAGGTTTACTGAAGCGAAACGGAACAGCAGCGGCTGCGGCGGCAAGCTTGATACAGCTGTGTTCTAAGGAATGCAGTAAGATATTTTTTCCTCGGCTCTGTATTAAGAAATTGTAGATCAACTAAGATTTGTAGATTAGGATAAGTGACGTAGGATATTTCAATCTTTTCCCTTTTTATTCAATAAATATGACGTCTTTCTGAAAGTGATTTTTTTATTGCGTGTGAAATGTTCATCCAAGGGTTACATTGGAATTTTATGTGCACATACGTAAATTAATATGGCTCAGGAATGTACCATTCAACTGCATTAAATAGAAGATAATATTATATTCACACATTTATTTAGTATACCATCAACACCAATACAGCTAAGTCAAAAACTTGTGCAATATCATTCAGTTCTCGGGTACAGTCTTATTTCAAACATGGATGCATTTTACAGTAGAATGCAATGCGTGGCTCGTTGTTTATCTTGCGTAGTTGGAAGTGAAAATTGAACGGGGATGAAGAACAATTTAGCTGTGCGAATACCTTCGGCAAACGCAGAACGAGAGAAATGGTTATGTCGAAAGTGGAATGAAATTGAAACGTGACATTTTGATTCATTGACTCGAAATCATCTACCATCTACGTGATACATCATCCCGGTACAAATATCTTAAATGAACCAAGGTTCATATAGTACTCACTATGACAAAGCCTGCTCCTCATCTCATTTCTTCTGCCTATGACCACTTTCCATGCATATATGTTGCGGCAGGCACAAACATACTCTTTGCCATACGAAACCAACAAAATCCTTTATGAAAAGGTTCCTGGACCAACCGGGAATTGCACTCGTCATCCTTAGCATGATCATGCTGAATACCCACGCCTTTATAACTAGAGCTGAGGTGGCCCCTTTTTTGGCTTCACACTAGTCGCTTCTCTATCTGATTTCTCTGTGTTAAACGAATTCATTCATGAACTACTTCGCGTGCACCGTCGAGGACTTTGCTTAAGTAATTACAGTGCCACTTGGAGCAGCTAGTAATTACACATTTCTCCAGGAGATCTTTCAGTAATTCAGTACCAGGAGTTTCTTCAACGAACCTTCCAGCAGTTACCTCGAGAATTCCCCCAAAAATAATTTCAGAAATATTTACAAGGGATTCTTTGAGCATTTCTCCAGGAGTTCTATCGAGAATTCCTCCATGAATTCATTGGGAGTTCCTGTGAGACTCCTTTCCTTTCTCCCGGAAATTTATTTGGAAATTCTTTCAGGAGTACCTCTGTGAGATCCTTAAAGAATTTTTGTAGAGCAAAAGATGCTACGTAAATTGTTTCAAAAGTTATTTCGATAAGTTCTCCAGGAAATGAATTCGGAAAATTCAACAGAAGTTTCTTCAAAACTGTCTGGAAAGTTCCACCAGGGATAGCTTCAGAAGTTTCTCCGGAAATTTCCCAAGGCGTTTATTGGGAATTTCTTCTGACAGTTCTTTCGGATAGTCCTTAATGTGCACGGAAATTTCTTCAGAAGTTCCTTGATAAATATCTACAGGAATTCGGCAGCAAACTTCTTCAAGAGTTTTGTTGGTAGTTCCTTCAAAAGTTTCTTCGGAAACTTCTTCAACAGATCCTTTTGATGTTTATCCAAGATTTTATTCCCTTCCGAAAATGTATTCAATTGCTTTAAGAAACAGTTCCACCGAATTAAAAAATATGGTGTTTTTTTTAAGATTCCTTCGGCAAGTCTTAATGGATTTTCTCCAGTAAATATCTTTTTTACATACCTCAAGGCATCACTTAGAAAATTTCTACGCAGCTTCTTCGCACGTTTCGCCAGAATATTTTTTCTGAACTTCTCTGGCAATTCTTTCCTTTTACAAATTTGTTCAGCAGTTCGTCCAAAAAGTCCTCCGGGAATTTGTCCAACGGCTCATTGGTGAATTCCAACAGTTCCTCTGGGAATATCTTGTAGAATATATTTAAAAAATTCGTTGGAGCCCCCTGTTCGCGTACGAATATAGTGGCTCTACCTAGCACCTGCTACACGTGAACGCGACCTCTTGTTTTTACTTCTACTATTGCCCGAAAGAGTCGCCGAAAGTGCTGAAACTGACTAAGATAGAGTGAACCGAAATCAATTTTTGTGAATTATTAGTGTAAGATTAAGAGAAAGTTTAATTAATGGAATCAAGAAGAAATAAATTAGATATGTGTTGAAATCGAAATAAAATGATTTTGTGCATAATCTAAAACTAAAGTGAACTCTACAGAATGTAAAAAGTGGACTAAATAAAGAGAATAAAGTGAGTAAAATTAAAGAAAAACCATTGCTCTCAGCTGATACATCGACAACTGGTCCTTCAAACCGGATTTGGCCGACGAACTCCGGTCATCTGGTGCCTAAATCTTCTGTGAACTCCCGATTTGGAAGCACGACGTACCACGCTTCTGGAAGTTCTGGAACGTTCGAGAGGTTGCTGCGTTTCTATATCTTTCAAGGCACTTCATTGCCTTCTAAAAGGTAATTATATTTCCACTTGTGCCCATTCGTGATGAGCGGTGCCTTCGATTCCACAGATCAACCTCCACACCGTAACCAGATGAAATGCCGGCCGAACGAAAACTGAAGGCCCTTAAGGCACGCCTACGGAGCTTGCAGACATCATTCAGGCTAATCAAAACCTTCGTCGATGAATATGAAGAAGAATTATATGCCTTGGAAGTTCCTGTGCAGTTGGAGAGCTTGATAAGGTTGTGGGCTGACTACTGTACGGTTCAGTCCGAGCTGGAGACATAGGACGACGCTGGCTTAGAAGAGTATTTTAAGGATCGGGCCATCTACGCGTCAGCTTACTACAAGGTGAAGGAGTTTCTTCTCTCGGTTAATAAATCGGCACCTTCGTCACCGACATGCGCTTCTCCGACTTCTCATTCCCACGCA
Organism: Aedes albopictus; assembly: GCF_035046485.1. Lineage (NCBI taxonomy): Eukaryota > Metazoa > Arthropoda > Insecta > Diptera > Culicidae > Aedes > Aedes albopictus. The sequence continues at coordinate 327,263,718 of NC_085138.1, forward strand.
CATGGCCTTACGTCGTCGTCACATGTTCGCCTACCCGACATAAAATTGCCAGTATTCAGTGGAAATTTGGATCATTGGCTCAACTTCCACGATTTGTATATCTCTTTGGTTACTCTTCAACGAAATTATCAAACATACAAAATTTCTATTATCTTCGTGCGTCTCTTTCTGGCGACGCCCTGAAATTGGTACAAACGATTCCTATCACTGCTGCTAATTATCATGTGCCATGGAGTTTGCTAGAGGATCACTTCCAAAATAAGTCTCGCTTGAAACAGTCGTACCTGAACGCAATATTTGAAACCGCAACCCTGAAACGAGAGTCTGCTCCTGATCTCCATGCCCTAGTAGAACGGTTTGAATCTAACGTGAAAATGCTCCATCAGTTAGGCGAGAAAACCGAATCTCGGGATGTTATTCTCATTCGAATGCTCACAAGGGAAGGTTACGATGGTGTCCCCCGGAGATTTCAACCGGACTATTTTTGTTGCATTCTACATGTGGAAATATTAATAAATCTAAAGCCTTTCGGGTGATGGACCAGTGGTGTAATCAGGAGAGGCCCTCAAAGGGACAAATTAGGCAAAATATAACATGATTGAAAATGCTCAAACATTATCAAAACGCAAATTTCAAAATGTATTGCAGTAGAAACAGGCAGAATATGCATGAATACATGATTTCGTAATAAATTTAATTTACCATAGGCGTTGCCAGGGTGAGATGGGTGGTAAACAAAGTGATACATTTTTATTAAAATAACTTAAACTGGTTCTTACCCTGGCAACGCCTATAGTAAATTAAGTTAAGTTTGATACGAAATCATGTATTCATGCATATTCTGCCTGTTTATACTGCAATACATTTTGAAATTTGCATTTTGATGACGTTTGAGCATTTTCTATAATGTTATATTTTGTCTAATTTGCCCCTTTGAGGGCCCCTCCTGACTACACCACTGGTCCATCACCCGAAAGGCTTTGGATTTATTCATATTTCCACATGTAGAATGCAACAAAAATAGTCCGGTTGAAATCCCCGGAGGACACCATCGTAACCTTCCTTTGTCAGCGTGCGACTAGACGCTACTATTCGCCGCGACTGGGAAGAATATTCTGCAATCAAGACCGATGTTACGTTTAAGGACCTTACCAGCTTCGTTCAACGCAGGGTATCCGTCCTACAAACTCTTCAGGGAAAAGGCGTTGAAACTCCACCCTCGTCCTCGTCGTCGTCGCTCAGTCCACCCAAAAATTCCGCCCAACGCTCTGCTGCGTGCCACAGTGCCACCCACGCAAACACCGACAGAAAGTGCATCGTATGCTCCGAGCATCACCCGCTCTATATGTGCCCCACGTTTTCCAAACTGGTAGTTGAAGATAAGGAGAAGGAAATTTGTCGTCTTCAATTGCTTCAGTGACCGTTACCGAGATGTCTAGGGTTAAAAATCTCGTTAATACAGATAAGGTACCCCGGGGCAAGTGGGACCTAAAGAATTGCTAATTTGGTTTTGTCATGCCAAAAACTTCAGAACACATTTTTTTTTAATAATTCCAATGAACCCAAAAGACGTTGTTGGTATATTTGTACTTATTAAGGTGAATCGGGACGCTGTGTTATTTTTCCTATCTTCCCTCTCTTTCTAACAATTTGCCTCGCGATTTTGAAGATGGTAATCTCGATTTCTATCGCACAGATGAGGCTGAAAAACAATCAGCATATGCACTGCAAGTGAGCATACACAATGATAGATTTTTGTTCCATTATATGAAGTAGAATCTGAGATTACCATCTTAGAAGAAACAGAGCAATGGCGGATATTTCCTCGACCGTCCCGTCCGCCCTTAACGTGCATTACAACTGTTTAAAAATTTTAACATTCCATATATTATGCATATACTGAAAAGTGTAGCAGATCTTCATTTACTGCGTTTCACGGGGCAAGTGGGACCTATTAAGAGTTTTTGTTCAAAAGGCTTAATATAAGTTGCAATAAAAAAGGTAACATACATCATAAATCTCTTATGTGAATGACTATGTTTAGAGATTAAAATAAGAAGAGGTTTATGGTATCGTGCATAAATTACGTAACATAGAAAAAATCGCTGGGAAAAAACTTGAATCAACTCTAGCAGCTCATGCAAAATAAATTGATTTTTTTATACAAAAAGCGCCGTAAAGTGAAGAGACAAAAGATTTCGAAACTTGGTCTCTATATTATATAGTTGATGAATCTCGCCAAAAGTAAATCTGGGGTTTCGAAATTTTCAGTAATATTCTCACTTACATAATCTTACGATCATCAAATAATGTTTTAATTAAATCATGAATTTTGAAAAGGTCAATTCCCTATTTTAATTTTTTATGGACGGTTCCTGAATGCTCAAAAGAATTCATTATGCAGCGTTAAGCGAAACAATAATGGAAAATATTTAGAGAAAAACATAAAAAATATATGCTTTTGTTTTTTTGTTTTACCCAGGGTTTTACCATTTTTAACAAGAATTTTATCATCTAAATAGAGATAATAAAGTATAATTCAGTAGTAGATTACTTAACGCGTCAATTTTTATTGCCTTTCGTGTTAATTTCATCTTTTGCTAGACAGGGCGAGATGAATCCATAAAATTGTTTTTGTTTATTCTCATAGGTCTCACTTACCCCAGATAGCGAAATGCACTGGGGCAAGTGAGAGCAGTAAACTAAAGGTAATAAATAAAAATGAAATACAGCTTTTTCGCTTGAAATCATTTGCAAGAACTCCAAATACTATCCTGAAACCGAAAAAGTATTTGTAGAATGACAAATCTATGTTTAACTGATGAATGTAATAGAGCACGTCAATCTCACCTAGTGAATTGAAAATTACATATGAACAATAATAATGTATATGGTCTCTTTATGGTTGAAACAATAACATTTTTTGTATTCAAAGTATCCGTAGGTGTGATACCTGTGTTTTCCATGAAGAATGTTAGTCTTAAAAATAAATATAAAAAAAATACTAGCTATAGGTCTCACTTGCCCCCGATTCTCACTTGCCCCGGGGTACCTCAATAAAAAAACCTACGCCGCATCGCAGAAACGACAAACTACAGTGCTTCTGGCCACTGCTGTTGTTCTCTTCGTTGATGACAACGGCACTGAGCATGCCGTAAGAGCACATTTGGACTCGGGTAGCGAGTGCGGTTATGTTTCCGAAAGATTCCTCCAATCTGTTAGCATTTGCCGAAAAAAAAGTGTCCATTCCCATCTCGGGCATCGGTTAGTCGACGGTCAACACTAAATTTACTGTGCTGTCCCACATACGATCCAGGGTCTGCAACTATTCCACCACTGTTGAATGTTTTGTTCTACCCAAGTTGACTATGGACTTACCATCCGCCTCCATCGAAGCTACTACATGGAACATCCCACCTGGTATACAACTCGCGGACCCAACTTTCCACCACAAGCGCAACGTAATCGACCTAAGTAGTTCTAGGAGCAGACGTCTTCTACGACATCTTCAACGTATCGGGTCGCATTCACAAAGGCGATGCACTTCCACCTATTATCAATTTTACGTTTGGCTGTTTCCGGAACGACCCCCTGTCCTGCCACGAGAAGGCCGCTCATCGCTAATGTGGCCACGATCACCGAATTGACTGTAATGATGGAAAGATTCTGGACACTTGAAGAAAAGGTATCGTCATCATGTCACTCCATCGAAGAACCAGCATGCGAATCACACTTTCAACAAACGGTATCACGAGATGACCAAGGCCGATACATCGTTCGCCTTCCGATAAAGCCTGATATCCTCACTCTACTTGGCGACAGCCGTCGCACCGCTGCACAGTGTACAAATTCGATCAAGAAAACGGACGCAATTCAGTTCCGGTTGCTAAGCAAACGACAGATACCCATTCCTAAGCAAAAAACTCCGGGGAATCGAATGGAGCCAACCCCTTTCCATAAAAACGTCGCCAAGTGTCTCATTTTGGCCATTTTCCCCTAAATTTGTCAAAAATATTTGAACATATCAAACTTAAACCCAAAAAAGTTGGGAGGAACCCTGAATACTTCAAAAAACTTCATGTACCAATGACAAGCAACTTGGTTTAGCAAATATTTTTCACTTTTGATCACAATAAGTGTCTCATTTTGTCCAATATCCCCTATAAAATGAGAATATTTGAGAAGTTCGGATGATTTTCAATGAAAACCATGTAAAACCGTTCAAAAGTTATGCTACTGTATGGAGAAACGCCAAACAGATCGTCTCTTGTGCATCACATTCAGAGATGATGTCCCATTTTGTCCAATATCCCCTATAAATAAAGAATATTTGAGAATTTCTGATGAATTACAATGGAAAAGCATGCGAAGTCGTTCAAAAGTCGTGATACTGAATGGAGAAACCCCAATCAGGTCGTCTCTTGTCCATCACATTCAATGATGTTGTCTCATTTTATCTAATATCCCCTATAAATTGAAAAAAAAATTAGAATTTCAGATGAATTTCATCAAAAAACCGTGCAGAGTCGTTCAGAAGTCGTGCTACTTAATGGTAAAACCCCAAATAGATCATCTCTTGTTTATTATATTCAGAAATGATGACGGGTCGTGTCTCGTCAATCACAATCAGAGATGGTGTTCCATTTTGTCCAGTATCCCCATAAATTAAGGATAATTGAGAATTTCTGATGAATTTCAATAAAACCATGCAAAGTCGTTCAAAAGTCATGCTACTTAATGGTAAACCCCCAAACGAATCGTGTCTTGTCCATCACATTCAGAGATGATGTCCCATTTTGTCCAATATCCCCTATAAATAAAGAATATTTGAGAATTTCAGATGAATTACAATAGAAAGCCATGCAAAGTCGTTCAAAAGTCGTGATACTGAATGGAGAAACCCCAAATAGATCGTCTCTTGTCTATTACATTCAATGATGTTGTCTCATTGTATCTAATATCCTCTATAAATTAAAAATATTTGAGAATTTCAGATGAATTTAATTTTTTTTTATTTGTGAATTTTAACTTAAGGCGAAACTGGAAGCATTTCCTCATATTTTTGTTTTTTGTTTTTTTTTTATAAAATAACGAAGCAATACATATTTTCAAAATCGGGTTTCGTGCACATGTAGAGGATGGATCAAGGTATCTCCTGATTTTTTTCCAGATAGAAAATGTTTTTCGTTTTTGCAGAAACCATTTTTTGTGAATTTTTGTTTAAAAATGGTTTCTGCAAAAACGAAAAACATTTTCCATCTGGAAAAAAAATCAGGAGATACCTTGATCCATGCTCTACATGTGCACGAAAACCGATTTTGAAAATATTGCTTCGTTATTTTATAAAAAAAAATCAAAAACCAATAAGTGAGGAAATGGATCCAGTTTCGCCTTAAGCTAATTCTTCACACATGAATTTCATAAAAAAAGTCGTGCTACTTAATGGTTAAACCCCAAACAGATCATCTCTTGTTCATTTTATTCAGAAATGATATCTCATTCTGTCCTTTTTCCCCGACAAATTAAAAAATACAAAAAATATTCAAAGACAAAAAATATCAGATTTTTGAAAGACTTTGTATGGTTTTTATTGAAATTCATCTGACATTCTTAAATATTCTTTATTTATAGGGGATGTTGGGCAAAATGAGACAACATAATTGAATGCGATGGACAAGAGATGATTTGTTTAGAGTTTCTCCATTCAGTATCACGTTCAAAAGTCGGCTTTGCATGGTTTTTTGTTGAAATTCATTCAAAATGCTCAAATATTCCTTATTTATAGGGGATATTGGACAAAATGGGACATCATCTCTGAATGTGATGGACAAGACACAACCCGTTTGGCGTTTCTCCATGCAGTAGCATGATTTTTAACGACTTTGCATGGTATTTTGTTCCAATTCATCCGAAATTCTCAAATATTCTCATTTTATATGGGATATTGGACAAAATGAGACACTTATTGTGACCAAAAGTGAAAAACATTTACTAAACCAAGTTGCCTAACATTGCTACATGAAATTTTTTGAAATAATCATTGTTCCTCCCAACTTTTTTGGATTTAAGTTTGATAAATTCAAGTATTTTTGACAAATTTAGGGGAAAATGGCCAAAATGAGACACTTGGCGATGGTTTTCAGGAAAGGGGTTGGCACCATTCGATTCCCCGGAGTTTTTTGCTTAGGAATGGGTATCTGTCGTTTGCTTAGCGGCCGGAACTGAATTGCGTCCGTTTTTTTGCTCGAATTTGTACACTGTGCGCTGTACGACGATTTCAGATGGTGGAACAACGTATTGCTCAAAGCCCACAGTTGTGTCAGCAGTATATCGACTTCATGGATGAATATAGTTCCCTAGGACATTTGCGAAAAGTTAACGAGTACGAAACACCGCCTAATCCGAACTATCATCTGCCTCATCATGCCGTGCTCTGCGAGGAAAGCACGACAACAAAGGTCCGCGTTGTTTTCGATGCGTCTTGTAAGACCAGCCGAGGACCGTCGTTAAATGACGCACTCATGGTGGGGCCGATCGTCCAGGAGGAACTGAGATCGATCATCATGCGCGCAAGAACTCATTCAATCAAACAGCTGATATAAATGTTTCATCAGATTTTGGTTGATGAAAGAGACACCCCGCTGCAACGAATCGTATGGCGAACTTCCCCGGACTTGCCTCTAGACACATATGATATGAGCTTAAGACGGTCACCTACGGGATAGCTTGTACACCGTTTCTGGCCACAAGAGTCCTGCACAAACTGGCTGAACATGAACAGGATGGATTCCCAGCGGCTGCGGAAGTGCTACGTAACGACTTCTATGTTGACGACCTTTTTTTTCCGGGGCGGACAGCGTACAGGATGCCATTGAACTACGAGAACAGCTCGACATGCTTCTGTCAAAAAGAGGATTTGTTCTACGCAAATGGGCCTACAACATTCCAGCAGTTCTCCCGATAATCGAGCCCTACAATCTTGTGTAGACTTCGATTTTGACTAATGCATCAAACCTTAGGACTGTAAAGCCTGTATCCGCAATAATCGGGACGCAGAAGTACGGTTGTAGCTCTATAATAAATCGGTAAAATTGGTCAAATAATTGACTGAGAACTCTTTGGTGTATGTTTATTGTTTGTGGCAAATTTCATAAAAATCGATGCATTACTTTTAACTGTGGATAAAAAACAAACCAACGTGGTTTTAAGCATTTTGTACAATCATGACCAATTTCACTCGCATAATGTTTGGTTCTTTTACGCTACAATTCAAAGTTTTGTGATAATGATTATGAAATTTCGTTAACAGTTATGATACCTATAGGGACACTTTCTTGCAAAATTTCATCAACTTTGATCAATTGGTCTGAAAGTTACTGGTGTGGAAAGAGGTGAGTGTAAGTAAAAATTTTTCATGTTTTTCATGTGCAATATTTGCCTATTCATAACTTTTGAATTTCTCTGCCAATGTTCATGAAATTTTCACAGAAGGTAGCTGATTATGTGTATATTATGCCTGCAAAATTTGACGATTATTGGTATAGTACTTTCAATAGTATAATCGAAACAATAAAGGGTGCTGACTAATTGCTGTCTGAGGGGCTAAAATCACGTTCAGTCCCAATACATGTTTCGACTATAAAATTGTTGACAGTGCATCGATTTTTTTGAAATTTTGTCCATGCAACAAACGTAGATTGAGAGGTTTGTTCACAAAATTTCAGTTATTTCCTTTGCCTAATTCAAAAGTTACAGCGCTGACAAGCAAAACTAGGGGCTGTACAAAATTTAATGGCGCACGTTCTACTCTTTCATTGCTACAGCATAAAGTACTGCATCAATTCACATGAAATTTTGTAGGTGAAATGAACACAACTTAAGATGTTATTAGGCCAAATTGGAGCAATTTTTATGTATCTATTGCAGAGTTACAGCTGTATTTCTGTGTCCCGATTATTGCGGATACAGGCTTTATTAGGAAACTTCCACCGATTACCTCCGCTATCGTATCAGCTTTCCTCCCGTTTCTCCAGATTGTGCTATCTCCAAGCGATCTGTTCTCTCTAACATCGCAAGACTTTTTGACCCGATTGGCTTGATTTTCCCAGTTGTTACCATTGCCAAGCATACATGCAAGAGCTGTGGTTGTTGAAGCATGAAGATGGAGAAACTTGGGGCTGGGATGAAGAATTACCTGCCGCAATCAAGGAGCGTTGGCGAGCCTACTGTGAGCAACAACCAAGACTAAATTACTTGAGAATAGAGTGATGGGTTCTCTGCCCTACACTGACCTCGATTCAACTTCCCTTTTTTTTTCGTACGCCTCAAAACTTACATACGGTGCATGCTGCTATCCTGCTATCGTCGCTCTTCTAATGGCAACGGATTCATCAAAGTCACACTGCTAACAGCTCGATCCAGAGTTGCCCCTCTAAAGCAGGAAAGCATCCCCCGCCTGGAGTTATGTGGAGCTTTTTTGGCAACGGAACTTTTTCAGAAGGTAGCTGCATCACTGAACAACTTCCAAGAAATCTTCTTTTGGGCCGACTCAACAGTCGTCCTGTGCTGGCTGAAAGCTGAACTCCAAGACGGCTGACAACAACGTGAGCCGTGAAATTCGAAGACGCATCATCAGCGGAAGATGGGCCCACTACGGGCTCTAGAAGAAGCTACGGTTTAAAAAGATTCACCCACGCACCAAATGCATCAAATCGATCATTGCGGGTACGTACGTGCGTATGATACTAATCATTAGATATGATTTATTTTTTAGTTTATAGCGGTAGTTTCTATCATGTTTCACATTGCTAACTGAAGTCAGATTTTTCTGGATTTTTATAGCAGCAATAAATCAAAAACATTCAAACTTTTATTCCATCTAGATATCTGTCGACATAAACTGAAGAAACAGCTGTGATTCGAATAATTGCAAGACATGCTGGCGACGCGACACCGGTTATTTTCAGATTACTATGCACGGCGCTCTCTTCCTAACCTTGGTCAGGAACGTTTTAGTGCATGCCACAGAGGCAGTCCCGTGCACAGAGCATGCAACACGGGAGGGGTTTTTCCTAATACATCGGTAATGGCAGGGATATAACCCCCAAAACCCCTCCCTTGTGCACGGTCTTGCACAGGGGATCTCATCACTTTAAAGCCGATGCCCACGTCATTTACAGCTGTTCATATCGAATGATCGATCGTGTTGCATGCATGTTCAAGATACGGTTCTTCGATACGAAGTATCATTGACCCATGGTGATACCGTACTCAATTCAAAATCAGCAAATCAACCTCAACTTGAGATCTACTCAGGAATGTAATTCGTAAAACGAGCCACACGGAACAATTTTGAGACGTGAAACACTCATAAAATTCACCAGGTAATTATCTTCTACCTAACGGCTCGTGCTGATGAACTTGACAAACGTGCGGTACGTAGGTGGAAAAACGACCTTCACAAACAATCGGCATTCGGTGGATCGTGCGAGAGGGGGCGTGTTTAGAAGCAACGTGTCAAAACAAAACTGAGTAATAAATGTCACTCCGTTCACCGGACTGTAATAATCATGACCAAAAATTGTTAGTAATAGCTTCCATTCACGTGGTTGGCAGAATACGACTGTACTGAAAGACGACTTTTTCCTGCTTCACTCGACAGCCTCGTGTTCAAATGATTTACGTCTAGGTGCAGTAACAATCAAAAATTGTTAGTACCTGATGATTGTTATTTACCTGCTACATATAATGTAATGTAAAGCATTTAATAAAAACCTGTCTTTCAACGACGTAGACTTTAAGAGGGAAAATGTTCTGGACAAAGTCTGCGGCTCATACAAATTTCGAAAATTTTGAATAAACAAAAGTTTACGAAAGAAGAAAGGGGGGTGGCTGAAATGATCGAAAACAAGTTTACGTATGTTATGAACAGCGCATAGTAGCCATTTTTATTACAATAAAATTATATTGATGAGTGTAGTCTGTCATATGGTGTCCACTACTGTACCCACCTCCTACACTGAAATAAATTTTGTTGTGGAAACTATCGACTCCATAGTACCGTACCTATGATTTTCAACCGAAAACAATTTCCAGTTAATTCTACTAAAACACTATCAACTTAACTAGCAGTGCAGTTGACATTACTAAAATTAATCCTTATTGGCTTCTTTAGCGGTGTTGAGATAATTCCATATTCTGAATCTGCATGCAAAACTGAGCCGATATCCAAATTTTCATGAATTTTGGTGCCCGGGAACCTATTTAAAAATCAATTTGAAGTTTGTATGGGAGCGATTTGTCGAATCACCCCTCGTCGCATTGTGTACTGGGTGGAGCTGTCAAACAGTTACCCAGCTGTCAAAAAGTGATTTCAAAAAATCTCTTTTAAATTGATTTTGAGTACCAAAATAAAGTTCTAAAAATCTGAAAAAAAAATCATAGTGGCTCAGAAAAAGGTGCTGTTTCGTATAGAATCAAAAAATCTATACATTTTTCTTAATTTAAAACCCCAATTTAACAAATGAGCATGTATTTTTAACCATACTGTGTTGTAAAATGCGTGTCCAAGAAAAAATAACAATGTTTTGTTGTTCACAGTTAAAAATAATGAGATTTACACGTCATGTAAACTTCATTTTAGTCATGTAAACTTAATGTTACGATGATTTACATGATATATCATGTAAATTTGTGTTATATGTCATGCTGGATTACATGACATATAATGGAAGTTAACATGATATTTTATGACTTTTACATGATATGTCATGTAAACTTCTGTGATATCCCACGCTCCAGTTATGTGCATCATATGTCATAGAATTTTACACTCTTTTTTCGATCTGTGTTGAGACGACTACTCTTTTAGTTGAATTCTTATTGTTTTCAATAAAAATTACAATTACAATTACAATTACTATATTGCATTGTAATTTCAAGCATATTTCAGTTACCTTGACAGATTTTGTTGTCGGTTGAAAATCATAGGTACGGTTAGTAATTTTTTTTTATGGAATCGGTAGTTTCCACAACAAAATTTATTTAAGTGTATCACCGGTCATTACATTCCCTCTTTGATCCAGAATGGAAATTGCAGTCAACGAAATTGCTTTTGCCAATATATGTGTTTGCCAGTTCGCACCTGGTAGCCGGCTCCACACTGACTGTAGCGTTTAAGGTAGTCTGGTGGTCTGCTGTAATGTCACGCAAGGTCGGTCTGAACCGGACTACCCGAGCAGAGGGGAATATCAAATTAATAACTACGGAATCACAAAACCTGTTTTTATATCTTGTTTTGTTATTATTGAATTATCAAGGCATAACGTTTCCATAACATGTTTTGTTGGACAATCTTATTTTGTTATGACCAAGCAATTGGTATGCAGCCCTTAAATAACATTTCAATATTACATTCTGTTGTGGAACAAGTTTGGTTATTATTGTATTATTGAGAGTGCACAAATATTTTATGGTATTGATATCTAAACTAAAACAAATTTTGAAACAAAACCTACGTCATTCTACAACGTTATTTACAGCATTTGAGGGAAAGCAACTGCATATTCACTCATCAATTTGTCTTCCTCTTCCATTTATCATTACATCCAAACTGAGACAAAGTGCATGCCCCATATCATTAGCTAGTATTCCATGGGAAAAAGTTTGCATAATGCACCAGAAAAACTATTTAACGATTTTTTGAAAAGTGCGCAAAGTTAGGCCCTAGGTGCGCAAAGTATGGTACGCTTACGGTATCACATTTGATAAGAGGTGTGGTATATTACGTGACATGGAGGTGCTGTAATGTGTACAAAACAAAGTCCCTGCTGGGCGGCGCGAGGTTTTGCTAAATTTCTGAAATTGACTGAGTTGTAGCTGAAAAAAACCCAAAATACCAGCCACTGCCCAAGTGGCGCAGTAATATCGGCGTTGTTGTGGAGTTAGCGTATTGAAAAGATATGGTCTCTCGTGAAACATGCTTCGTAATTACACTGTTGAAAACGCTTTGACATCCACGTGCAGCACAACAGAACATGTGCTCGATGAACAAATTGAGATTTGAATTATGAAAATGCTACGGTCAACCTTGGCTTGGTCAGCCAAAGCAAAATCAAGAAATTGACATTTATGCTTCGTAATGATTACTTTGAAGTCAATACTTTGGGCCTAGGCTGACCAGATATGCTATTGGTGATTTGATGGTGCATGAAGAAGAAGAAGAAGAAGAACGATGGTGTTTTGAAAAATCCTATCCCTACCACACAGGAGAAGATTTTAAAATGCCTCTATAAAATCTAAAACAAAATCTAATTAAAAACGGTTTGATGTACGGTGTAAGACTTTGGACGGACTACATATTGAACGTATAAATTTAAATTTAACATTTTTTTCTTGGTAAAGTACTTAATTTGTACCAATCACCAATTGGGTTTTCAAATTAAGAATAATATATTGATTTTTTGATTTTATTCGAAAGAGCACCTTTTTTTAAGCCAGAATGATTTTTTTCAGATTTTTAAAACTTTATTTTGATACCTAAATTCAATTACAAAAAGATTTTTTGAAATCACCTTTTGACAGCTGGGCAACTGCTTGACAGCTCCGCCCAGTACGAAATGCGACGAGGGGTGATTCGACAAATCGCTCCCATACAAACTTTAAATTGATTTTTAAATAGGTTCTCGGGCACCAAAGTTCATGAAAATTTGGATGTCGGCTCAGTTTGGCATGTAGATTGTGAATATGGAATTATCTCAACACCACTAAAGAAGCCAATTGCAGCTGGTCTATGGAAAATTCCGCGTGTATGGCAATTCGGGTTTTTTTCTTAACTCACGATGACCAGATCGGTTTAGTCGGATTTGTTGTTGATGGAAAAAATAAATCTGGATCACATGAGATCAATATTGTCAAAATCGGAGAAAATTCATCGCAGATATAACCATTACATAGTTTACCTTCTTTATTTTATTGTCTGCTGTTTCATATTATGAAGTAAAAAATAAAGGCATTGCAACTTCTAGAAATTTCATCAGACTCTTCCGTATTTTTTATTTTATTCATTGCTATAATTTGAGTTTTGGGTAAATATAGCATCATAGCTATTGATATGTTTATCTTTGTATTAATTTCCTTCTTTCAATATCCCAGTCCCGTTACGGTGCCAAATTCCTATCACTTTTCTACGATTCCCAATTCTTATAGGTTAAGTAAAATTTTACCTTCAAAAAGTGATACATCTGCAAATGAGTTTTTTTTATCTCAAAATTGAGTAAACTTAGTTGAATTTATATGTCATTTTAACAGTACTGCTATTCTAACCTCTAATTATAACGTCAAAAAGTACCGAACAGACTATGTATTACGAAGTAATGAATGTTAGTGAGATTGGAGATAGCAAATATGGTACCTACTAAATAATTCTAATCAATAAAAATGTCACCTATACAGACAATTCTGCTCAATTGATGATTGCATTTGTCTATTATAACTTTTTTCTTTCGATCTATTATTATTCGATCATATATTGTTTGACATTATGTCATAAATATCTTTTTTCATTACTAAAAATAATCTAAAACAGAATAAAACGAAACAGAAGTAATCATATCGGCATATGATATAATTACCTTTTACCTTCGCTCACGTAGGTACGTGTATAATCGCCGTTCTCACAACGCGAACAAAACAAAAAATTAAAAAAAAAAATCATCTCCGTCTGGAAAGAATCTTTGTCACCACCAAAATGCACCCCATGACGAAGCTCAATCATAAATAGTCGACTAGCAACTTTTTCGTCGTTCTCTTTGTTCCGAAACAGTCGACGACGGGCCATGCGAACGCCACCACTGTTATTAGTGTTACAGTGCACATGTCTGCGCACCGCGATAGCGCTGTTGGTAAGAGAGAGAGGTTCATTGTTTGATCTTGCATTCAAATCTCTGTCTATTTTTGTCCTGCGACTGGCAAACATGAAATGGGGGAATGGGGAAACTGGCAATACGTAGAACCAGTAAAGCTTCTATCGTCCCTCACTGCAAGTGCTGTGATAGCCTCATTGGTAAAGGCGACTGAAAATTTACGATAGCAGGATTGGAGGTTCAAATCCCGTCCATGTTTGTAAGTTTTATAATGAATTCGAAATTTTTTTATGTGACCTGTTATTTTCTAAAAATAGAATAACACACTTAAAATATTTACCCAAAAATGAGTAAAAAAAGTTAGTTTTTACCCTAATTTTGTTTTCGAAACATAACTTTTTAATATCAAAATTTGTTATTGAAATATTTCAAAATTCACTGTTATTAAGTTGTTATTGCCACTAACAAAACATGCTATTAAATTGATTTTTCAGGAACAAATTTTTGTTATGTGACTTGTTATTTTGCCGCTTATGACAGCCAAGTTTATAACTCAATATGTTATGTTAATAACATGAAAATTACTAATTCCGTTATGCAGTTATTTTGCCAAAATAACGCATTTTGTTATGCTGTTGTTTTTCTCTTCTGCTCGGGTAACAAGCAGCAGCACTCGCTGCACCTCCAAGAAGGAGGAAACGAACCGGATCCTCGTGGTTGCACCACGCCGGGTAGCCCGGTACGCGGCTGCTGGTACAAGTTCTATGTACTTGATAGTGAACTTGGTATTGAATTAATAATACACATTTTGAATCAGTTGTAACGTATTGTGCTGAGGTATACTATACCGCAATTTAGCAGTCAGTTAGCAAATAATGTTTCGCATTGCATCACTTACAATCAAAATGTGAACAGCTCAATCACAATATATATATATATATTTTTTGACAGTCCAGTCAACAGAAAACATTTTTTTTAACTTGGCTACAATTTGCGTCATTATTTTATGCCAGAATTTCCATTTCACTTTGCGCTGACGCAAATTCAAAGGCGAATTCTACAGCAGTCTTTCTAAAGATAATTGCAAGTCCCCAAACGGGTTTTCTATAATGAGGCTAGTAGTCGAACCAAGCCAGGTGTATGTTTTGTTTACAAGAACTTTTCAAATGTTTCAAAAATACTCCTTTGATTATAATTCACAACGCAAGTCGTCCGTAAAAGTCTATATTGAGGAAGGAATGGAATTTGAATTGCAAAATCCTAAATTTGTCTTCACTAAAATGTCCTGGATTCACTCCAAACCACTTGTCAGTCATTTGCATTGATACCTAATAGTTCTGTTCCGGACCATCCCTCCATTGATCGTTCGAGAGCAGGGTCACAATTCACCTGCCTGACTCCAAACGGCAGCAGATTAAGCATGTAAACGATCAATCAAGTTCGCGTGCGTTCCGAGAAACGAAACATCATAAATCTACTAACTACCCTCTTCCTCACATAATGCATTCTTCCCCATACAGCCACAGGTAGCGAATCGCGAATCAAAACAGAATATCAAAAGCAAACACGATTCATTTACGTCATGCCGCGACGAGCATCAAGCTTCGACCAAGACGCCAGCAGGTCTCAGGTCTGCGAGCATTGGCGGCGGACGATCGTTGCGTGGAATCCGTTTGAAATGCCGCCCACGAGGGTGCCATGAGATGTGTTTGTTGATCGTCATTTACAAAACTGAGGAGTAATATTTGCACGTGTTGTTGAGATTCACTTGAGAGAGTATTTTTTACTTGCGGGGAACGTTAGAGAGCTTCGACGATTATAGAAGTAAAGCTTTGAGGAAGCTTTTACAATTTATGCAAATTAAGATACGGAACGTTTCGTCAAATGGAAGATTATTCATAAAAGTCTTGACATAAATGTTTATGAACTTTCGATTATACAGTTATTAAATGTTACTACCTGTCTAGTGGATCCTCAACTCCAAGCTACCGATATTGTCGTATGATGCCTTAAAGTCGATGAACAGGTGATGGGTTGGAACATTTTTGGAGAATATGCGTACGGTGAAGATGTGATCCAATATCGAACGGCCGTTCATGGAGCCAGCTTGACAACTTCTCAGATTGCCCCTTACTTCTCCTCCTCATGAAGCTATTTCGCTTCCTAGCTATTTACTATCAACTGAGGTGTAGACAGGTGACCAACTTTTCTGGGTCCATCTTGATGAGTTCAGCTGCAATAGCATCCTTGCTAGTTGCTTTGTTGGTTGTGAGCTAGTGAATGGCATCCTTAACTTCCCTTAACGTGTGAGTTGGTTCTTTCCCGTTATCTGCTGCACAGACGTAGTCATTTCATTCGTTGCCTTGGTCTCCCGTGCCCGCGTTCTCCGTGCCATGCAGACGTTTATAGAAGTGCTGCTTTCACCTTTCAATCATCTCACGTTCGTAAAAAGGCTCCCGTCCTCGTCTCGTGCCATGAACCAGTTGTGGGATGCGTTGAACTTTTCGTAGAACCTCTGTTTTTCTTTCAATTGTACTCAAACAGTCCTCTTGCCGGACATCATGGAGCCCTCGTCCGGAAACGCTGCCTGGAAATTCAGCGCTGAGACGACATCCGGTTGTGTCAGTTGCCCTAGATTTACCGAGGAGGCCGTCGCTACCTGATTATGCAGGGTTTTGGAAGCAGTTTGACCATCAGAACATAGAGGCCAGATTTGATTTTACCGCAACGATAGGTCCTGACGTCGATAATATCAAAGATGTACACTGATAATATACTTTCATTAAAGCTAAACGAATATGTTTTGTAAAACCTTTTATTTTTATTTGAAAGCAATTTGCGTATAATGTATAATGAAAGAGGGGCAATTGAGAAATATCAAAAGTATTTTTTTTGCCAAATTCCGAAAACATACAAATAAGACTGCTCTTCTCTCCACAGTATCGGTAGTGTGCAGGCAGTGTGCTGGTGAATTTACATAGTGCTTTTGATGATTCGATTTTAGATTCTGGCCAGATTAGGATTTGGTCATCAATAATGAGTTCTTTAAAAGTTTTACAATAGTCTTACACACACTATATTAAACTAATCCATAATCGAACTATCAAAGCACTATGTAAATTAACATGCACAATGCCTGCTCACTAGCTGCACCGATACCGTGGAGAGAAAAAGGTACAGGGGATGACTAAAATGCTTGGGATAGGCAACTTTTTTTCTCTCACAAAAAAATTCAACATGCTGTAACTTTTCATAGAGTGCATCAAAAAATCTCAAATTTTGATTGTTTGTCAACCTATTATATGTGCATCATTGGTACAAATTTGGGCTCGATTGATTAGTTTTTCGCGAAGTAAGAACCGTTCGGGTAAAACACTATTATTTAGACAACTAATTTTTGAACTGTCATATCTCGGAAACCAGTGAACCGAATTGAATGAATGTTTAACGTTTATCAACAATATATTGATACTAAATACGACGTTATAAAATGTAATATTTTCACACGTCGAATTAAGTTATACCGGGTTGAAATTTTTACCCATATAGAGGAAAATAAGTCAAATTTACAATACCACACAAAAATTACTAAATGTGTTCTTCCTTCAATCTAAATTGGCTCTAATGTATCTAATTAGAGATAACTTGAGAACAGAAAATCTTTGGATTTCAACACTAAAATTTATTGACATTGATGTAAAAAAATACATTGTTTCGAGAAAAATCCAAAAAGTGTCAATCCATGATAACTTTTATCAACGTTTAAAAAGTATCTATGTTTTAATAGCTTGTGAAGCATTTACATATTGTTAGTGTACGTTCAAAATTTCATTCAATTCAGTTCACTCGTTTCCGAGATATGACAGTTCAAAAATGAGTTGTCTAAAAAATAGTGTTATACCCGAACGGTTCTAACTTAGCGCAACATTATTCAATCGTGCCCAAATTTGTACCAATGATGCACATATAATAGGTTGACAAATAGTCAAAATTTGAGATTTTTTGATGCACTCTATGAAAAGTTATAGCATGTTGTACTTTATTTTGTGAGAGAAAAAAAAAGTTGCCTATCCCGAACACTGCACAAATTGACTATGACTAAAATACATGATTGATTTTTGTCAAAATTATGAAAAGAACAGGGTTTTCTTTTACTTGGTGAGTAAGTTTTGTTTTTAATTCAAATGCGTTTTTTTTTTTTTATTTTCAATCAAAAGCATGAAGTTTAAGACGAATCGAAGTTCTTCCCCACATTCATACCTTGCTCATAGTGGACAATATAGTTGGTGACTGGTTCACTAGATGGCGTAAACGATGCTGCAAAGATTACATATTGGCACGATCTGTGAGTTTTATTTCCAATGCGATAAAAATATTGCCTGGAATCATGACAATGGTAAATAATTTATAGTTCATTTCTTCTGCAGAGTTGTTAATCTCCACATACAAAAGTCGTATATATGTATATTAGAGTGGGTCAACGTTGTATGGAGAAACTTTAAATTGGATCGAATCAATCCGGAACAAAGCTTTTTCAACCTATATTAGCGTCCAAAACAACTGTGCAAAATTTGGGAGTCCCCGTATTCCGCATTGCGATTGAAATTTGTATGGAAGTTAGTATGGGAAAACGTACTTTTTTGCATTTTACTCATAAATTGAATTATTTTGTCTAATACCATGTAACTGATGACGTAAAAGTATAGCCTAGGATATGCCGAAAAGCTTTGCCGAAGACCGCAAAGTGATCCGACGCTTGTGAAAAATGTTATTCGCTTGGTAACTTAGGCCAAAAAATGAGATTTTATAATTGATGTTATTCCTTTACATGTTAAATGTTAAGCATCACCGGGCAATTTGTACGTTATAACTTTTTTCACAAGCGTCGGATCACTTTGCGGTATTCGGCAAAGTTTTTCGGCATATCATAGGTTGTACTTCAACGCAATTAGTTAGATCGTTTTAGACAAAAAATACCAATTCAGGAGAAAAATGCAAAAATCACGTTTCTCTATACTAAATTCCATAAAATTTCAATCGCACCCGAGCAGAAGAGAATAGCAAAATAATAACTACAAAATAACATAACCTGTTTTTATATCTTGTTTTGTTATTATTAACTTATCAAGGAATTACTTTTTCATAACATGTTTTGTTGGACAATCTTATTTTGTTATTTTCCAGCTATTGATATACACCCATTAAACAACATTTAAATAACATGTTTTCTTATGGAGCAAACTAAGTTATTATTGTGATATTGAGTGCGTACAAATATTTTATAAACAATATCACAACAATAACAAGTTTTTAGAATGTAACTACAGCAATGGAGATTTACGTTCTTTACAACATTCCATACATATTATCTAATCATTCTCATTATTATTCTGGTCAGTTTATTATTTTACGAACACTTCGACAATTATTTCCTGATGATTAACCTGGGCTTGTTAGGGGAATATCTGTAAATAAAAAGAAAATCGCGTTAAGTACTGTTCCTTTGCATTCCACTAAGAATTTGCATCCTTTGACAGATACGTATTTCGACCTCAACTGTAAGGTCGTCTTCAGTGTCTTGTAGTCGAGTCAAGTACAAGACACTGAAGACGACCTTACAGTTGAGGTCGAAATACGTATCTGTCAAAGGATGCAAATTCTTAGTGGAATTCAAAGGAACAGTACTTAACGCGATTTTCTTTTTATTTAATAATTTCCTTTTTTTTTTTTTTTATTTTTTTGTATCCAGTTACATACAGTCGTATCCATTCCATAAAAAATCTCAGAATGTTGTAATACTTGGTAGATTAGTAGTTCCTCGGAAATAGTTAGACTCATATGTTAGAATTCGCATAGGATAACTC
This sequence comes from Aedes albopictus, assembly GCF_035046485.1. NCBI lineage: Eukaryota > Metazoa > Arthropoda > Insecta > Diptera > Culicidae > Aedes > Aedes albopictus. Next base: position 327,283,444 of record NC_085138.1, read on the forward strand.
TATCTAAAGGGTGGTCCAAAAAATTTTGCTTTTGGTTTGTTATCAATAACTTTTGAAGATCCAAATTTGTTATTGAAATATTTTCCAAATTCATTGTTATTAAGTTGTTATTGACACAAACAAAACATGTTACTAAATTTGTCTTCTAGGAACATTTTTTTGTTATGATGTTTGTTATTTTGCTGCTTATGACACGCAAGTTTATAACATAATATGTTATGTTAATAACATTAAAATAACTGAATTCATTACTCAGTTATTATGCCAAAATAACGCATTTTGTTATGCGATTATTGTTCTCTTCTGCTCGGGCAATGCGGAATACGAGGACGAAACCAATCGCTCTCAAATTTTGCACAGTTGTTTTGGACGCCAAAAGGAATCGGAAAAGCTTTGTTCCAAAAAATCGATTTTGTTGATCCAGTCTACTATTCATATATATAAGATGCAGTGGCGTAGCCAGAAATTGTCTCTGGGAGGGGTTTTCAACGGTTAATGATACCTTTTTTGATTTGCCACTTACATTTTGTAAACAGTAATGAGCAATTGTATTTGTAGTTTGAAAATAGCGGCGCAGCCGAAAAATGTTTTCGTCGCAAAGCGCTTTATACTGAAAATTTGTTCCAAATTTTTTGGCTCTGGGGGGTTTTAACCCTAAATCCTCCCCCCCCCCCCCCCGTGGCTACGCCAGTGATAAGATGACACATACCTAGTTAGTGGTGTATAGATTATTAAGCCGATTCATATACGATGTAAAGCGATGATTTTTGCGATTCAAAGTAATCATATATATGTTACTACCAAACTTGCAGTTTCAACTCAGGAACGTATGATTTTTCACGATTCAATCTGATTCTGTGCGATTCTACCGAATGTATCTAGCATGTTTTATGATCTGAGACGATTATAAAAAACTTCCTATGAATAATGGTCAATGTAAAGTGCATCAAAAATTATCAAATTTTCACTGTTAATTGATCAAAGTTTTCTGAGAAAGATGCAATAAATTCAGCATAGGCGATAAAATGCTTTTATAGATATTATTCTTCATTTATTTATGAAGAATTATTAATGGTTGAAGAGAATTTCATAGTTTGACATAATGTTCTTCCGAGAACGAAAATAGCTATTTATGTGACGAGTTGCAAAAAGTTGATTTTTTCAGCACGAGTCTTACATTTATCCAACGAGGCTTGCCGAGTTGGATAAATACGAAGAGTGCTGAAAAAGTCGAGTTTTGCAACGAGTTCCATACACAATTTTATGCAATGAATTTTTCATAATTGCAACTCATTTGAGTTGCATAATGTTCATAATGCAACTCAAATGAGTTGCATTATGAACATTATGCAACTATTTTTCGTTATGCAACTCATTTCAGTTGCATTATGAACTGGTACGGAAAAGTTGGCCATTATGATACTGAAATGAGTAGTATAAAATAGAAATTATGACATTGAATTGCATAATCGTTATTTATGTAACGAGTTGCAAAATGATGATTTTATAGCACGAGTTGCATAAATATGACGAGTGCTGTAAAAATCAAGTTTTACAACATTTTCTTGTATGAGAAAAAAAATAACCACTGTAATATGATTATTTATATCAGTACAGTCCTTTTGATGTGGGTATCTCCAGAATTACGCAATATTTAAGAATACTTCCTTCAGAGAAGTTGTTCTCTACATTCATACCTTGCTCACAGTGGACAATATAGTTGGTGACTGGTTTACTAGATGACGTAAACGATGCTGCAAAGATTACATATTCCCGAGTAGACGAGAATATCTAAATCATATCTCAAATCGAACACTTTTTGCTGTCATAGCTCGATGTGATTCTGATGAGTTATTCAAAAATTTAATGAATATCGCACGAATAGCTCAAAGTGATATGATATCAGTTCTTGTTCTTGTCGAAATAGCTGAAAATTTCTAAATAAGAACAAGTTTAGCTCTTCTGCACGTAATGGAACACATACACCCATAGAGATGGCTCAATGTTAATAAAATGCCATGTGCCCCTTTCTGAGCTGTGGAAACGAAGAACCGCATTCGAATGAGTGTAATCAGTTTCGTACCTTTTAACTTTTTACACTCATTCGAAGAGGGTATTCTGCTTAGAGGGTTCGAAAAGTCGGTACACGAAGAACCGCATGTTCTTATCCCCATGATATTTTCAACAGCGAGCCACAGTTGAGTGGTAAGCATCGCCGCCTGTGAATCCTAAGGTCGTAGGTGCGATGCTGGATGCTGACTTTTTTTCTAGAAAAAAGTGACAAATCTCGTCTGCTGTTATTTTGATCAAGTTTGCGACCATTCATTTGCAAAGATTTACATTCATTTGCTATTATCTCGGTTCAGAAGCATGCTATCGAAAAACAATGTATGGATGAATTTAACCTTGTAGTTTTATCTGAAAGTTTGCCGAATAACATTGGGGTCGCAAACGTATATCAAAGTCGTGAGCGAGCTGTGAATGGAACTTTCCACAGCGTGAATGTAATTTCAATTCACCGCGTGAAGAGTTGCCTTCACAGCTCGCTCACGACTTTGATATACGTTTGCGACCCCAATGTTATTCGGCAAACTTTCAGATAAAACTACAAGGTTAAATTTATCCATACATTGTTTTTCGATAGCATGCTTCTGAACTGAGATAGCAAATGAATGTGAATCTTTGCAAATGTGGCTTCGTGGTCGTGCGGCTAAGGTCACTAAGCCTTTAGTCGCATCGTGCTAAGGAGCGCGGGTTCGATTCCCGCCGCAGCTGTCAGGAAAAGTTTTCGGCTGTGCCACTGGGCGTTGCATGCTAGTCCGTTGTCTAGTGTCGTGCTTCCTTCAAAGAACAAATAGCTCACTGGAAGCATTAAACGTGTCTGTGTCTTTTTTTTTTTTTTAAATGAATGGTCGCAACCTTGATTTTGATCTTAACGAGCTATTTTTGAGTAGTTCACCATATTAGATTTTGCTATTATTTCTGTTCTTTTACCTCTTATATCAATCAAACCAATTTCAGTTTTTGCTCTTCAGTCTTCATCAGATTTTTGCACCTACTCGGGTTGGCACGATCTATGAGCATCATTTCCAATGCGAAAAAAATATTTCCCTGAAATCTTGACAATGGTTAATAATTTATGGTTCATTTCTTCTGCAGAGTTGTTAGTCTATACATACAAAAGTCGATGATTGTATGTTTTTATGCTTGAATGTTTATATGTTTGTATGTTTGTCTATTCGTAGTGTCGGACAAAACAATAAGACCATCGGCCATATTTCATACAAAATGACCAAGTTTGACGATATGGTACTCGGCTTCTAGTAAACCGATTAGGCTGAAATTTTTACAGCCCACATGGAATGACCAGAATTCTGATTTGTATAAAATTGATTGAATTCTGTTCACTACATCAAAAGTTACAGATATACGGTGCGACAAAATTCCAATACCAGATTTTTATGATGGTTATTTGTGATAAATTCAATAAGAATGTCCGAAAGTTTGAATTGCATCCTTAATTTTAGTACTTGTTTATCAATCACCAAGTATCAGATACAAATATATATCCTTTGATAATGACAATCTGAAAGTGGTCCTATTATTTTGTCGTTTCGTATATCTGTAACTGATGTAGTGAACAGAACTCAATCACTTCAAAAAGCAATACTATGCATAGTTTTATGAGAATTTGCAATTTCATGCAATTTTAGAGTAGCTAGTACTAAAATATATGACTCTCTATATTCAAAAAATCATATCTTAAAAACTAAGAAACATACATCTCTGATTTTTTGATATGTTACGCCAAATTTCCTGAATTTTCTGATAAAAATATAAAACCAGGGTACCACTTTGGTCCCAAAACCATGAAAACGTGAAAAAACTAATATATTTGCATATTTTATAGTACTCTTTACATTTTAACCCCTTTAACATATTTTTCCTGAAAACTACAATTCAATAGCTTTCAAACCAAAAAAAAAGAAGTTCAAAATCGGTCAACTGGTTCAAAAGTTACGATTTTTTGAAATTTTTTAGTTTTGAAAAACCTTAACAAGAAGAACTACAGGCCCACCAAGTTTCACGACAATCGGAGATGCACTCTATCGTTTTTCTATGGAATGGCTGTGTTCACGCCAAACGTGAACTATCTCCGTTCAATATAGTTTGACCACCACTCTCCGTCACTGTGCAAGCAAGTGTCCACTGCATGCGACACTATAGCATCTCGCTGTTATTAGACTCTGCTGCTTTGCGCACTAAAAGCTATTGAAAACAATGACAACAGCCACACTCGATCGATGAGTTGTACACATCTCCTGTTAGCCAGTCGTATCCATCAGTATACGGGGCAGAGTAATGCTCTTCAAGCCTACCCCCCCCCCCCCCCCCCCCCTTTTTATCTCGCTTACTATCTGTGACCCAGCAATAGAAGGAAATGATAAACAGGATCGTGATAAGCATTCAGTACTATTGCTGAACGCCAATCCGAATAGATCATAAAGCGCATTTCGAACAGCGCCCCGCGCGCGCCCGCGCACCTTATCATCACAGCTGCAGACCGGTGATAGGTGCAAAAATTAGATGTAGTGTCGTGTGTATATATTGTATATAGTAAATTACGCTTAAGGAATAAAGGACATTTTGTGAACTCTAGCATTATTGTGCACGACATTATTGTGAGCAAGTATCGGTCTTTTACTGGACCAGAATTACCTTCGATCGCTACCCCTACCCCCAGCATCCGCAGGCCTGAGTGTGGTCAGGTCTATTCTTGGCGTCAACATTGGTCCTTCGAACCGGATGGACGCTCAGGCCTGGTTTTCCACGCTTCTGGAGGACAACAGAAGCCTGCTGGTAACGTTTGTGATCATCATCGCGCATACCTTGCGAACGCCATCACGCGCCGGTCTGTGGGAATTGCTTTCCTTCCTACAGTGGACGACAAACGAGAACCTCTCTACAATGTCATCAACACTTGTATCCATCAAGTGGAAATGGTGAAATAGACCTCAACTTCCGTCCAACGAAAACCATTAGTGCACCATTTCAAATCAATCACCGACCGAAGCACACCCCATCGTCGTCTGCAGTTCGAGCTACTGAGCGACTTGCTCTCGATCGCACTATGGGAAAATTGCCTCGTCATTTTCACCACCGAACCGAAATCGAAAGTGTAATCACATACATACCACCATACATCACACCGAAAGCATCAACTCTCCGCCATGTCCATCAGGTGCAACGTGGCACCACAGGATTGACGCATCACACTACAAGCACGACTCTTCTCCTCTCGTTGGATCCTTCCCGCAACGCACTCCTTGTGGTTGGGCTGGGAGTTTCTTTTGCGTGCCGTTCACACAGCACCACAGGATAGATCGTACTACAAACAATTGGCCAGCCTTCCGTTTTGGATTCTGTTCCTCGACCCCACCGTGTGGTCGGACCGGAGGGATCCTTATTTGCGTGCAGACTGCCAAGGAATGCACCACAAGGCTGACCAAACACGAAGCTACCGAACACCTCACACTGCACTTCCACTGTACATGGATTACACTTTCGCTAGTCATCGAGCATCAACGTCAAGCTTCCATTTTGGAGTCCTGTTCCTCGATACACCAAATGTGGTCGGACCGGAGGGATTCATCTTTGCAAGCAAACCAGCAGGTCCCAAATATACGACATGGATTGAATCCTAATGGAGTTCAAGGCGGGGAGTATGTTCACGCCAAACGTGAACTATCTCCGTTCAATATAGTTTGACCACCACTCTCCGTCACTGTGCAAGCAAGTGTCCACTGCATGCGACACTATAGCATCTCGCTGTTATTAGACTCTGCTGCTTTGCGCACTAAAAGCTATTGAAAACAATGACAACAGCCACACTCGATCGATGAGTTGTACACATCTCCTGTTAGCCAGTCGTATCCATCAGTATACGGGGCAGAGTAATGCTCTTCAAGCCTACCCCCCCCCCCCCCCCCTTTTTTATCTCGCTTACTATCTGTGACCCAGCAATAGAAGGAAATGATAAACAGGATCGTGATAAGCATTCAGTACTATTGCTGAACGCCAATCCGAATAGATCATAAAGCGCATTTCGAACAGCGCCCCGCGCGCGCCCGCGCACCTTATCATCACAGCTGCAGACCGGTGATAGGTGCAAAAATTAGATGTAGTGTCGTGTGTATATATTGTATATAGTAAATTACGCTTAAGGAATAAAGGACATTTTGTGAACTCTAGCATTATTGTGCACGACATTATTGTGAGCAAGTATCGGTCTTTTACTGGACCAGAATTACCTTCGATCGCTACCCCTACCCCCAGCATCCGCAGGCCTGAGTGTGGTCAGGTCTATTCTTGGCGTCAACAGGCTGTATATATATATATGTTCCGGCATAACTCTGCAATGGGGGTATTGGAATTCAAGATGGCGGCTTAGGTTCCAAGATGGCGGCCAAAACTTCAGAATGTATGCTATTTAACGGCAATGCTGCTTCGGATACTGTACAATATGAGTATCTACCGATCAAGCTTCATGAGTAGAACTCAGAAATGAATATCCGACACCATTATGAATTTCAAGATGTCGAACCATATCCAAGATGACGGCCATGGAATGGTGGTTTGAGCTATGATATCATGCAATATGGATATCAAACGTTCGGGCTTCATGATCAGAACTGAAAAATGAATATCCGACGCCATTTTGAAATCCAAGATGGCAGACCATATCCAAGATGGCGGCCACGGAATGGTAGTTTGAGTTATGCAATATGGGTATCTATCGATCGAGCTTGATGAGTAGAAGTCAAAATCGTTATTTGACACCCTTTTTAAATCCAATATGGTGGACCATATCCATGATAGCGGCCACGGAATGCAACGGTAGATGGTAGGGTAGTGGGTGGGGTAAACGGTGGAGCAGACAGTCCGGTAGAGAGTTTGAGTGAAGGGTAGAGTAGAGAAGGTGGAGTTGGAGTAGAAGGTTAGGTTAGAGGGTAGGGTAGATGGCAGGGAAGAGGGTAGGATGGTGAGTAGGGAAGGGTTAGGGTAGAGAGCAGGGTTTCCTTTCGAGATTCCTGCTGTGATTCCTTCCTAAAAAGAAGATTCTTGCCGAGATTTTTCAGGCAATCCTAGATTATAAAGACATCTTCTATGGTTTTTGCAGGTATTCCTTCTCAGCTTCCAGCCGGCATTCCTGTCATGATCCCTCTAAGGCTTCCATCAGGTATTATTTACAGAATTCCTTCAGTAATCAGCTGAGATTCTACCAGATATGCCTCCCGTAATTCCTTCAGTAAATCCTCCCGGATTCCTCCAGGAATTCCAACCGGGATTGTTTTGCAAAGTCTTGAAAAGTTTCTTACAAATGTTCTGGTCAGCATTTCTTTAAGGATTACTGCTGGAGTTCCTTCAAAGATCCTGTTGACGCCGAGAAAGTAGATCCGATTTGAGCTCGGGCCATAGGAGAAATAGTGAGCCATCGCTCTATAGCAAATGGGATCAGAGACAGTGGTCTTGGCACTTAATGCATGAGATGAACGCCTTTTCTCCTCCAACAACTGACAGTCATTCACAGAATATATCGTTTTGCGTATGTACAAATATATTTAACTAATTTACACAGATATTTACATCGATCTTGTGGCAAATATTTGCCCTAGTATTCCCACTCGCGAAGTACAGGGAAACGTGAGACTCGAGGTTGCGCGCGGAGCGCAGATCGGCTGCACCGTGTGATCTATTTCGATCGGCGATCAACTACGTACTACTTTTAAACGAAAGGTTTGATACATGCAGTTGTGGAACTACCTCCTATCTACAAAAGACTATACCTATCTGGTTTGTTACGAACCAACGTGGGGACGGCCCAGACTACAAATAACTACACTGAGGCTATTGTTCTTCTACGTTGGCGATGAGCACTATCATCCAGGCTGCTTGTATATAATTTCAGCTGCGTTGAGGTCTGTCGTTCGATCCGGGGTGTTTGTTGAGTGGCTGCTACATTGATTGCGAAGCAGACGTGTGCTCTGACCGCACTGTAGGTGTAGACGTGTGGTAAACGGTGGTCAAAATCATAATATTCACGCTTTGGCGTGAACAGATCCCATCTAGAATTTCGTAAATGATTCCTTCAGAAATTCCTGCTAGGATTGCAGGACCATATCTAAGATGGCGGCCAGGGATTCCAACTTGTATTCTTCCAAAGATTTCTGTAATTCTTGAGAATCTTGCAGGATTCTTTAAGGTATTCGTACCAGGATTCCTGTCTGCCGAAGTTCATCCAAAGATGCTTCCCGTTTTGTTTGACATTCCTCCCGGGATTTCTTCAATTATTCTTTTAGGGGGTCCTGCCGAGCTTCCAGCCGGGATTCCGTCCGTGACTTCTTTAAGGATCCTATCAGGTATACAGCTTGAGTGGGAGAGTAAGAGAAAAATAGAGAAACATGGAGAAATAGGCTTTTTGATGCTCTTAGATATCTGTAGTAAACCATGATATCATCTGACATTCATTTTATTATTTTCTTCAGTAGTAGTTCTCTCTTTCACTAATAATAGATGCATTTTATTTAAAAAGATCTGAATACAACGATGGTATACAATTTGTGCTTAAAATGAGCTTAAAAAAATATCAGATATCGAGGATCTACATTTAAGGTATTTTTGGAACGGAACCATAGACTTCCTTGTTTTTTTTTGTGAAATCATGTTTATTTTACTGGAACTGCTGATAATAGTTTTTCTATGAAAATAAAAATAAAACACCTTAAGCGTTGGTGGGTTATGTATAGATTTCCGTTTTGAGATACATTATCGTAATTATGTGGCTCATTAATAAAGTATAGCATAAAGTTGGGTTTATCTTCTTTTGAATTGATGGCGTTTGAAAAAAATCGAATTATTTTTTCAGTCTTTTGCAATTTCAGCCTTATGTATTTCAGTCTTTTGTATGCAATTCTCAATTGCAATTGATAGATCGAATAATATTGAATTTTTGGGTGGTTTATCATTTTTCAAGTACACTTTATCTTTTTGATGTAACTTTGATTGTGCCCAGAATCACACCATAAAATCCACATTCTTCTTCTTCTTCTTCTTCTTCTTCTTCTTCTTCTTCTTCTTTATGGCTCTATGTCCCCACTGGCACTTGGCCTGCCTCGCTTCAACTTAGTGTTCTTTGAGCACTTCCACAGTTATTAATTGAAGGGCTTTCTTTGCCTGCCATTGCATGAAATTGTATATTGTGAGGCAAGTACAATGATACACTATGCCCAGGGAGTCGAGAAAATTTTCCCGACCGGAACGGTAATCGAATCCGTCGTCTCCGGATTGGCGTTCCATAGCCGTAACCACTAGGCTAACTGTAGACCCATAAAACCCACATATTGTCGCTGAGTAAAAACATTATAGAGTACCGTCAAACGGGGTTACTTGCAACAGCGGTGTAACTTGCAACACGATGACATACAATAAATGTGAACTTGTTTCACATAATAATGAAAGCTAGTATGCTCCACCATTTCGGTTATGAATATTATTTGTACCAAAGATCGTTTTAGTGAAAAAATCAGTTTAGTATCTTTGCTTATTGTTCAGCTACACTGTTTAAACGGTTTGCTCATTTTACGTCATAAAACAAGTATGGAAATCGTGCTTTACGTCTCTCCTATGGTAAGTGCGATCAGTCTGATTACTTTCCTTGCAGTTAGGGTATTCTATAGTAAGCTCAACTGAACGATTAAAGCTTGATAAACTTATCGACTAAGTAATGTAAAAAAATCATAATCATATTCGACAACCACTATGGGGTAACTTGCAACAGTTAAAATTGACAAAACTTTCTATAATTTATTGTCCTTTCATGATATTTCGGAGAGAAATAATCGAAATAAATCATTGATTAATTACGTAACGTGCTAATTTTCAAATGTCGACTCATTTTACCATTTTTTTTTCTACGTGACATTCAAACATTGTTAAGGGCCTCCATATTTTAAAATTGTATTGATGTTTCACCTCTATGAAAGTTTAATTCAGTTTTTAATCGTTCTAAAGCAATCACCAACATCTATTCTGAGCCTAAATGGTGTAAATCTTTTCAATGGAATGCCCAAATTGGATATGTTATTTATTAAGTTGAATTTAAGCATCCATTCATATTATTTTAGCTGAAGAAGCCAAACACCACTTCAAACTAAAAATTACCCAAAGATTATGTACTCACTTTAACTTTCCAACAAATTTTTTGTTGACATTTTGTAACTAGTAATGAGACATGAGATCCATATATGTTTTATAATTGACGGACGTAAGACCTGCTGTGAAAAGATATACTCTCGCTTATAATAACTACCAACCCTATACTGAAAAATCCTATTGCCGTTGGTTAGTGTACACCTTTTCAAAGCATTTTTCATGCATTACGTAAAAAACATATGACCAAGATTTAAATGTTAGTGCAGTTTAATGGTAGCCTACTTAGCTTCACGCCATGTGTTGCAAGTTACCCCACAGATGGGCTAACTTGCAACAAGCATGTATTTCGCTCTTCCTGATGAGGTGGCAACATTTTTTAGTAAATGAAGTCCTGCATAATATTCTACTCGTGATAATTAGTGTGCACGATGCTTCACAGTATGTTTCAAATGCTTAGATTTTCAATGATATTGCTTCAAAGTCGAAAAGTGTTGCAAGTTACCCCATTTAACGGTAGTACAAATGTAAGTGGAGAAGCCGTGTAGAGTATACATTAAGGTGGCCCACACTTATATGAAAAACAAAAATTTCGAAAAATGCCAAGTCTTACCTCCTCAATCAGTTGTTTTGGACTCCCAGAAGCTACGTTCAAAATTTGAGCAAAATCGGTTGAGCCTAAGGGGGCGCTCAAAACGCTTGAAGTTTGTATGGGAAAACTTGGCCAAATGTATGCAGAAATTTTTAGTTTTCAAATTTTGCCGCTAGGTGGCGCTGTAAACGTTCAATAATCAAACCCTTTGGTATTATTGTAGGTGACTATATACCAAACAACTTTGTCGAAGACCGTGAAGTGATCCGACGGCTGTGAAAAAAGTTATACCCTAGGCAAAGTGAGGCAAAGTAATGAGATTTCATTATTGATATTATTCCTTTAGGGAGCGTCCATAAATTACGTCACGATTTTGGGGGGGAGGGGGGGGGGTCAACAAAGCGTGACGATTCACACAAAAATTTTTGAGCCCTCATACAAAAAGTGTGACATAGGGGGGAGGGTGGGTTGAAAATGGTCGATTTTTGCGTGACGTAATTTATGGACGTTCCCTTACATGTATTGGAAAAACAACAATAAAGTTTATCCTCACTTTACCTAGGGTATAACTTTTTTCACAGACGTTGGATCACTTTGCGGTCTTCGACAAATTTGTTTGGCATATAGTCACCTACAATAATACCAAAGGGTTTGATTATTGAACGCTTACAGCGCCACCTAGCGGCAAAATTCGAAAACTTAAAATTTCTGCATACATTTGGCCAAGTTTTCCCATACAAACTTCAAGCGTTTTGAGCGCCCCCTTAGACTCATCCGATTTTGCTCAAATTTTGAACGTAGCTTCTGGGAGTCCAAAACAACTGATTCAGGAGGTAAGACTTGGCATTTTTCGAAATTTTTGTTTTTCATATAAGTCTGGGCCACCCTAATACAAGGGCCATGCATACTTTTAGGCGTTTATTTCTGCCCCAATTTATAAGTGCTTTTTCTATTATTTTTGAGTGGTTATCATCTCTATCACTTGTTTAGAGCTGTATTGTATCTATACGAATCAGAATACATATATCGATAGCGTAGAAGTTGTGCTGAAATAGAACTTGAGAAAAATATCAGATATTAAGGACGTACAATGAAGATTTTTTTTTGAACTACACCATAGACTTCCTTTTTTCGACAAATCATGCTTACATTATCGGAACTTGACCTTTGAAAACAAATTCTCGCGTTGAGTATCATAAGGCGTATATACAATGATCGATTTCTCTTCGGATTATTCCGGAAAATACGACCAATATTCGGATGATCTCTCGGTGTATTTCGGTGAAGGACGACTTGGACTAGCATCTAAAACAACAAAAACTACCAAAAATTATTTGCAGGCCAAGTTATGAGCCGAAGAGAAAATCGATGAAGAGAAATCGATCATTGTAGATACGCCCGTGTGATACTGAGCGCGAGAATTTACCTTGAGCGTTAACGGGTTAACACTTCAACGTTTTGAAAGCATTTCTCGCGCATCTACAACTTAAAAGGCGGTGAATTCTGGGGAATTGGTAAAATTTCTGAGAATGACGCGAAGCATTTCCCAAGGCATTGTCAATCTCGAAATTAGAATTTCAAAATTGATTGTACAAAAACAGAATTGTGACAAAAATCTTTAAATCTTCCGGCTCCCTGCTCTTCATTTCTTTCAAATCAAACGATCACGTTTATTTATGCCGACATATCGGTGTCGGCATAATGCTAACGCATCACATTTTCGCGCTTCACTGTGCGATGTTTTACCGACCCACGTTAATGCGAGCGCGAGCGCCGCGATCGCTATGCTGGTCTAGACTCCAGCGTGCGCCTCTAACAAATCAAACACGCGAGGAACCGCTGCGCCACAGCGCTCCATGAGAGTTCTATCCGTCCGAGTTTGAACCGGCCGACCAACCATGTGCGCGAAGGCTACTCAAAGCTCAGTATCCGTCCGTCGTCGTCGCGTAGTGCCCATTCAGTTTTCAGCTTTGAACACCTATATACTACCAGCTTAGATTCGATGTTTTCCTCAGTCTGACGGTGGCTGTGAACGCGCGCGGATCCATCGGAACGGACAATCCTAAACATACTCAGCTTTTCCCGGGTTGACCGTTAAAGTTCTAATCGTGTGTGTTGAAGGTGGAGAAAAAAAACTTGACATTGAATCCTGAAAATTGCGATCGGTTCAGTGATTTGGAGTTGTAATCGAATTTAATTGAATCCAAAATTACACGGTAGATGACCTGGTGTTACCGGTAGAGGGTGGATTTGTGAAGACCATCCGGCAAATTTTGTGTTTGTTGGAAGCGGGAAAAGGAAGTTTTGGAATTTGGTTCCTGAAGTGAGAATGAGAATATAAACTGTGATACCGACAACGGAAAGCGTGCTGATTGTGTTTGAACCACGTGGGGAAAGTGATTGCGGCAGAGTTAAACGCTGCAATTAGAGCGTTGTCAGGCGGCGCGCAGTCACCCATAAAGCAATTGGCACAGAAAGCGGTGCGGTGATTGGTGACAGCAAAAGTAAGTCATTATCACCTGTTGCTGATGGTGTTGACGGGGAATGGTGGAACGGGATTTGTGCATCATTTCTGCAGTATGTTTGAGTTGTTTGATTGAATACAATGGATGACAATTATTGCTAGCTGGTGACATTCGAATTCGAATGTAAGCTATCCCATTTTAATAGCTTGCAATTGGAATTTACAATCCGACCGCTAGAATGGGTTTGGAAATTTACTGTTCCATCACGGAACTCTGTCATAAACTTGTTTCCAGGTCAGTTGCAGCTGGGTAACCATAAAACAGTTACACAGGTAGACAGGTACGAAACCGTTCTAACGAAGCCCTACGTGACTGTTTGCAGTGTGACGATCGATAGTGACAGAGTCTCGAATATTCATTAAGAGGAAATAATTAGGTAAATCTTTAAGGTGAATCGGGACGCTGTGTTATTTTTCCTATCTTCCCTCTCTTTCTAACAATTTGCCTCGCGATTTTGAAGATGGTAATCTCGATTTCTATCGCACAGATGAGGCTGAAAAACAATCAGCATATGCACTGCAAGTGAGCATACACAATGATAGATTTTTGTTCCATTATATGAAGTAGAATCTGAGATTACCATCTTAGTAGCAACAGAGCAATGGCAGATATTTCCTCGACCGTCCCGTCCGCCCTTAACTCCAAATAATATTATGAATTGATGAAACCCTTTTGGGGCACAGCTTGCACCTCACTG